>NC_133531.1:2560399-2870963 GCF_048544455.1 Silene latifolia
TTCCATGTTTAATGGTAAGCTACATGCTTATTATTTTGCAAAAATTGCAAGCAAGTTCTTGTAATGAACCATTGAAGATGCACTAAGCATCAAAGAAAATAACTAGACATGAAGCCATTGGATGCAAATTTAAGCCGATTGCATGTATGTAAAATTATACAAGTCGACAATAAAATTTAAAGTTGATATCATAGATTAAGTTGTGAAAAATTTAAGAAAAATTTAAAATAACATGTTACATTTTTTTCGACGGATTTATCATGAAATCATACATCTTCTATTAAATCACAGCCCGAGATTTTATATCCTCTCCGGCTCTCCCCCTTTCTCCCTTCATTTTTCTCTAAATCCCCCGATCTAAAGAAGCTTACTTTCAACCTCTTTAATCTATTATTAGTAGCTATAAAACACAACATGCTTTAATTTCATTAAGCAAGTAGCCAAGTGCGAAGATGAGCTGGCAACTATTTTGGAATGAAGATATTTATTTTCAGTCCATCTCATTAAAAACGGACACTATCCGTTTATAGCTATAGACGGATAATGTCTCTCTCATAAATGAAAGTGGATAGTGCAAGTGGGGGTATCCATTTCCCATCCACTTGCACTACCCATTTTCATTTGTGATAGGGACACTATCCGTCTGTAGCTATAGACGGATAGTGTCCGTCTATAATGAGAATTTGTGATTTATTTTTAAGATAGAAGAGTAAAGTTTGTTCATATCTACATGTCAAGTGTTAATAATATCTCCTATAATATCTTAATAAGTAATAAATTTTAGAAAGTCTTTATTATTAATGAGAAAGTTGTTTAGAAGAGTTTTTTTGACACAAAATTTCAAACTATGGAGTACCAAATTACAATAAGTTGGAATTTAATATTGCAAATTATCGGTCACATTTATGAAGGTTTAGATAGTCTTTTTTCGACACACAAAAATCACAAATGCTTTGATTAGATCAGATGGACATATCCATTTTAAACAATAAAACGGTCAAATATATGAATTAGATAAAAAAAAATGCCTAAGGAACAACCAACTTTTGCCCTAATTATCTACATAGGACAATATTTAACTTGTTTTATACATAAAGCGAAAGTGTGACCATTTTATAAGGAAAAGTAACTGCACAAGAATTCAATACCGAAATGCAATAAGTTGGAATTTGTTGTTGTAAATTATGGGTCACATTTATGAAGGTCTAGAATTAGGTAGTCATAATATTAGGAACATAAAGGTCTAGATAGTCAAATGCTTTGTATTGATTTTTTCTTTGATACAATTAATGTTATGGTTGATTAATCCGTGATGAAAAAATTAGATCATTCTCATGACATCACTTTGCGAGTTTTTAATGTACGTTTTCTTTAAAGAGAAAAACTTATTTCAACTTTGGACATAAAGATGGGTGTCAAATGACTCATAAATAGAGAGGTTAGCTTAATAAAACCCAAACCCTTTTATATGAAGCGGAAACCGATTTATAAATACTAAGTACTAATAAAATACGAAGTACCATGTAATTCTTCTTTACCTCTACAAATGTACCAACTTGTCTGATATAAAATGAATTTAGATAAAAGAATGTGTAAAATGCAACAATTCTTCTTTAGATAAAAGAATGTGAAAATTGGATTTTCTCGTTCGAAAAAAAAAAACAGAAACCACAATTTAATATTGGGTTGGAGTGGTTAAATCATATTTCGCGAGACTGCAGCAAATCATCTAATACTATGTTCAAAAGATTCTCAAAACTTGCGCTCATAATCAGCTGCTTGTTCTTAATTGCTACAAAAATAAAGTGTTCTTGTTTATCAGGGCCTCAAATTATCTTGTAGAATCGAGCCTCTCAAATTCATTTTAAGTCTGAGTGCCTGATAGACTGATACTACATATTCCGCACTTGATGCTTGGTATTTGGTAAGATAGAATGCACCTTTCGACTATGATATGAAAAAATACCGAATAATTAGGAGTACCAGACAATAAAATTGGGTAAAATTGGAGTTACTACATTCTTAAAAAAAGGGTAAAATTGGTACATTCTAAATAAAAATTACATGTTATAAAAACAAAACAAGAAATTCTAACCAGGTGCATGAACCAGCAAAACATAAAATTGCGAAAGCTGCTTTTCCAAGGCCTATAGATTCCAAAGTAACACCATTGATTTTGGAATATCGCCCCTTGTTTCTTTCCCCTTTTTTTTCTTTGCCTAGTACAAGTAATTTAATTATTTAATGATATAGGTCACCTTTTACGTGGGCAAATCATTAATTTCTCCTTTATTTTATGTACAAAACCACGCACTCGTACATACTGACTATGGAGTACCAACCAATCACTGACAGGGAGCGGAAATTATAGAAAAAGATCGTTTTTTTAATGATACGGGTTTAGAAAGATCTTGATGGTAAGCAGTTTAGTTAGTCTTAAACTTACCTTCTGCCACATCATTTTTTTGAAAGAACAACAATTTATTTCTGATTTCTTTCCGATGGTGAAGCCCAATTTACTATTAGCTTAATAAAGACCTAAGAAGCGAGTTGATGGTGTAGGCAGGACTTGCAAAGTCTTAAAATTCTTAAAATCTAGTTCTTCTACACCATGGAGATGGATGGAGATAAATGTAGAATAGAAATTTTGCTTTAAACAACTAGCTTAATGAAGTAGTAGGCTTGAATAAGCCCACTATCACAAATCAACCAATAGAAATTTAGCTAAATAAATTTAGGTTTGATTTATTCTTAATTTTTTATTTATTAAACAAAAACAAAGCTATAAACTTATAGCTTACCATTGGAATGGTTTAAGGGTTGTAGCTTGAAATATGATATGGAATTACCAAGCTAGAAAGTTATAGCTCACCATTGGACTTGCTCTAACTAATACACTTTTCTATTAATTTATTTAATTCTTAATTTCTAAATAAAAAATAAACTTTATAAATGAGACAACTATTTTTCTATTGGTTATGTTTTTGTGAGTCCATTTAAGCAAGTAGTTTCATGGAGCTACTAGCTTGAAATTATTTTAGCAAAGCTAATTTATATGTACAACTTCAATGGTTGAGCTACTAGTTTACAATTTCTTACAATTGCAAGCAAATCCTTTTTCCCAACCATTGGAGATGCTCTTATAGGGATTGTTTTAACTTAACTAGAGATCAGAAATCCGAGCCTTGAGAATTTCACTATCCGACTCAAATCCGGATTAAATCAGATGGTATACAAAAATAATAATAATGTCACACGATATTTTTATTGTTATATATTCACTTCTAATGTTGATAAGAAGTCATTTATGAAAATATATTTAAGATTCAATCATTAAAATGGTAAGAATGAGTAAATTTTTCTATTTTCCATGATTAAATCTTAAATATATTTTCATAAATGACTTCTTATCATGTTAGGACACACGCTAAAAAAATCGTTATATAATAAGTAGGTGATTTTATATATATAAAAGAGCCGTCTTATACTGTAAAATAATCTGGGAATAATTATTGACTAGGGAGGATAGTTTTAAAAATTTATGCAACTTTCAAAAAATAATGATTATTAATAAGAGTATTTATTTTATACAACCATACACTTTTGGACCTACCTTCATGATTCCTTACTTATATAATGGACCATGACTCTCACTTTCTCTCTTACACTTTCATTTTATTTTCTCATTTCTCTATATATCCTTCTCTTGATATTTCATCATATACATCAAAGAAAAACAAATATTTATTTATATAAATATAAACATAAATATAAATTATGTCTTCAATGGTTAAACCAAGATCTTCAAGTTCTAGAGTTATGTTTTATGCTGGTTGTGAAGATATCTACACTCATCAACAACCTTATTTTCTTGAGTCTTGCTTTCTTTGTCACAAACATCTTGGACCCAACAATGACATTTTTATGTACAGGTAAAAATCATCGTCATATTACGACTTACAGTTGGTCTTGCTTAAAACCGTCATAACTTAAAACCTCTTATAATTTTCTTTTATTTCTACCTCTATTTTAATCTGGTATGAGAACATCTTAAGTTACAACGATCTTAAATAAGAATTGGTGTATGACTTATATTATCATGGTTTATAAAGGACTAATAATCTAGCAAATTGAGTTTTTGTAGACATAAAACATATTGATGGAAGACTTTTGTTAATGTTTTGGTAGAAGAAGTTATGAAAGTCAATTTGAATATATACACATTTCAAACCTAATCTAACCACTACTGAATGATACACCGTATCAGCTAAACTAGCTAACATCTGCACATAATAAAATCTATCGTACTGACCTAAACCATTAAATCGGGTTTAGGGGGGATATTGATTTGTTGAGTCCATATGGTCATGGAAATTATTATAAGACGGTTTTATATAAACTTATGCTGACTGGATTTATGTCAATTTTTGTAGGGGGAACACACCATTTTGTAGTGAAGAATGCAGGCAAGAGCAAATTGAGATAGATGATACAAAGGAAAGATCTAGGAAACTTTCAACACATAGAGCTCTTAGAAAGGCTGATACTCCTACTAAATCTGAGTCTAATAAGAAACCTGTACAAACAGGAACTGTTATTGTAGCATAATAATTAAAGTGTTTTAATTATGTAATTAGATCCCTTAATAACTTGTTAATTACTTAAAATAATCCTAATAATTTTGGAAATTTAATTTCAAGTAGTGACCAATATTTGGAAGAGATGATTATGTTTATTTTGGTGTGATCTACTTGAAATTGTATGAGTAATTTAAGTTAGTAAGGGAGAACAATTTTGGCCCAAATAACTTTTTTTTTTTGTGCATTTTTTCTCTTGTTATGGGGTTGAAAATAAAAATTGCCCTTGTAACTTTTTTATTTTGTTTTATTTTCTTCGAGGAATGTAATATCGAGGTGTAATGAAATCATATATAAATGGTTGCACCTTTTTCTTGGAAGTCTTGTGTAAAATTATTTTTATCGTAAAACATATAAGAGAATTTATTCATGACTATATAATCACAAATAACTTATAATATTAGTCAATTAGTAAGCGATTTTTTACTTCAGAAAATTAAAACAAATTAATAAGTAATTTTGCATAGGCACTTGTGTAAAACCAGGTTACACAAGTATTTGTGATGATTTTGAGTTTAGGTGATCAACTATGAGTAATTGATCTTATTGATATCATATCAAGAGACTATTTGGGCATAAAAGCTAAATTTTTGGACTTGCAATTATTTTCTTTGTCCAAGTTGTTAACTTTCCTATATTTATGCCAGACAATAATAAAGCCAAATAAATGTCTTTTTTTCCTTAAGAATCTATGAGTACCCTTTTTCTCCACTTGTAAGGCTAAAAAAGTAAATCACATACTTGCAAGATGATTGTCTAAATATTTAAGAAAATCAACAATGTAGCAAATCGAAAGTGTTGAAAAAAATTATTGTAGTACCGAAAATATATCAGAAAAAACAAGTTTTTGTAAAATATAGTACAATTATATATGTATGCATTGATATGGGATGTACTGGACATTTGTAATTTTGTATAGAACGTACTAGACAACTATGTTAGACACTCGTGAATAAATTAGCCAAAAAACGACAATATTCTGGAGCCTTAATCCCAAAATTATTTGGGGTCGGCTAACATGAATCATGTACTCAATCTAACTAAATATATATTTGTACTAATTTTAGAAGTTTGATATATATAAGTATTGAAATGTAAAACTTTAAATTCATAATTGAATGAATAAGTGGAAAAGTTGGAAGGGATCAAACTAGCTAACAACTAAAGTAAAGCATAAAACTATAAAAGAACACAAATATGGAGAAAAGCATGAAAAAAGGGTTAATAAAGAAATGGAGCAATGGAAAGCAAAGCTTTCAAGAGGTTCGTAGTTTCATAAAAGATGGACAATGTTTGGTGGTGGTGTGGTTCAAGTACTAAAGCAAATATCATGAAAAAGAAGTATCATCTACTTTAAATTAACACAAATTATAGTCTAAGCCGATCTCACACCGTAAGACGGTCCACATTTATAAAAAAAGTTGTTTATTTACTATTAATTAATGGGTTATTTTTTTAAATAAAGGGACCGTCTCACACTACTGTTAATTAATGGGTTTTCTTTTTAAATAAAGGGACCGTCTCACAGTGTGAGACGGGCTTAGACAATAACTATTGTTAAGTTAATGCTAATTTATGTTGTTTACCATGTACCTTAAAGTTAAATCAATTGTTGCTGTAAAAAAAAAAAGGTTAAATCAATTGCAATGTAGAGTTAAATCACACTGAGTTTAGTGTAATTTTTGCAATTTATTGTATACAGCGAGCCTCCCATGTGTTTTGATATTGTTGGAACAAATTTTGATGGATAAATTTGGATTATTGTTAGTTTGAATGGAGTTTCTTTTTTTAATCTTTTTGTTATGTTGTTAGGATTTGATGAGTATGATCATATTCGCGCTCATTGTTTGTGATTTCAATAAGTGTTCAGAAACGAGGAATTGATTTAACATTTACGAGTTTAATCATGGAAATTCAAATGTTTAATTCGAGTTCAAAACCAATTCCATAGATTTGTTCGGAGATCATGCAAAACACAAATCCAATTATATGTTCCCAAACATGTCGCAAGATATATTTGATGATTTCGAGCAATTTTATGGGTTGATCTTATAATACCTGTGATTGCTTATTCATCAGTCATCAACTATTCTTCTCAAGACCAAACGGTTGCGTTTATTGGAGTAAGATCTATATTGCAGTTGGTATGACCATAATCCTTATTTCGGTTTCAGTTATCAGGAGCCATGACTTGATTTTCACAGCACACTGTGATCACAGTAATATCAAAACATTTACGACACCAATTCTACTCGAGTGACCTCGATTTACGCTTGTGACCTCGATTTACGCTTGTCTTGAAGCAAACATTTATGGCTGCATGTCACCTCGATTTACGCTTGTGAAGGATAACGGGTTCAAGCTTTAACTAAACACAATTGCAACTTTCGAAAGCCACAAAATTAGGTTAGGGGCATGCAAAAGCGATAATCCCTCACCGTCATATTTAATATTGTTGTGCTTCTCTTGAAGCAAAGGCAGGCGCGGCAGAGAGGAATCACGTCACTAACCCCGACAATGAAGATAAGCATAACAAACAAAATCAGAAAGACAGGCTTGGAAATAAGAAATGCATCACTACGAATGGATTCGGGGGTAAATCCCAATGAGACAGAACTCAAATGACTCTAGTTTCTTAACTATGGATAACAATCTTCCAGAGGTTCAAAAAAAGTGATCGAACATACAGCTTTAAACTAACCACAATACAAAGTTATCGAGCACTACTCTGCTGGAACTGATCTCTGTTAAAGCAATTTAACTCTCGGTCTGCTCCCTCAAACGCCTGATTGTACTCCTGACTGTCACTGCACTGGCGGTGCTGCAACATTAAAGAGAAAGGTTAGTTAAGGTAATAGTGACTCCATACTTTTAGCTAATGTAACTCTATACGACATTATGTCATTCCGTTCATTAAATTTCACAAAAAAAAAATGTAAAGAAGATGCGTAGGGGCAGATAATTACTTCAAAGTGTAAGCACCACCAGCCTTGACCTTTCCACAGTCCTTGCAACCCCAGATACCGACTGCCTTTCTCTTCACAGCGTACTGAAATATTAACATTTCAGCATTGAGAACCTAAATACACACATGATATAAGGCCAAAAGGAACAACTACAAATAGCTAGAAACATTACCTTGCCGCAGAACTCACAGAAGTATTTACTGTGCTGAGATACCTCCATCTTCTTAATCTGCTTACGGAGACTGGCACCATAACGGGTACCTATAAATCTCATTATTTAGTACACTTCTGATGTTCCAAACAAAGAAATTCAAAACAATCATCTCATTTAAAACCATAGTGCTACTCAAAGAGTCAATATACTCCCTCCGTCCCGGTCAATTATTTACCGGCAGAGAAATGACAGCCAGCAAACAAACTCAAACTCCCTTCGTCCCAGTCAATTGTTTACCTTTGATTTTTGTACAAAGACCAAAGAAAGAGTTAGAGGAGGAACAAAGACCAAATTGAGTGCGAATGATCAAACTGTTGATCAAAGGCTTTCCCAAAATAGAAAGGTAAATAATTGACTGGGTCACCCCAAAACAGTGTAGGTAAAAAAATGATCTGGACGGAGGGAGTATATGAAAGGGACACAGCAGTCAGAATGGAAATTTTTGGTGGTCAAAATCATCACTAAGACACTAACCGATCTTAGGTGCACATCACACAACCAAATACGGAAAAAAAAAGTGGAGAAATTTCGTTTCTCACCATACTTCCCGACGATGCCAACCTTCTTTGTTCTTTTGGCCTGCCAGTGAGTTGAAAAAAAACAATCACTACAGCAACTAAGCAAAACTATCACTCAGCATACATGGCCGAAATATAATTCCAAAAGATATGTACTGCCAGATCACTGTGTAAGAGATGCAGTAAAAGCAATCGTGATGTTATGTTTCAGTCTGTTTGCCAGAACAGTAAAGAGCACAAATGACCTCAACTAGTGTCTTCTAATATGCAAACTGCACGTAACGACTGGGCCATCCCCGGCTCGACTATTTATTCGAGTTGTTGGCCTTTGTACAAGGCAAAACCAAGACTAAACTTCACATTTAATCATAGTCTCCGTCTCTCTGAGACTCCCGTCTAAAGGACAAGGTAAGGGAGGTCAACTGTAAACAATCCTAACATATGTCAACAAATGTAAGGAGACTATTTCTAAATGAAATATAATGGAAAGCAGATTGCATCAACTAAATGTTACTCCCACCCAATCTTAGCAAATGTCTTAAACTTCATATCCGCGCCATCTTCTATATTTGCTTCATTTGCATTTAGGCTTGTTTTTACATACAAAATTAAAATAGTCCCGTGACTCACGTCTCCCACTCGCCTTTGTTTCTAAATAATTTTCCCCAAATAAAATGGAACGATTCAACAGAGCACCTTAGCTACAAAGGTCCAACAAATTTGGTACGACATTATTGCTTTATTCCATCATACTCAAATACCAACGAATAATGAGTTAAGCTACACCCGATCATCTGGACTAGAAATCTTATAAAAGATACATTGCTTCCAAATATCTATCTACAACCAACATAGGCAAAATAAAGCATCGGAAGTGTTAAACTCTGTGTTACTCAAACTCGTCTACTCGTATTCGACAAAATACCTATCGGAGTATCAGCTATTTTGTGCGAAATTTTCATTATTTTGATCTTAAATAAAGTATCAAAGTATCGTATCTGACAAAATATGTATCGGATATGGAATAAGGCAACTAAGTGATGTATCGGAGTAACATAGATTAAACTACGCATACAATTGCATCACATATTCAATCGGAAAAAAAAAAACGAGTGTTCCGTTTCATCACCCGCCAAAATTACTCTACCTGATAAGGTTTAATGTCGTTTAATGCACTTCTATATCTAAATCATCAAGCAATCAAATAAACTAATACAACTATAATTTGCTAATTCCTCAGTCCAAAACATCGAGACGTATTTTAATCAACGGTAAATAAATGATTGAGACGGAGCGAGTATGTCACTATTACCAAATATATAACGCGAAAAGCAATTTGCTACTTAATCATGCGCAACAACAATAAACTCAAATTAAATTAAAGAAAAAATTAGCAAAGAATTAGAGGAAAGGAAGACGAAAATGAAGAGAGAGAAAGTACCATTTCGAAAGGATGAAGAAACCTGAGAAATGTGACGGAGAAAAGTGAATTGAGATTGGTTTTAGGGTTTTATATTTTTCGATTAGGGTTTACGTGTTGCTTTTCTTTTTAATGGGCTTTTAGTTTGGTTTATGCATCATGTCTTGATGCTCTTTTGTTGTTGGGCTAAATGTCTTTCGCCTTTCGGATTCGTGTTCCAGTCATTTGTTTATCTAATTTATTTTACGGGCCTCATTTAATTGCTTATCTCTCCGCTAACAATTTAATTATCCAAAATTAATTTGGTCCAGTTGTCAACTTGTCATCCAATAAGTAGTCCCCTCCTCATTGGTTGGTTTTGTGGCAAAATCAAAGGTAAATCAATGACTAGGGGGTCGTTTGGTTGCCACTTAGAAAACATAGGCATTGGAAAATCTCATGATTTTGAAAAACATGGGTTGTTTGGTTGCCATAAATTTTGGAAAATGTAGAAATTAGAACTTCCCAGGAACTTCCAATGTCTACATGATGTAGGAAGTTGCTTACCTACTCCCCCCTTGGTTATTGGAAGTTCCTACATGAGCAACCAAACACTTTTCCGAAATTCACCCGAATTGGATGAGGGAACTTAATTCCCATGAATTGTATTTTTCTAGGAAAATTAAGTTCCTTGGTCAACCAAACAACCCCTAGGACAAAGGGAGTACAATGTTACCTAAAACATGTTCTAGAGGGTATCGAGATTCGTGATAACCTGTTAATGTCCTGTCTTTGTCCTTTTCTCATAGTTCAAACTAGACCTTTCAAATTCTAACCCGATCCGAAAACTCGATCTGTCCCCTTTTCAAGGGTCAAGACCCGAAAATTTTGACCCGACGACGCACTTAACCCGACCCAAAATGACCTGTTATTTTAGGGTCGATACCCGTATTCTGACTCTAACTCGGCCGTGACCTATATCTAACCCAACCCGTATTTGACTTGACCCGTAGACCTGGTTTACAGGTCTAGTTCAAACGTGTCTAATGAATAGTTGAAGACAATCTAGATATGTTAATATGAGATATTCCTACTAACCATATTATCTTAACGGCTTAACATGGTCTTGAATCAAAGATCTCTAATTAAAGCTAGTTTCATCAGTGATGATAATGCATGTTAAGTCTTCGAGCAGCTCATTTCGGAATTAATACTACTTCAGCATCGAAGCTTCTCTCAGGAACCCTTGATTTCCAATTTCATACCTCTGATGACAGTTTCCTTCTTGTTTCTCAGGTTTGAATTTCTATGGCCCAACAATGAAGTCATACTGTCATAGTCATTCATGCTTCACAGCTACCAGAGTCCCTCGGAAGGACTCTTGGAGAGAACACACGGCACATGCATGGCGAAGCAGAACCACGTTATCTCCGCATCCTGAAAACCATGAAGTAGAACAGAGATAAAAAAAAAAAAAAAGTCCACATTGGATGACCGAATGAGATTCAAACATGCTCTAATGTTTTGATTGAGCATTATTATCTCCCTGATCTCAAACATTAGCAATGTTTATGCAGTTAATTTCAGAAGGACGGATAGTTAACCCTGTACATCAATATCGAGAAGCTCACTGACGTCTGACAGGGAAGAATAGCAGTTGCTAGTGCACCTGCAATTCAGTAACCTAAACAGATTGACGAACATGAGTGCTAATGAGTATTGAAGCCAATAATGTCGATTATTCCCAAGGGCATTTGCTAATTACTCCCTCAGTCGTAACAAGTCGACATTTGCAAAATTTATCCAAAAACAAAAGCAACAACCTGAGAGAGTAGCAATTGACAACATAGGCGGTGTTGAACCAAACTTGGCTGGTGTGAATGGTAAGGGCTCTCATCTCTTAAACAAGTGGTCAGGAGTTCGATTCCTGACTTTGCGAATGAAAAGGCCAAACTTTGGAATGAGATTGCCCCAGTTGTCGATAGAGAATACTCTTGGTCAACACCAAAAAAAAAAATACATAGGCGGTTTTGAATGGAACAATTAGATTTCATTAACAATGTGAAGTCAAAAGCATACAACACTAGCTGGAAAAAGGTTTGTATGACCAGCTGCAGTAACATTGACTACACACATTTTTACAGACTGAAGGTTTAGCTAAAACTGTAACAAGTAAAACCCATGTCTTCCCCAAAATAACTACAGGGGAAGCTACAAAATGGGAAAACACTACAGAAAAAAGACCATTGTCGTCGTACATTAGAGTAATGTGTTAGACCTTCTCTAGTTAAGCAAGTAGTGGAAGAGCCAAGCCAATTATTGATGAGTAGTCTTGCGTAAAACCATTGGAATTGGAAAACGGTCACGTGTGGCATGATGGTGGAGTTGGTTTTGAACAGCTTTGACAGCGGCAACTCTGGCAGCATTAGCTGCTCGGTTTGCTGCAGCCACTGCCCTATTTACCCTCTCGTCGACTTTTGCTATATCATACGCTTTCTCTGTCACTACTCTTGCTTCCTGGCTCACATAGATCATATCAATTGTTAGTTCGACAAGATAACAACTGATGATTCTAACGACATTGTTAACTCTTTCAAAATTATAACTAGGCTAGCTAAGCTCATAAAGTCATTGGACAATGGTACTCGTAACTCGGGTTTGAAATTCTCAGCATCAAAACCAAAATTGAACCCATGGTCATTTTATACCAAAAAAACTATAATTCGATTAAAAAAGGAACTCGGCTTTGAAAGGATCTTAAACAAATCCCATCATTTGTTGTTTTCATATAGATATTGTTGTCTCTAATCAGCAAATTTCCAGCGAAAATAAACAAAGCAGCAAAACAAAACGAGACTAAACTAACAATTATAACCTAAGAGCAAAACTAATACAGAATTATGCCTTTAGGAAAAGTTATCCCCAACAATGGCACCAGCTCTGCTAAGACGACGTCCATTTTAACGAAGTATAGCAAACCAGTAAATCAAGCAGGTAAGTATCACTATCTTCATGTGATGGCCATTGGACAGTAATAGAAACCAATTTAGAACAACATTATAACTTTGGCCGTGTCTGCTTGACTCACTGTTAACACGGTCTAGAGAAGCCCGAAATATCATTCGACGGCTCACAAAGGCACAAACTACCCGTTCTTTAAAAGCGATCCGATCAACTTTGGCGCAAATAGCCAAATATAGAAAAAAACATGTGGAAGCAGTTGTTAAGGGAGGATAGAGTCGATAAGACTAATTAAGTAGCCGACCCCAGATCATTTTTGGGATTAAGGCTCTGATGTTGTTGTATTAGTCAAAGGCGTTGCTTGATTCAAATTATGAGAGTTAGAAAGGTTATTTCCCTAACTAAAAACTTGACGCTTTACAAATGGGACAGTCCCATTGAAAGAGCCAGATATTTGTTTACTACATGTCTACATGACACTAAAATTTAAGATCGTTGCTACCAAAAATCCCACACAACTAACTCATTACATGAGTTCATACAAATCGTCCGTAATCTACTCCATAAAAAAATAAAGCTTACCTGGACAGCGTTGAGAACTTTGGAGTTATTAACACCAACAGGAGACACAGGAGACATAACACTTTGTGTGCTAGGAACATCAAGTATCCCATTATGCCAGTGTCCTGCTTCGGTTTCTCCATTTCGGAACGTGTACATTCCAAGTCCTTGCCTCCTACCTTCATGCCAAGCTCCTTCATATTTATGCCCATTAGCAAATTTATACACCCCAAACCCATGTGTTTTGTCGACAAAGTATTCTCCAGCATATGTATCCCCGTTCCTGAAGCATACCAAGACGAACAAACTATCATATCGAAATTGGAAGTACTTAAACGTATTTGCATACAATTCAAGTTAAATCACGGCATTTAAGGACACCATCCATTCAAACTATCCAAACAACAAAGTTGCCCAAGCGATCACCCAATACATCATAATCTACCCAATACTAAACAGGTGGTAGTATTGAGCCGCCATCAGGGTTCCTAGAGTTTATTGGTTTAAACGGTAAGATCATGAGTGAATGATAATGTACCGCAAGTAGGACTAAGAGCGTTGGGGAGGGGCTAACGGAAAGAAATAAAAAGAACTTAGAGCACGAAAATGAAGCACACTAAACTTCATTTATGTTTCCTGATTGTTTGTAAAAAAAACAGTGAAGTATAACCCATCATAGTTTTATATAGGCTCGTAGTAAATAGACTCCATACGTCACTTTTCTTATGGTTAAAAAATACTTGAGTATTAATAATATCCTTACAAACCACAAATACTAATACATTATTAATAATATGGTTTGTAACCTCAGATACGAACAAGAACCTGCAGGAGATATATTAACAGCAAGAAAATTTCCTCACTCACTGGATACAGCTGTTACTCCAATGCAGTCATCATACTGTTTTTCTGCCTCATTAGATTACTAACTACAGACTACAGAGCTATAAGCTCTTATGATCAGAGAGAGTTAATGGGTTAAGCTATATAATGGAGTCTGGACAAAGAGAAACAAGTCTCTCAAGCCTTATCAAAAAAAATAATAGACGAATTTTGTAAACAAGACCTACAACCTATAACTCATGCTGCTATAACTATTCCGTCATCACACCACCATTGTAACACCCCGGCCCAAACTCTGGGTCGGGAGCGGTCACTCATGGTAGCTCGCAGACAGATCAACACGGGTCCTTTTCAACGCATTTTGTCCCCACTCATGCGTATCCCGGGAACCTTCCCAGGAGGTCACCCATCCTAAGACTACTCCTAGCCTGAGCTGGCTTGGCTTAACTGTGGAGTTCTTTCGCATGGATAACCAGAAAAGAGAGTGCACTATGTTGATATGAGTAATACTTTCAATCCCCTTAAACACTAGTCATTTAAGTTTATCAATGGGCCTCTTCAATTAACGTGGGGTGTTACAACCATGGTTGTCTAATGGATTCAAGTAGGAAGTGGCCATGCTCTAGATCTCAAGTTAAGGCCCATAATATATATAAGAAAACAACGGGAGTAATGTATGTGTGAATTTTTCGAAAAAAATTAGTTGAGGCGTATGAAGACTTCCGTCCCCTTATTTCAATGCGTCCTCTTCCAAGAACACATTGAACACCCTGATACACAACACTGACCTTCACTACAGGATATGATGTTTACAATTTTGTGAACTTTTTCAAATTTCTCATAACAACAACATAGACGTTGTGCATCTAGGGCTCCTGCAAATGGCATAAGACGGGCCGGATGTACACAACCTAGCGAATAATTCTAGATAGAAAACTCCCATCGCAAGAATGAAGGATGCTTACTTTAGATGTAATGCATTAACAATTTAACAAACAGAAATAGAAAGCAAACATTTGCTATCACAAACATCAAGCTAAATTGCAAAATAACCCATATAGAGCAACATGAGACCATGACTCTGGACTCACGGCTATAAAAAAAAATACACCTATCAGGCTATCAGGCATAATGAAGCAACCATAGGGTTATCATTGACAAAGCATTAGTGAAACAAGTCAACATTGCAGAAAACCACACCATCATTGAAAAAGAGAAATATATGAGCACACAAAATTACCTAAAATGGTAGCGACCAAGCCCGTGCTTAACACCTCGCTTGAATTCACCAACATAACGACTACCATCCTCGCAAGTATGAATCCCACAACCATGGCTTTGCCCATTAAACCATTCACCAGCATACACATCTCCTGTATAAAACCTATACACACCAAACCCATGTCTAAGACCTTGCTTATATTGCCCTCGATACCGACTACCTCGAGCCCATGTTTCCACCCCATACCCATCATATTTCCCATCAATCCAATCACCTTCATACCTCCCACTCATGCAATAATAATACACCCCACTTCCTGAACATTTCCCCTCATGAAATTCACCCTCATATACATCCCCATTGCTATAAATTTGCACCAAACACCCCGAAGTCGATTTCTTATCAAATTTCGCCTTCGACCCAATACTCCAAAAAACAGGCAAATGCCTAGGAATCCTTGAAGAATTTGACTTAAGCTTAATTGGGAAATGAAATGATCTATTCAAAAACACCCTAATTGAAGGCAATCTAGGAAGTGCAAGATTAAGGGAAAACAAAAGGGCAGCTGAAAATGCAAATGCAGATAGAAAATCAAGAATAAAAGAGTGACTTGGATGCGAAACCAAGAAGTAAAAAAATGGCAATGCAAGCAATAATACCAATCTTATATGAGCCCTAAGTCTTTGTAATTGACCCAAACCCTTTACTACCCTAAACACTGTCGATTTCGCCGTCGAAAACACTACCAACAAAGACAATGCCCATCTTGCATAATAATCCAATGAAAAAGCCTTCAAATTTGAGGTGGGTGTTACTGAAAAAGGGTAATCTTTAAGTGAAATTGGTAAAGTTGGAGACTTTACAATAGAATTATTAGGGTTCATCATTGGGGTATTTCTTTTATGTGGTGTTGTTGCTGAAGGTGATAAATTTGACCCAAAATTTTGATCATTTTGTACATGGGTGAGATCCAAAACCCTAGAATTTGGGTCAATTTGGGTCATTAATGAAGTTAATAACAATGGTGGACTAGGGTTAAAATCGGAAGAAATGCCACTGCTTTCTTTACCGATCTGAACTTCAGATTTCTTCTGATGCATATAATAAAATCACCTCTTTTTATTGAAATATTATCAAAATTTCAATCTTGTTATCAAAATGTCACTAAAAATCACCTCTATTTATTGAAATGATATCAAAGTTTCAAACTTTTTATCAAAACAACACTAAAAATCACCTCTATTTATTGAAATTATCAAAATGTTTCAATATTTTTATCAAAAATAACACTAAAAATCACCTCTTTTTATTGAACTAATACAAAATTTTCAATCTTTTTAATCAAAATCACTACAAATCACCACTTTTTATTGAAATAATATCCAAGTTTCAATCTTTTTTTATCAAAATAACACTACAAATCCTTTTTTTTTTTTTTGAATTTTCTTTCTTTATTGAGTTATCTATAGATTTATGTATCTGGGTTTTCTTGATTTTTGTAAAAGAAGTGATGTTGATGAATATATATCTAAAGTATGATACTATGATATACCATGGAATATTTGTTTATTCTATGAAATTATTTTATTTTTGTAAATCTATTTCTATTTGGAGGTAAAAAGTGATGATTTCTGAGCCTTTTGCGGTCAGAAAAATGTGGGAAATTATTTTTTGAAACCAGAAATCATGTTCTTGTTGGCAATAAAGGATGAGAAAATCTAGTGTTGTCCTTGTTTTTTTCTTTTCTTTTTTACTTTATTTAATCTACTTGTAACATCTACTACATCTAATGTCCTAATTGATTAGAGAAACTTAAAAAATGTTTAATGTCCGATTAATGTGGAAATTTCCTTTATATAGATTATAACTGATGATTTAAATTCAACATTTAAAGTTGGTGAGAATTTAATAAAATTATTCTGATTTGTAGTTTATATTCTAGAATATATCATTATGGTAGAAAGAATATGTCATTGTGACAATTAACAAGTTTTAACTCGTACTAGATCAATTAAGACATAAGATCTTTGTAACTATCTAACGTTGTTGCACGAATATGCAAAAAAGGTCATAATGTCTTTAACATAAAAGATAACCATGGTTTTTGCAGGGCATAACTTCAATAATTTTGTTGGTAGGTTAGGTGATTCCAAATTTTGTATTCACTTACACAATAAGTTTAAGGCCCTATTTGATAAACAGCAAATTAATTTCATCATAAGCAGATTGTAAAAACAAATTATAAACACAAATTCAACCGTTACTACATAGTCACATATGATGTAGCTACTCATTGACCATGTTGACAGTAGAGATACAACAAATCACAATAGTAATCGAGGGATGCGGTATATGTTGTTAATGATACATGTACAATATTCGACGAATAAATATAATTGAGCAATTGTCAATATCAAAATGAATTATACTAATTAAATAAGTCGTGATAGTCTATATAACGACCGATCCAGCCCAACTAATGTGACCTTTAGTCGGGCCTCCGTCAAACAATATATATAATCGATAACCTCATTAAAACGAATACAGTATGTATTGAAAAGAAATATATATCTTGATTGCTTATGCGTAATACATAAAAAAGTTTAGGTTTAAGGATAGACCTTAAGTAGTCTAGGGTCAAGGTAGATCACCGACCTCTTCGAGGACTTAGGAATAAAACAGTGTTTACAGATCGCCTACAAACATGGCTTATATTTCAATTAAATGGAAACCGAACCCTGATTTCAAGGTTAAAAGGTGGACTCTTCCATTAGAACCAACCCATATTGATACAACGGTACAATGCAAAGATCATTTAATTCTATGAATATTTGAAATAAAAATTTGATCGTTAATAAATAACATTATTAAATAGTACAAAGACATCATTAGTTTGTAAATATATTTTCTAAAAATGTTCAAACTTTGACGAAAAATTTATATAAGATATTTTTAAAGTTTCACTTCAAAACTGTTTGAAAAGTAGTCAAAACTTATAAAAAATAAAACTTAAAGACAATTAGATACTTCCAGTCTTGGACAACATTTCACATACTGAATTAGGGTAAGCGAAAAGTGACCATGTATTGGTCACGTGGTCAAGATAAATCACCCAACTAACACTATTTAAGGTAAGTTCTAAAGTTATGTTAAGATTTGAGACTCGAGGCTTGGTATCATAGTAATAAGTTTTAACAAGCTCAAAAGAATACGTATGTAGGACTACTTATATTAATGAAATGCAATTTATTCATTGGAAGTTTATTTGATAAAGATAGGTGAGCGTGTCTTGTTAATGGTATTCTCAGACAAATTGACCTCTTTTAATTAGTTCGTAAAACAAATTTATTAATAACTAAATTTCTACTCAGCCGAGAAATAATATTTGTATTGAAAAACTTGTTACACAATATTTATATATAATTAGTCTCATTTTAGACGAATATATCTGTTTGTAAATCAGACTCATTCATTTTTAAAAATGAATTTTGGAATACCAAACTAATAATGTATATTTATAATTTTCTTTTTAAATAATTAAGTTAATTAACTCGTACAACGTCTTTCAAACTAGTTAGCAATATAATTGACCCGTTTTTACATCCGTCTCAAACAAGAATTTATGAAAATTTACGTGAGACTAGAGGATCAAGAAAAATTAGGATTAATTTTGTAAACAGGTCATTTGTGTCGGCTTCGTGTTTAGAGAGCTCAACCAAAACCCAATCCTATTAAATATCATGTCGTGTTCGTGTTGACCCACTTACATAAATGGGTCATTAAGTCTTAACCCAAACCCGTTAGTTTCATGTCGGATTCATGTCGTGTTTTTTTTGTGACGTCATTATTTGCCAGCTCTACTACGTAAGACAGTCTTGCATGAGAATGACGGGAGGAGGAAAAATTCACGAGAAATGGCAAGAGGAATAAGATCCACATCAAGCGGTGTAGAAAAAAACCCTAAAAACCAAATTATAAGGTGAACCTCCTATTAAAAGTAAGCCCCCTTTTCTACGATTAACCCTAATTTTATAAAATCCCCAATTTCTCCCCATTCTCTTTCTACTTTCCCTTAAATTTCTCGATTTGCACCTAATTCTCTCTCTTCTTTTCTTCAATTAACGTATCGATTAAGTTTTTCTTAAGCAATCGTATCAGAAGAAAGTAATTAATTTTGTAAACCTAGAAATTATGCCTCCGAAATCAAAGAAATCGACGCCGGCGAGTACGGCGGCGAAGAGGGCAGCTAGGAAAGGTGTTTCGAAAGTTGTTGATGTCAAGCAAGCTGAAGCTAGGGTTGAAGATGATGATAGTAATAAGATTAATTCTGTTGACTTGATTGTTACGCAGAAATCTGAAGATAATGGATCTGTTCCTATGAAAAGTAAGTTGATTTTTTGTTCAATTTGTGATAAATTTATTGTTTTTGTGTTTGTTTTATTGGTGATTATGTTTTGATTTATATGTTGATTGTTAAAGATTTAATTTGTTTGTGTTGTTATGATCTGTTAAAAGATTGGGGATTTAGATGTAGGGTTGATTTGATTTGATTCGATTGTAGGTTTTGAGGATATGAAATTATGTTGTTAATTAGTTATCACAAAACCATCTCAACCAAAAGCTTAAGCTGATGGTTGGAGTCGCAGGATCGGTTTTATTCTCTAACACGCCCCCTCACACGAATGCCCTTTGGGCTTGAAGTGTGGATGCAACTGGAGGTGAGATTCAAACCCATACCTGGTGCTAATATTCCACTTTAGAATTGTGGGGGTGAGATTCGAACCCATGACCTGTTGGTCACACTGGCTATGATACCATGTCATGAAACCATCTCAACCAAAAGCTTAAGCTGATGGTTGGAGTCCAAGATCGGTTTTATATTCTTAACATTAGTCAACCTAAGCTGAGAAATTGAATGATTGGGGATTTTTGATTTAAGGTTGAATTTGATTTGATTTGAATATAGGTTATAAAATTTGAATTTGTTGTCAATTAGTCAAACCCAGCTGATAAATTACTTCAAACTTGACAAAAATAAAGATGCGTGCTTTAAGGTGATGGAAATTGATGGGCAGTGGCGGATCCAAGATTTGTAGTTAAGGCGGCGATAAATTTTAGGGGGTGGAGTGGTAATGCTAAACAGAAAACTAGAAAAAAAGTCAATTTTTTGACAAAATACTTGTTTTTGAATGTTTGGGGGGCGACCTCCCCTGGTTAACCCACTTAGTTACATGACCGTTGATGAGTGGTTTTACTTTGAATATATTTGTAGTAATTGGTAGGAATCATAGCCAAACGTGCGCTAGGAGAGAAAAATCTGTACTTTGAATGTTGGTTCTGATAATAATGTTTTAATTTGGATCGGGAGGGTGAAAACTGAAATAATGATCCGTATGAATATTCTTCTATCTGATAGTGCTAAGGCAGTAACAAATATTGTAGTTGTATCGAACTATTTTGTTGTATGTATTGTTGGTTGTTCTTTCAACTTGTATATGTTTTAGTATGTGCGTTGATTTTTATCTTTGTTGGTTACTCAGTATATTAGGCTTGATTATCGTGAAAAGTTAAATAGATATTATCGCATTCTTTTCTTAAAGGTTGGTGGTTGGCTTCAAGTAATTAAATCATCGAACCAATGGAGAACAAGATATGATACTTTAACATGAGTGAACTATATGTGCTGAACTTATTCCTTTCTTCGCTGTTTGGATGTTTAGGGTGGGGGCGAAAGTTTTGAGCAGTGGGGTCATGTATTACCTTTGATGATGCGTGGTATTGGTTGGCTTTACTCTTAATGCTGTAAAGTCAGATGCTTTACACTTAACTGCACATTGGAATAATGCAACATGCCTGTGTATTGTTACATTTGGGATTATTTCCCCAAGTCTTCTATGCCCTCGAAGCGGGTTATTTACTGTCCCAGGAAGGGACTATTGAATATTTGACGCGTGTAACATGTGGAAAATATTGTCGTAATGGAGTGGATGAATCCTTTAACCCACAGCGTACAACTTATATTCAGACATAACTTCATAAGCATGACAGATTACTGGAATTCAGAATTTGATTTAACTTTCACAAGTTTGCACATGATGTGCATAAGAAAAACTTGTATCTAGAGGGAAAGGAACCCTTTGCTTCCTACATCCCGAAGTAGATGTGCTGATGGGAAACAAAAGAATAAGGAAAGTTTTGTGAATGCTCCCTCCATTCATGATAGATTTATGTATGCTTTATAGTAGCGGATGAGCTCCCATATGTGCGTATGTATAAAAGGGAATGCGAGTTCTCAGTGATCATTGTTATTATGTCTTGACTTGTTTCTTGCATTATTATGTACAAGATCTTCCAACCAACATCTTAAGTTCAAGTGTGCATACAGCATATAACACCTTTAATGGTCCTATAAAATGGAAATTGTCTTTTCATAGCTGAAACATGTTCAGAAATGAGTTAAGATTCTGTCACTGCTTCTGAGGTTTGATAAGTAGAGATTGTTCAATGCTCACTTCATTAGGCGCTTCCCATTTTACACCACAAGGGTTTAACCATGGAACCAGAGTAGCAGGTTTTGGATCTGACTGAAAGATGTACCCCATGTACATGAACATGAGACATGCTACTTCGTACTGTTTTATAATTGATTAGATTTGACCATGTTAATATTGTGTTTGATACTGGAACTGCAAGGTTTAGCGGGGGTTTCTTTTTTATGCTCACCCAACTCTTTGGAACTTCTATTCGCTCACTCTGGGGACAGCATGTTAACTAGGCCAGTATTTGTTTCAACCTCTCTTTTCTTACAGAGGAAGATGAGGTTAAAGAGGATGAATACGAAAGAGGGGAACGCCTAGACCTTGAGGATAATGAACCAGAGTATGAACCAGAAGAGTATGGTGGTGATTATGATGATAAGGATGTTGACCAAGAAGATTTCCAGGAAGAAGGGTATGAAGTAGTGGAGGAAGTTGTGGAGGGTGAAGAAGTTGAGGAGGGTGACATGGTTGAGGAGGATATGGATGATGTTCCAGAGGAATATGAGGGAGAAGATGATGAGCAGGCCGATGTGAGTGATGGCCATGATCTTGAGGAAGAGCATGAGGAGGAGCAAGATCATGAGCATGATGAAGAGCAAGTTCATGAGCATAATGAGGAGCAAGACCACGGCCATACTGATTTGGTTGATGCTGCAGAAGAACATGAACATCATGAAGTTGTCAAAGAGAGGAGGAAAAGAAAGGAATTTGAAGTTTTTGTTGGTGGGTTAGACAAAGATGCCACCGAGGAAGACTTGAAGGAAGTTTTCAGTGTTGTTGGTGAGATTACTGAAGTCAGGCTTATGAAGAATCCTCAGACCAAAAAGAACAAGGGCTTTGCTTTCCTGCGTTTTGCTACTATCGAACAAGCAAAGCGTGCTGTTACAGAACTTAAAAATCCAGTGGTACTTGTTTTGATCTTGTTGTAGATTTGAGTGACTACTGCCTATAAACCAAGAATTATGTAGAATTACTTCTAACACCAAAACTTCCAGGTGAAGGGAAAACAATGTGGTGTGACGCCCAGTCAAGACAGCGATACACTGTTTTTGGGAAACATATGCAAGACATGGACAAAGGAAAAAGTAAGTAGTCTGTGGACCAATATCCCCATCAGATTCAATTTACTAATTGGTAGGAGCTACATTGTTGATTTCTGATTCGTCCATGTTAATCTGTATTCCAGTTAAAAGAGACATTAAAATCTTATGGCGTAGAAAATATTGAGGATTTGACGCTGGTGGAAGATAGTAACAGTGAAGGAAAGAATAGAGGTTTTGCCTTTCTGGAGTTCCCCTCCCGATCAGAAGCGATGGATGCTTTTAAACGTCTCCAGAAGAAGGACGTTTTATTGGGAATTGAAAGGCCCGCTAAAGTTTCATTTGCAGATTCTTTCATTGATCCTGGAGATGAAATTATGGCACAGGTAACAAGATATTGAGCCTGCAAGATGTCATTTATTCACGTTCTAGTAAATGCAATAGTGATATATATTTCTCGTTAATGCAATAGTGATATATTGGTTGCAAATTTCTCCTTGTGACTATGGTTGGCTATTTTATTTGCTTGTTGAATGTTCCGTTTTTTTTGTTGATGCAATTTCTAACTCCATTATGTTAGCAATGGTTTGTTTAAATTTAAGTGATGTCTCTCCTTTCCCCAATGTACGCTGATGGTTGGGTTGGGATTGGAGGCGTGGTTTAGATATATGGAGTAAGTATTGATTGAGTATATTTTGACTGTAACATGTTAGGTCAAAACTGTGTTTATCGATGGTCTACTTGCCTCATGGGATGAGGACCGTGTCCGCAACCTGCTCAGTAAGTTTGGAGAAGTTGAAAAGGTTGAACTTGCTAGAAATATGCCATCTGCTAGAAGAAAGGATTTTGGATTTGTTTCATTTGACTCCCATAATGCAGCAGTGACATGTGCTAAAAGTATCAATAATGCTGAGTTGGGTGAAGGAGATTCCAAGGTTGAAAACTGATTTTGCTGGTTTTAATTGCTGTGCATACGTAGACATTCTCAGATATTCATATGCCTTTTTTAAAAATTGTTTGTCTGCAGGCTAAAGTAAGAGCCAGATTGTCAAGGCCACTGCAGCGGGGCAAAGGTAAAAATCAACCTCGTGCTGACCATAGGCCTAGTCGAGCTGCTGGTCGTGCTTCTGGACGGCGCCCCAGAGCTCCTTGGAATCGCCCACTTCCACCACGTCCTCTTCCTGCTCGTGTTAGAGGATTTGGAAATCGTGCGCCAGTACTTGCTGATCGTAACATGAAGAGGCCTATGGGACCTAGGGATAGACGCCCCCCACCACCATTACCAGCTAGAGCAAGGCCATTGCCGCCTCCACCAAGGTCTTACAAGAGAAGAGCTCCTGGTATGCAACTTCCTCCCAAGTTCTTTTTAAAGTGAAGTAGCGGTAATTCAGTGCAATTTCCAATACATTTTTCCTTAGGGGTCATTCAAACCCATCAATTTTGTGTCGTTAATAGAAGAGTAAGGCTGCGTACCTCCGACCGCCCTTACCACACTGTTGGCTTGATCTTTCAAGACATTATATTTTGAAATTTCACATAGCTCTTTCATGCACAGCCCTTCCACCTCCCAAGAGTAGTTTCAACCGAGACTATTCTAGAAGGGAAGAACAGCCACCCAGGAGCAGGGCTGCAGCTGACTACGCTTCTAGGTTGCCACCAGAGAGACGTCCATCTTATAGGGATGATTATCCTCCTGCTCGTGCACCTGTCTACTCTGATGCGCATAGGAGCAGTGCTTCTCGCTCTGCTGTGACTGCGAGAAGACCCTATTCAGATGACAGCTACAGCCAACGTTATGAAAGACCACCTTCAAGTTACCGTGAAGGCCGTCCTCGTGAATATGATTCTGCATCTGGTTCCAAGCGACCTTATAGTGCTTTGGTTAGTTTATAGTATATGTTCTTACTGTAATCCTCCATTTAATTTCATTTCACTTTCTCATTCTTATATATTTTGGCAAATGTTTTAATCTTCTATTTATATTGTAGGATGATGCGCCTTCACGATACAGTGAACCTGGTCACAGTGTTCGTCATTCAAGGGCACGTTTAGACTATGATATGCCTGGAAGTGCCTCACAGTATGGAGACACATATGGTGATAGGTTAGCATCTTTAAAGTTGCATTTAGCTCTTTCTTTTTCTCCTTCTCCCTCTTCCTCCCCCCTTCCTTTTCTCGTGTTGCCTGACTAAATTGTAAGTGTTGATTACAGAATGGGAAGATCTGCTGTTGGATATAGTAGCAGTAGCAGAAGTTCCTTAACAGCTCAAGACTCCCATGGGCTGTACAGTAGCCGTCAAGGAATGAGCTATGGTGGTATGTCCTCGTACACTTTTTCAAATTTTGAGGAGTTATGTATCGAAGACGGAAACCCTGGTCATGTTCATTGCGTGTAACATGTTAAGCTATTAACCACTGTTTCAGGATCTTACGGTGGCAGCGATGGTGGGCCGTACTCCTCAAGTTATGGCGGTGACTATAGTTCCCGTGGGGCTGACGTAAGTTCCATTTCGAAACATCTATATGTGTGATAGGTTTATTGTTCTGTCACCTAGAAACCTTAATTCAGTGGCCCATCGACTAGCTAAACGAGCCATGATTATGTAAGACGGGTTTCCTTTACAGTTGCCAAAAAAAAAATCTATGATAATTATTCTATTTTGAAGTGGAGATAGAGAGATGTGCCAGGCATTATTCCCTTCGTTCAGTAGTAGCTCGCCAGTACTAATGCAGTAAGTGCCTAACATCACAGGTCGGTGGTAGCTCCTATTCTACAATGTATTCAAGCCGAGGTATGAGTGGCAGTGGCAGTGGCAGTTACATGGGAGGCGGAAGTTCTAGCCGTGGTGTTAACGGTAGTAGCTACATGGGAGGTGGAGGTTCAAGCTCTTACTACTGAATATAGAGTAATCAACCGACTGAAGTTCAACAGTTCATGGCCAGGGCACTACCGGTGTGGTATTAAGGTTTGCTTCTATGAAGTGTGAAGACGAGATAAGAATAAACTTTTACACAACGATTTTAAGACGTAGTTTAGAGACTAGTTTTTACGATTGGTAGGTGTGCCTTTTTTATATATGTAAAAATGTAAGTTCTATTTTTGAATGGGATAATAAACTCTTGTTTTAAGATAATTAACTGTAATGTTGCCTTTTATCTCAGCTATCGTCTTCCCTCTTCGCATCTCAAAATCATTCCTAATAATCAAATTGTGTTTAGCGGTCGTTTTTTTTGTTGTATTTTTAAAGCCAGGGCGCGGTCTCTGGCCATGCCTTGAAACTTCTTTTCTCAACTCAACGTCCAAACCCTGTTGTGCCATTTTGGCAAAGTCGCTTTCTGGCGGATTAATCTTTGCATCTATTCCTCGTCTTTTGAAAGGAGCAAAAATTTGTCAGCGTTTTCACCACTCTGAATCGATACTAGTGTAAGGCCCTGTTCATTTGGACTTTTCTTTACATGGTTCTTGCAACTCGAGGTCAAGATGTCACCAAAATCGACAAAATCGAGGCTATGGCTAGCCGTAGTATGGATGAATTTTAGAAAAGACGAATCATACAAAAGGATAAATTTTAAAATTTTAACAAAACAAGAAAACAAAAATCCCATTTTATTAAAAGATCCCATTTCTAGTTATAATGGAGTATAATTATACACCAACTACTTTGAAATATTTAAGAAAATAAAGTAGTTAATGCCTCATAAGGTATAATACTAACATTTTGTTGATGTTTCTGTCATTTTCTATTACCATTATTTGTTTGAAAGCTTTCAAGGCACATGTACATGCACAATTGCACATGCCCTATGTCCCTTGTCACTTATACTTTCTCAACTTGTCCATTTCATTTCCTTGTGTTGTCATTACTTCATTTTTACCTCTTGATAGTTCATCCCACACTTTTTTCGAGTGGATCGGGTCATTACGGATTTACATACAGTTAAGATCAGCTCAAGTTATCTCCGTTTGCAAAATTGTTATTTATGTGTTGTTATTGGATCATCTTGGACACAAGTAATTTTTAGTCGGGTCATTTTCTAGTCAAGGGGTTAAAAAGAAGTCGGTAAGTTGGGTTTATTTTGGCGTATTACGGGTCATAATTATCAACTTTTGTTATTTTTTTTTATGTGGATGGGCTTATCTTATGATTTCATACGGGTTATTGTAGATTATATTAGCTCATTTCAGACCAGTTTCAACTTTCAAATCTTTTAAACCTAGTATATTTCGCTCGGGTGTATTTTACTAGGTCTATCACAAGTAGGGCTGTTAATAAGATGAGACAGCTCGGGAGCAACTCGAAATCGGCTCAATCAAAGCTCAGTTCGTGCGAGCTCGGCTTGTGCTCAAGAACCTTGTGATCACAGAGATAATGGGACAATCATTTGGATAAGTTTACCTTTATTTCAAGCCGCAAAGGGACCCAAACAACAAGTTCAAAATAACAATTTTTGTTGATGAATGAGGACAAAGTATCTCTATAGTACAAGTTATAAGAAAGTGAGAACACACAAACATTTATATCATTTCTAAGCCAGTCTGTAAAGAACATACACCCATCTGTATTACTGCTAATTAAAACTCTTATTTGTGATGCAAATTATGTTGCCTAAGAAAGTAATCAACAAAGAACTCTTCCACTAAATTCAAATAATCAAAGACTTACTTATTTTATAGTTGAAATATGACAATATTAAGTAATGTGACTTTAGTGATTTGAATGTAGTGTCCGATCGAGTCAAGGAGAATGAACTTAAAACTTCGAATTTTTTCCGAAATTACTTTCATGCATTTTTTCTACTTTCACCTTCTAAATTCTTCTCGTCTCCTCCAACTAAAAATCCTTGTCACGCTACTGTACACTTGGGATGTGGCCCTTATTTTATTGCTTATAGACTTATAGTTAATCAACGTACTTTTTGACACAGTTTTCATTATACTTTATCTCAAAATAAACTTTATTTTTATTTAGTCGATTTTTTCTAATATGTACCTTTAGGCACACATTATGAAACTAATTAGAAAAATATAGTTTGTACATTTAATTTCTGATAATATATACTTAAAAATCTTTCTTTAATTAACTTCTTATCGTGTGCTTTAAGGACACACATTGAAAAAACCGTAATTTGGAAGCAGAAGTATGTAACAAAAAACATAAAAAAGAGACAGATTAAGACAAGAGTAGTTGCAAAATCCCATGTTCTTTCACCAAGTGAAGCTAAAATAGATTAAACAACTAAGTACAAGTCATTAAGATCTAATTGAATAATTAGCTAAACAGCTAATTGTTGATGTTGTTGATGAGAATTGGCATCATCTTCAACCAAATAAGAGTGAATTAGCTTCTTATTATTCACTGATTTACCCATAATTAACGACGAATTACAATCCGAAACGACGAGATTAAGAGGGGATTGAAGCAGCATCATTTCTCTTTGAAGGTAAGAACAATATGTGTGGAATGTATTTGGTGTCACATTTAAATTAAATCCCAAACCAAATAAGAAATCCACTTCTAAGAAATTCATCTCTGTTGTGCTTATTCCTCCTATTTTTGCATAATATGCATTGTTGTAATACCTGAAATTGTTATAACGGATGTAAGAAATATAAATAATTAACGTGAATAAATACAAGATTATGTAAAAATTTAATCAAATTAAAAGTAATTCACAAATTATACTAGAATAAAACGGTTTGAAACTGTTAGACGAGTATTTCCTATAAAAAAAAACTTGTTTATTATTACTATCAAGAAATTAGTGGTTTTATTATGAAAAGGGATTGCTGCCAATATAAGAACGTGTCACACAAGATTATGTAAAAAATTGAAAATGTTATAACAGATGTAAGAATATAAATATATAACGTGCATAAATACAAGATTATGTAAAAACTTAATCAAATTAAAAGAAATTCATAAATTATAGAATAAAACGGTGTCACACAGTGAGACCGTCTTTTTCTATAAGAAAACAACTCATTTATTGCTCTCAATAAATGCGTGATTTTAAGAAAATGGACCGTGTCACATAATAATTACTGAAAGTAATTATGAGAATAATTTGATGTAATTAAATAAGTTTTCACATAAATGTCATTATGATTAAGGGAATAATGAAAATTAAGGACTTCCCATGTGAAATGATCATGATTAATTGATTATGTTAATTATTTCAAATCATGTGCAAAGATATAGGAGAGTGAGTAGCTTTCAGGGTAGCTGTGCTTAGTTGGTCATCTATTGAACGTAATATAATTTGTTTAAAAAATTGATTTGATAAAGACTCCTACATTTACTTGTGCAACATTAAGCTCATAAAATGACACATGAACATTGACAATAATTGCAAAATTTGTCTACTCATTTTGTCAAATTACGTGAAATCGAGCTACTAAATATCTCAATGTTTCAATGATGTTTTAGCCTAATCGTTAAGACACGTGGACAATAGATTCCACGTTCAAATTCCCCTTCCTATATTATCTCGACGTGAAAGAGTTTTAGCCTAATCATTAAAACATGTCGACAATAGGTCTCAGATTTAGAGCCTCTATTTTATATTGTACCGAAATTGTGCATGAACTGCCTCCTTTTTTTAAAAAAGAAAGAAAAAAGAAAAATATAAATTGCAGTCATAATCTGATATTTATACTGTATGAAATTCTAGATAGAAATATCAATAGATTAAATCCACCCACCCATAAGTCAACCACTCAAGCCAATATTTTTATTTCACTAAAACTAAATAAAAATTCAAACAATTCCACTAATGACTAATCAATATGCAATATTTCTCTATAATTCCAATTAAAATCATACATAATCAATGAATTGAGCAACATTCATAAAACCCAACAATCAAAATTGCAAATATTGTACTAATAACCAAACAAATTATGAAATTATTAATAAAAACAACAATAAAACTCAATCCATTCAAGTCAATTTCATACGTTTGATTAAAATACAGCTCAGATATACGAAATATTGAACAAACGTATGAAACTGGCTTGAACAAAGCGAGTATATATAATCCAAGCCAATTTCATATGATTGATTAGAATACAATTCACCCATACATAATATTGAACAAACGTATGAAATTGGCTTGAACAGGTATATATAATTCGAGAGTAAATAGGAGAAAAAACTTACAAATCATCCATGAATTTAGCAGCAACAAGAACACTAGTAATCAACAAACGATGAACATTGAACGAATTAACGAGCAACAAAGGTTGTCGTTGCGTAAAACGATCAAGATAAACATATGAAACGACGAAACAACTAGGGCTACAATTTGCATACTTAAAAATCCTTTCTAAGTAAGATTGTATGGAAATTGTAGGAGGAGTTAACCCATGAAAGACTGATACTTTTTGATGATGAGGTTTAGATAGGGTTTGAATGTCGTTCGATTCCGCGACACGTTGAAGAAGAGAAGAAAGGAAGCTTATCATCTTTGGCATTGTGCTTGAGCTACTCTCAAGCTCTCCCATGGTGATGATATTTTTTTTCTCTTTTTTTTTGGTTGTGTTTTGGAATGTTATCGGAAGTGTCTTTCCTTCATGGGTTTTTATTTTGTAAGTATGAAAGTTAAGGACATACATATAGATGGATTGTGTGTATTGGTTAAATAAGGAAAGGGGTTAGGTTTTAAATGACCAAATTGCCCTTAGCTTGTTGGTTGAATAATTTTAGAAATATTTTGTTTTAAATGACTACTTCACTATCTATATATAAAGATTATATATGTATGAATAAATTTACTACTCATGTATTATGACGAAAGCGCGGTGAATCGGTGATATTTTGAAGAGTGGATTCTCTATCCCATATGAATATTTCGCACTGTGTATTATTGCCTTAATCTTTTGAGTTCTGACTCGTTATTATCTTGCGAGATTTACCTTTTTTTTTAATTCAACGACTAATAATGCTGATGTTCCAATAAAAAGATAATAAGACATAATATGGAACATAAAAGTGAAAAAAAGAATCTAAACTCGATACAGTGTTGATTAGAAGTATTTCATAACCATAGGTAGTTAGAATAATTATGTTTAAGAAACAAAAGACAAGTTTGTTTAAGTGCGACTTCTAAGATTTTTTGTTTCTTTCCAAAAGTTGAGACTCAAATTGTAACTACTTGTATAGTAAGATTAGAGCACTATATACTCACATCAACTAATTTTGGTTGGATACGGTGGCGATTTTGATTTCGAGTAGAAAGTCATTAGGGTGATTCAAAATTTATCTTATCTAAAATGTTAGGGAAAAAAAGCTAGATTAATGTATAAGCTTGTTCATGTCCTAGCTTATGCAAGCTGTAAAAGCGTGTGGATGGATTTGAAATACATTGCATGGAAAAAGCTAGAACTCTACTAATAATGTTACTATTTGGAGAATATATATTCCTTTAATTACCATATTATACTCTCCCAATTAAGCCCTAATACAAACAATAATGGGTAGGTTTCATTAATTACTTTTTATATGGTTTTATCTCATGTTGATTTCTATTAAAATGGTAGAATGATAATCATAAACCAGTAGCGAATCTTGAAGTAAATGATAAGCGATGCCGAGGTTAAAACTATTAACTTTGTGTATGAATTTTTTTTTTTTTTTTGGGTGACGAGGGGTTGAATATTACTTCCTCCATTCAACTCCACTCTACCATCTTTCCTTTTCCATCCATTCAACTCCACTCTACCTATTTCCTAAAAAAGAATGTCAAATGACCATTTTGTCCTCATACCCCATTACTTATTTACAATATTTACCACTCATACCCCACTACTTCTACATCAAACTCCACCATTTTTCACTCATACCCCACTTAATTACATTATACCTCATTATTTATACAATATTTTCCACCCAACCCCACCCTTCTTAATATTTGTGCAAAATACAAATAGGTAGAGTGGAGTTGAATGGAGGAAGTATTATATATTACTACTATTTTGGTACTATTTAAAAAATGTGGTGAATTAATCAATTATGACTTCACTAAATTAAAGGAATGACATGCCAAATAACGCAAATTCTTATTTTCAGACGAGTTATTTTCCGTTTGAAATAAGACGGACCAAATGTAATCATTTTACAATAAAATATTACTATTTTTTGATAAAATGTTACTATCATTTTTAGGGTAAAAAGTGACAATTTTAGTTATAACATTTTGTCATTAAATAATTACATTCTATTAAAAAATGGTGACATTTTCTGGTCTGAAAATAAGACCGTCTGAAATAAGACTTATTAGCCAAATAAATATTTGTGGAAAAAAAAAATGATTTTTTGTTGGATATTAATTTTTACTCGTATTATTCTCTTGCACCGACTTGTAGGACTAGCAAAACTTAATCCTCATTTCATGCAAGAATAAAAACATTTAAGTTAAGATTTTATACTCAAATGGTAAAAATGTAGAAAGATTACAACTTTACATGTGATCACATGTGGAAGTAATTGCAACCCAACTACAGGGATAGGGAATACCTATATACTTGTAAAGATCCCAATTGCATGTGGCAAGAATTTAATCTCCCTATTGCATCAATTAGGCATCATAACATAAAATGAGTTACACAGTGCATGCAGTAATTGGATTATACATCCGATGTACTACCACCAATTATTTAGTTTCTGAGCATTATAATAAAGTTTTTGAGTTTTGTTTTAAAAATTATGATTTTTACTATAAAGTTTCTAAGTTCATTCACTTAAACATTAAACTCAAAAAATTACAATAAAAGCTTAAAAACATTTCATATAAACTTAGTTAAATTTGAGTTTTGATAGAAAAAAAATTAAAATTTAACTTATAAACTTTAGAAAGCTCAGAAAAAATTGTCATTATGCTAAAAAAAAAATAAAGTTTGAGGTAATAAGTTCAAAAAAAATACACATTATGCTCAAAAACTATAAAGTTTGAGGTAATACATCCGATGTATGTTCCTTTTTCTCCATTACATGAGAAAGGTTGCAATAAACTTTCGATTTTTCTAACGTGTTCTCAATAATAATCAGTGTAGAATTTTAGACTATAACCGTAGATAAATTTTATGTCGACTGAGGTTTAAAATTATCAACTTATGCATACGTGCAATTAATTATTTGTGATTTTATGAGAGTTTTTAATTATCCCGTTAATTAAAATATAAATAATCTAATAATGTGCTAAACCTATGGGTTGAATTTAGATTTTGAGTGAGTTGCCATGTTATTAGAGAGTTGTGGAAAAGCTAGCAAAAGGAATAAAGTGTGTGTTGAACTGTGGATGAAGTTCTATTATCTACTGGAAAGCTAATTCTTTAAAAAAAAAACATTTGATACTAATCCCAAACCAAGAAACATTTTCTGACAATCACAGTAATGAATTATCATGGATTAATTATTAATTTAACAAAAAATATAGAATAAGATAGTATTATACCGTGAGCCGATCCATTTTTATCATATTTAAATGAGCTAATGAGCATATATATTAAGTAGTAATTAACTTCAAATCTCTACTTGACTTATTCTAAAATTACATAATAATATTATCAATATAATGTCCCAAAAACTTGGTTAATTAAGAAAAGGACATTTAACTAGAAGACAAAAATTAATGGTACTTTGAGTACACCAAAAACATCTGACTGCTCTATAAGACCGTTCTATCACAAACTCACTGTACACGTCCAAAACGAGAAAAAATGTTAAAAATAATTACTCGGTATTTATTTAATAAAAATTATATTTTGATAATCTGATTTTTATAAAGATAATAAATTTAGTTGAGTATGTTTGTTTTCACTCTAAAACTTAAATTACTATAGCTGTTTAATTTCGACTTATTGTTATCATTGAATCATCTTATGTACAGAGTATATGCAATAATTTGTGACAAAACAAAATAGGCTAAAACTTAAAAGTTCGAAAATGAAATCATAATCCCTTTACGATATACACTTTTTCAAATATCGAGTTGAAAATGACAATTGTATACAATGCACCAAAAAAATCATAAAAATATAAGTAGCCGTCCAAACATACAACTGTACATATATCATGAACAAATCACAAACTTTGATAATTTCTCGATTCATATTACTTGCTCAAAATGTGAGTTGTGAACGTGCATAACATGTAAATAACTAAGATTTGTGCATGTTTATATTTGCTTTCTACAGTTTTACGCGAGTGCAACGTATGTAACGTATATATGCTTGAATCAAATATTTGTTCCCACCGACAAAAATTTGTTACTTAAGCTTAGATGGCAAAAATTCTGCATGTTACGGTTTAAATCCCGTCGGTATTAAATTTGCCCTTGTGGCTCGTTTTATACCAAAAAAAATATATATGGCGGAACTTAACGCTTTTGAGTGTTGAAATTTTTGAAGTTATTTTCTTCTAGTTAGTTTACCGTAATACATTTGTTCGACCTTTAAAAATTTTCGACCTAAACTATAAATCTCATATCCGCCTATGTATCACATTTGGAGAAATTTTTATAAATTCCGACAAATTATTACCAATTTTTTTTGGCCGAGAGTAATATGAACACGGAAAAATAAAATTGACCATGTTAATTAGTGAGGAAATGACGAGTATATATTTTAACTCTTGGACAACACGGTCAAACTCAAAAATCGTAAATTTAAGGATACGGTCAAACATAACTTTGGCTCATTTACAAATTCTTACTTGTAATGGTCGCAAGTTATGAGTTATGACCGCATTCACAACCGATTTAAATAATGTTAAAAAAGAAAGGAGGTTGTAAGACGTCACAAGCAAAACTATAAACCAGTGAGACAATCCAACATTCATATTCAATAAAAACTCGTCGTAAAATCAATCTAACAAACGGAGTATAATTAAACTAACTCGTTGATTTCCCGGCAACATGCTGGGCAATCCATCCCAAACCATCATACAATCCGTCTCCAGTGAGCGCCGAGCAAGCTTACATTGCCAAGTCTATGAATCTTTTGCTACCAAATACAGAAGAGGCAATATGTAATGAAATCATCGGACAATGATGCACTCGAGTGCAAATTTTGCAAAATTTACGAAAGATAGGTCTAAAACATCATCAACAAAAAGTCTTACATAAAACGAATGCACATAATTTCTACTGTTCATATTGTATATACCTAAGCATTAACAAAAAAACCTTACAAGAAAAAATGTGAGCAGATGTCATAGCAGTACACATTAACAAATGGTATGCCTCGAAGAAAAATAGGTCTGTCAGAGACTCAGAGGTAAGCGCGGATTTCTTACCCGAGTTCATAAGTAGATAGAATGCAAGTTTGTAGATTGCAGGATTCGACATCAGCTTCAATAACCAGATACGGTTAGATATTGCAGAAGTGACTGGCTCGAGACTTGAATTAGACCCAAGCACAACTCCTCAAAACCCAAAACAGACATGCTCAGTTCATAGTTGGCTTAACCTTTGTTGAAACCCGATATTGACCAGATCAAAAATGACCCAACATCAGATCGGCTTAACTATGTAGCTGACAGTAACATGTCAGGGTCTTCGCTCTCGATTCCTTTATTTTCATTTTCAGTTTCAGATATGGAATCAGATATCACGCGTTTATCAGTGCTACCAACTATCGTGTCACCATATCCAGTTAGAAAAGAGCTATAATTTCCGTCCTGCAAGCAACCAATTTGAATCAACAATGCAACGAAATCCTCTTTGCTAGCTTGGTCAGCTTCTTGGTCACATAGCTCGAAAAAGGCATTTACATTAGAAAGCTTCGGCTTCCATTTAATACCACCTTCCGCTGTAACAGATTCTTTGAAACAAGCTAATGCTTCATTAATTCTCCCCTCTTTGATATGAGCTTCACCGAGAATCTCCCACGAGGATGCATTCGGCTTTCCGCCGGCTTCAGTCATGTGGTCAAAGAAACCCTTGACTTTCTCAAAAGGCTCTTCCTTGACATACCATCCCATTAGTAGGTTTCCGATTTTAGGGTCGAAAGAAGATTTCACAGGGAGCCATTCCTCATAAAGTTTCTCCGCTCCCTCAATGTCACCCGACCTCACAAGAGAAGATATGACAGAATGATAGCCCCAATTAGGAATGTTCGGAAAAACCGATTTATAAATGTTCCAAACGCGGTAAACCTCTCCTCGGTTTCCCAAACTTCCGTATAGACTTAAAAGATAATGGTATGGCATTCTGTCACGGTTCGTGATTCTTGTCTCGAGATTTCTCAGGCATTGTTCCGCTTTCTCAAGCTGCCCCAATTTAGCGTACATGGAAGCCATGGTGCTGAACGTCGTCCAATTGGGAATAATCCTAGGATCCAAGTCCATTTCTTGAAATACTTGCTCCATAGATTCAGGAGACCCTTGAGAACCACGAGCTGATAACCAAATATTATACGAGTAAGAATCGAGTGAGATTTTTTTTTGCTTCATTTCAGAAACAAGCTCCTCGACTTTATCTAATTCATCAAGTTTCATATAAAGGGTCATCATCACATTATACGGAAGTGGCGTAATACAGTAACCTTTATTTCTCATTTGCTCCATCAACGTCTCTGCTTTATCTCTTATTTTAGCCCCAACATATGCATTTAGGAGAGCCCCGTATAGTCGCATGTCCTTCAATGTATCCGGTACTCTTGTAAAATAATCTTCAGCACTTGGAATTCCATGAACTTTAGCAATTAAATCTACTTGGATAGCCGTATCACTGCTGGATATCTTAAACATTTCTATTCTGTTATGCATCCATTTATAGACCTACAACAACAACAACAACAACAACAAAATCATCAGAGCCTTAATCCCAAAAAAAATTGAGAATTTATATGATGTAAAGTAGCACAAACAGTTTGCTCTACTAGTAGATGCACTAAAGATTTTTTTCCCGATGTTTTCAAGTACCCTGAGTAGTTCAAGGCAGATCGCCAGTGACCGTATATGTTTAAGACATTCCAATATACTCCCTCTGTCCCGGCCAATTGTTGTCCTTTGATTTTGGCACAAATACCAAGGAAAGAGCATGGAGCCAATTACTAAATGACAAGTGGACTAAGTTGAGTGTAAATGATCAAATTGGTCATCAAGTTCATTCTTAAAATAGAAAGGACAACAATTGACTAAGACACCCAAATATGGAAAAGGACAACAAATGACCAGGACTGGGACAGAGGGAGTAGTAGATTAGTCGAGCAGCTGAACTAAGCACAAATTCTCAAATCTTAAAAATAGTAGTTACTCCAATTTGGTCATGAAACTGAACACAACATTGATTACACATCATCTCCTTAAGCCTTATCCATGGCAAACATCGAGAAATAGCACAACATCAGTAACCAACTAATCAAGATATACCGTGCTCGATTAAGATATGAATGTGCCTTGTCATGTATCACAACAAAACATTCCTCATAATTCCAGTTGGTCTCCTGTAAGAACGTTGTAGTCCGTACAACGACACATAACTATTAGGCTATTATGTCGTACCACAGTCTAATTTGAGAATTTGTGCATACCGTCTTATTTTAGAATTTGCGTATAAGTTCATAGCATCATTTCACTCCTCAACTTATTCCTTGACATCAAGAAGCTTACTCACAGAACCATATCACATACAAGATTCAAATACTCAATATGCATAAAGATCAAATTTTTTATATAAAAACACAAAAAATAACAGGAATTGTCAACTAATATGAAAAAGGGGGAGCAATAAGCTGAATATTCACCTTCTCCAACCAGAAAATTCCTCAATACTCCCCACGTCTCAATCATTTGTTTACCTTTATTATTCTTTGAAACCCGTATTTTAATCAAAACTAAACAAATAACTTAGGGGGTAAGGGGAGTGCTGGGAGCATTCACTAAGGATACTCAAACCAGATATCGTAGATAAGATAATACACTACATACTTTTTTGTGTATCAAAGGTAAACAAATGACTGGGATGGGGAACATTCACTCAGACGAGAATTTGTGTTTAACGAATGGTAAACAAATGATTGGCACGGGGAACATTCACTAAGGATACTCAAACTAAGGGTGTGTTTGGATAGCAAAAGTGAAGGGAAAGGGAGGGGAGGGGGAAGGAGGGAAGGGAAAGGGAGAGAAGGGAAGGGGAGGGGGAATTGAGTGTGGTTGTTCTGGTACAATTTCCTTCCAAATCTTGCCTATTGTGGTGAGATTTTGATTAGGCTTGGAGGAGGGAAATTGAATCCCTCCAAATCTCTCCCTCTCCATTTTCCCCACCCTCATCTGCTACCCAAGGGATTTTAAATCCCCTACTCTCCTTCCCTTTCTTTTCCCTCAAAATCTCTCAATTCAAGCACCCCTAAATATCATAGATAAGACAATACACTAGGCAGGAGTCACGTGAGCGATATAATACAGAGGGATTTCGGGATTTCAATCTGCAACCTATCATTCCAGTACCGTCTTAACCACTAGGCTAAGAAATCTTCGATATAAGATATTTATGACTATTCAGAGCGAAAAAGAGTAACTACACAATACAACAACAATAACAATAACAACAATTGCCCTAGTGTCTCCATGGCTCTCGCAAATTGCGGGATAAGAGGGGTCAGATATACGCAACCTTATCCTACATTAACAACACAAAAATAAAAGGCAATACCTCAAGAGCTTGCTTAAATTTGCCAAACTTTCTAAGTTCTTTAACAATCCTACAAAGTTCCCATTTAGAAAAAGTCTTGCCACCATTTTCACACTGATTTAAAACAGAAGAAACACCCAATTGTGGATCCTCCACTAGAGAAATCCTCTTAAAAATACTATTCCAATTAAGCATAGGTCTTTTCTCATAATCCCTTGTTTTAAAGTTTTGAACTTTTGATGTTGAGCAACTAATTGAAATTGAAGTGTTGGATTTGTGAGTTTTGGTTAAAGGAAATGATAGTATAGAAGGAGGTGACCCATGTGAGGAAATTAGGGAGTATGAGGAGGAGAATGGTGAAGTTAGGGGATTTGGTGATGTTGGTTTAAGGGTTGATTTTAGAATCATTTTTTGAACTTTGAGGAATGTGGTTTTGGGAAGGGTTTTAGGGAGAGGTTGTGTGTTTGTGTTAAGGTTGAGGGAAGAATGATGAGCTTAAAGTGCTTTTTTTGAGAGGGATGTGGAAGGTTGGGACTTGGGAGAAGAAGATAAGTTTAGGCGCATTGTTTTTTGGGATCAAATTGTCAATCGAATCGAATCAATGAATCAACTTAATGGAATTGAATCAATGAATCAACTTAATGGTGAAATGAATCAATCAATCAATCAATCAATCAACTGATTCAATCAATCAATCAATCAAATAATAATAAAAAGATTATATTATTATTATTATTATTATTATTATTATTATTATTATTATTATTATTATTATTAAATATTATTATAATATTATTGATTAATAATAATAATATATTAATATAATCTAATAAGATATATAAAAAATAAAATATTAATATAATAATAAATAAAGTAATAATAATAATAATATATTAGTAATATAAATGATAACATTATTAATAATAATATAATATATTAATAATAATTAATAAAAAACAAATAATATAATAATAACTTATTAACATAATAATATTAAATATAATAATAATAAATAATGAGTATATTAATATAATAACTTATTAACATAATAATATTAAATATAATAATAATAAATATGTGATTAATAATATTAATAATGAGTATATTAATAAAATAATAAATATTAAATAATAACTTATTAATATAATAATATTAAATATAATAATAATAATAATAATAATAATAATAAATATGTTATGAATAATATTAATATTAATAAATATATTAATAAAATAATAAATATAATAATAATAATAATAAATGTATTAAATATAAAAAAATAATATAAACAATACGAATTAATTATTAATAAATATAATAGTAATATAATAAATATAAATATAATAATAATAATAATAATAATAATAATAATAATAATAATAATAATAATAATAACAATAGTAAATACATTAATATAAAAATAATAATAAGAATATCAATAAGAATAATAATAGTAATGTTGAAATGAATCGAATCAATCGAATCAATGATCGAATCAATCGAATCAATCAATCAATTAAGTCGAATGAATCGAATCAATCGAATGAGTGAATCGAATCAATCAATCGATTAGAATCAAATTAAGTCAAAAGAAAAAGCAGGCTTAGTCATGTCTCCAACTTGGGTAGGACATGAATGTGGTTATATTGGTGGCCAATTGGTCTCCTAATTATCGGGATGAATTCTCATTTAAGACATGTATGCTCATACAACGGTAATAAGATTAAAAAAATACAATGGAAAAATAAACGATTCGTAGTTACTCTTTTATAGATAACTTTTTTTTATTTATTTTTGGACATTTTTCCATATTTTTTCATCGTCTCCCCTTCTTAGATTTTTTTTTTCTTTTTTTCTTATACTTCTTAAAAATTAATCAAATTTCCACCAAATTCAACAATATGCATTCCAAATTTACATACTAAAACGCGTACTTACGTCTTAAGGAAAACTAGCTGAAGTATTGAGACATGTTAGATATTAACTAGCTTAACTAATAAGCTAGTAACATAATTTTCGACAAAGTTCGAGTAATAGGTTATGGTCAGGGTTATGGCTTGAAGGTTTTCATGCTAGACCCGATAATAACGCAACCTAAATCGAACAAATCCAATTCGACACATCACGAACCCGTCTCGACTCACAACAATATGCTGATCTGACATAACCTAAACACGATACGATCCGACCTTATTGACCACCAACTAGCCGATTCCCACCTTTAGGAAGAAGTAGGCAACGAGTCACACCGCACCCCACATTAAAAACGACCAAGAATCTAATCAAATTCAATCATGGAACTAATTAAAAACGAATAAAGATTGATAAAAGTAAAAGACATCCTTTTTCCAAGTTATTTCCTTCCCCCTTCATCTTCTCCTTCTATTTCTCTCTCTATAACTAACTCTCCCTCTTCCCTTTCTCTCTCTTACACCTTCTCATTCTCATTCTCTCTCTATCTCTACCTCTACCTCTCCCTCTCTTCATCACTGGTAATCTCCCGTTTTCCGGTCATCCATTACCGTAGTTTTCTCTCTCCTCTTTCCGCCATGAATCCTGAGTAGTAAGCTCCTCGTTTTTCATAATTTTTAATCCGATTTTCGTTTATCATTGATTATTACTTTTCGTTGTTACTCGTTAATTTTAATTTCTACGATTGTTTTTTTATTCGTAATTCTGTTGTGTATGCGGTTTTTTGATTGATTGAGTTTTGTCGGTGATCGTGCGTTTGTTTGATTAATTAATTGATTGTGATAACTATATGTTTGATGCGATGTGAATTATGTGATTTGCGATCGTTCGGTCGAATTATGTAACGGCGGGATTAATTTTGCGTTTTGTGAGTTGGAATCATATGAACAATTGTGTAATTCGCGGTTTTTTTAGCGGATCTGTGAATTATGAGGTAGAGATGTGGCGAATTGTCGTATGAGGTAGAGTAAGTAATTCGGAGTAAGTCTTAAGGATCAGAAGCCGTGTTTCAGATTTAGGTCATGAAATTGTGATGAATTATGTGGTAGAGATGTCTGCATATTGTCGTGTAATTTGGAGTAATTCTTAAGAACAAGAAACTATCGTTTGGAGTCTAGGTTATGAAATTGTGATGAATTATAAGGTAGAGATGTTGTCGAATTGTCGTGTAAGGTAGACGAAGTAATTTAGAGTAATTTCTTAAGAATCAGAAGCTGTATTTTAGATTTTAAGTCATGAAAATGTGGTGAGTTAATGAGGTAAAGATTAAAGATGATGGCGAATTGTTGTATGAGGTAGGCAAAGTAATTTGGAGAAAGGTTTTATGAATTAGAAGCTGCCTTTTGGATTTTAGGTCATGAAATTGTGATGGATTATGAGGTTGAGATGTTGGCGAATAGTTGTATGAGGTAGTCAAAGTAATTTGGAGAAATTATTAATTATTGAGAATTAGAAGCTGTTTTGGGGATTTTAGGTCATGAAATTGTGATGAATTATGAGGTAGAGATGTCGACGAATTGTTGTATGAGGTAAACAAAGTAATTTGGAGTAGTTCTTAAGAATTAGAAGCTGTCATTTGGATTTTAGGTCATGAAATTGTGATGCATTTTGATTTGCTATGTAGATTATGAGGTAGCAATTATGGCAAATTTTTGTATGAGGTGGACTAAGTAATATCGAGTAACTCTTAAGAATCAGAAGTTGCCTTTCGGTGTTTAGGTCATGAAAGTGTGATGAATTATGAATCATGAATTATTATATGGGTTATGAGGTAGAGATGTTGGCGAATTGTTGTTGAGGCATATAAAGTAATATGGAATTATGGAATAACTATATAAAATTGGAAGTTGACTTTTGGATCTTAGGTCATGAATTTGTGATGTATTTGTTATATAGATTATGCGATAGAGAGGTTATCAAATTGTTGTATGAGGACTGAGGTAGACACAATAATTTGGAGTAATTTTTAAGTATAAGAAGCCATCTTTTGAATTTTAGGTCATCAAATTGGTGATGAATTATGAACTGTTATATAACTTATGAGACAGAAATGTTGGCAAATTGTTGTACGAGGTGGACAAAGTAATATGGAATAGCTATTGAGAAATAGCCTTTTGGATATTAGGTCATGAAATTGTGATGAATTTGGAATTCTAATTGTGTTTAGTTATTAAGTTTGATGTGATCAGATTTGCTTCTCGTATTTTGAGATGGTGTCATGCTATATTGGCCTTTTCGTAAATACTATGAATTAGGTTGAAGTTTGGTCAATTGGAGTGTGTTTGTGGAGTTATTCAGTTTGGAAAAAGTTAAGGTCTGAGCCGTCTGACGTCGTAGGCTTGTACGTGTTGAACTTTGCTCATTTGGTGCATGTTTGGTTAGACTTGCAATCTTGCATACACGGGGTCGAATTTTGTACCTTCAAGAAAGTATAGTTTCTCATGCATTAAGGAGCTCGGGATGTTTCTTATCATTCTAAACGGACTGTGCAATTATGTTATTTGCCACCCCTAGCTCTGTCTAATCAGCTCAAGTTGTGCGGCCATTATGATTTTTTTGTGGAGCTTCATTCAACAATGGTTGTTCTTATATTTCCTAGGTTCTTCAGTAAGTACCAAACAAGCCAAGTTCTTCCGTGTTAATAACTATATGAGATCTTATACGCTTTCAATGAGTTCTTCAATTTAGGTGTTGTGAAAAAAGACGAGGCGGACAAAAGCCCCTTACTTTGTCCTCCTTTGCTGTCACCTCAGCTTGTGCTAAGTAACTTGACTGTCCCGTAATGCAATTCAATCAGGACGTTCTATGTGTATTGACATTTAGATAATACAGTTTGTGCATGCTGTTAACAGTTCTTGCATCTCTGTTTATGTGATACATCTACTCATAGTGGGTGCTTTCTTTTGCAGTGACTACCTGTTCAAGCTTCTCCTTATTGGAGATTCGGGTGTTGGCAAATCGTGTCTTCTTCTGAGATTTGCGGTACGCCTTTATAATTGATTTACCAATTAGCGAATTAGCTCTCAGAGCATGTCTCTAAGCAGCTGTGAGTTATGGTGTGCTGTAATATTGTTTTCCAGCATACTTTCAAGTTTCAACTGGGTATACCTTAGATTTTTGCCTGTTCTAACTGTGTAACTGATGCAGGATGACTCATATTTGGAGAGTTACATTAGCACCATTGGAGTCGATTTCGTGAGTGTCTTCTATCCAATTATTTAGAAGCTGACAGAGCCTCTTTTTTTATCGGGTTGAGTCTTATATCTTATATTTCTTGTTGCAGAAAATCCGCACTGTTGAGCAAGATGGAAAGACTATCAAACTTCAAATTGTAAGATGATTCTTGTATTTGATCTTATTTGAATGCAGATTGCAGCCACCTTTTATACATAATCGACTTCTTGACTCGTACTTCTTGATTTCTCCTGCAACTGACATGCTTGCTTAAATTGCACTTCAGTGGGACACTGCTGGACAAGAGCGTTTTAGAACTATCACTAGCAGCTACTACCGTGGTGCACACGGCATCATTGTGAGTAATCCACTTTACTACTGATCCTTATTCGAGCTCCCTTTTTTCAGTTCATTTCAGAGTTGTTCTTCTTAAATCTGTAGCTCCTTTTTTTTAGTTGCTTACACAATTTTTGACTTTGGATTCTAGGTTGTTTATGATGTGACAGACATGGAGAGTTTCAACAATGTGAAACAGTGGCTTAATGAAATTGATCGTTACGCTAGTGACAATGTCAATAAACTTCTAGTTGGAAACAAGTGCGATCTTGCTGCCAATAGAGCTGTGCCATACGAGACTGCCAAGGTTATTGAGGCAGCTTTTATTTGCTTGATGTTTTTTTGCGGCGATGAGGGAAACACTGACTTTTTTCCGAACTTTGTGTTTAACACAGGCTTTTGCTGATGAAATTGGCATACCTTTTATGGAGACCAGTGCTAAGGACGCTACAAACGTAGAACAAGCTTTCATGGCTATGACTGGTTCTATTAAAAACAGGTACTGGATCAAGATTCTACAATGAAATAATCACTTAATTGAGTTTGTTTGCGGTATTAGCAAAAGATCGACTTTATGCTATTTTATGGCGACAGGGATTATTTGTACTGAATACGTATATAACTTCTAAGGTAAATAGGTAGGAAAATAGGATGAACGACTTCTTTAGCAATAGCCTATTATTTGATGGACAAAGGTTGAATTTCCTTGGGAATAAGTCAACTAACTGTCTAGCTTATATCCCCGCACATCCCGTATATATGATTCCTTCTGACTATGGCATTCAATTAAGCTTCAATTAAGCTAGTAGAGAAGGAAAGTTCGTATTGTACTTGCATATGAGATGAGTGAAAAACAAAAATAGAAAGTTGAAAAAATCAAAGAAATGGACCAATAAAAGAAAAAGTGGAAGAAATCGATGTTAAGGAGGGGCGAAATACTATTCTCTGACTTGTGGAAGCCAACTCTTGTGGAAAATAACAAGCGCTCGGACTTTGAAGTGGCCAACTCTTATACTCCCTCCATCCCAAAATGTATTGTCGTCAATATGACTTTGAATCTTTGATGGTCAAATAATGTCAACTTTGGTCTTTAGTTTCTCCAAATACTACTATATGTGGATTTTTAGTATTTGATGTTACTTGGAATATATAGTGTTTTTGTTTAATTTTTAAAAATGTATTTGTTCTTTTTGGATTTATTACACGTTTTTACCAACAACTTTCTTATATATTAATACTTGGTTCACTTTTAAGCTATTTTGGACCCTTAAGTTTTACTTCGGTTTTCAAAATCGTTTTAACCTTTATTCTCGATTTAAATTCTAAGTTTTTATAAAAGAAATCCGGACTTCGATTTTAAAACCTATAAGTTTACCTCGACTTTTGTATTATGTTTCACCCTCCTTGTGTTTTTCACTTTTCCTTTTCTGTACGATCGTCCATGGACGGTTCTAAAGGATGATTCATGTCAGTCGACCCCAAGTCATTTTGGGATTAAGGCTCTGATGATGTTGTTGTTGTTATATGTTATTATATGTGCAGTTAAAAATGTGAAAGTGTTCATGCTTGATTTAAAACAACTATTTTTTACTATCATTTCATAAAAAATTGTTACGGAGAACAATTTTAGGCTGATATCTTTTGACAGATAAAAATCAAACGAGGACAATTAAACTGAGCTAGAGGTAGTAACGATTAAACTCACTCATTTTGTTTACAAAATTGGTGATTCAATTGCAGGATGGCGAGTCAGCCAATGAACAATGCCAGGCCTCCAACAGTTCAGATCCGAGGTCAGCCTGTCCAACAGAAGAGTGGTTGCTGCTCTTCCTAGAAGATAATTTAACGGTTTCGTGATGATGCTACATTGTGGCACGTAAGCATTTGTTTTTGCTGCAATATTGTTTCAATTCAAAATTCTTCGACACAGCCTTTTTTAGGTACCCCGTGTCTAGTGGTTTGCATTTTGTTACATTTTCCTATTCTTTCTACTGTTAGATTCTTGTATAAAAATGACGATAACGAAAATTACTAGCATCAGACTTTTGGCTCATTATATTCTTAGTTAAGAGTTCAAAATATTACTGCCAATGAATGATTCATACTTCAAATATGTACGATGATTCTATTTGTTGAACTATTCCCGAAATCTGTTTTATTTTTTTGCCACTCAGAAGTATGAAGCTCCCGTGTATTTTTAACCATAGAATTTTTTCCACCCTGAAGAGCGGTGGAGCGATTTCTAATTTGGTGCCATGGAGTTGTGGTTGATTTAATGCGGTATACAAAATAAATAGTTAATTTTCGACTAAATTAGTGGCATTTTAACGTGGCTGATTTAACACCTTAATTTTTTTTTTTAAATAATCTAATAAAACTAGATTAATCCTCTAAGGTACGATCAACTTAGGTAAGTTGAAGTCACCGACTTTCAAACCTCCTTGAAAGAGTTGGACATGAATGTCCAATAGAAGCCATAAAGTCCGCAACTTTATTGGCTTCACGAAATTATCACTTCATCAAAGAACTGAAGATCTAATTGTTTGTTACTCTTATATTAGAAGAAACAACTTTGATGAAAAAAAAAAAAAACCGATCTAATTAACGCTCTAAATTGTTTGTTACTGTTGTTATAGCATATTAGCATCATCTTCGCAAGCATTCTCACCCGTGAGTTTTCTTCTGAAATATCTCGTATAGATTGAGGTTGCGATTACACATGGGAATAAACCTCAACATATACAATCTTTAAGTGCGCTAAATCGCTAATTACTAGCTTAGCGGTGCAACTGGAGCACGTAAACTGCTCTACGTATAATAAAACAAAAACAACTCATCTGCCTCGATAACAAAATTGATCAAAAATCGTCCTATTGTTAAATTTTATCTCCTCGTCCCCTAGTAACTAAAAAACTACAGAAAAATATTTGGGAAGAAAACAGAAAATATACAGATTACAAAATCATCATAGACTTTGAAGTTAAATCTGATATCAGGAAACTCAAATCTGAGAGTTCATTCCTGCGACTTAAAGGACTCGAAATGAAAGGCAGACAAGGAGACCAAATCCCACATGGGAGAGCGGAGCTCAGGCACGAGCACCTAGAGTCGGGAACTGTTTCTGGTCTTCGATTATAGGAGAGGAGGCATTGTTCATCCTGTTGCCTCTACCATAGTTGCCACCACCGCCACCACCACCACCACCACCTCTTGGACCACGTCCACGTCCCCTTCCACGACCACCGGGGCTGTAGTACTTCTCCCCGTCTGCAGGCTTCAAAAACTCATTGATGCTGACAGACTGCACGCACACCACAAAACTGTGTTAAAAGCCTATGATATAAATCCAAGCTGCCAAAGTGCCAATGAATTAACACGCCCGCCTTTCAAAATGATTTGCCACAATACAGAACATATTGGTGTTAGAAAAACACGGGTTTCTGATTGTTACTGGGTTTGGACTTGCCTTGTAAGAAAAACACAGGTTTCTGATTGTTACTGAATTAAAGCTCGCCTTTCAACTTTTTTATCTATGTTATGGGCTTCTTGGGCTCCAGGTCTGTTTCGACTTTTTTATCTATTTCGGGATCAGTTAGTTTTGTAAGAAACCGTTGTACGAATATAGCATGGCATTAACTCCATTCTAGACACGACAAATGTTTCATACTTTTAGTACATAGCATGATTAGCATCATAGATACCATCGTGAGATTGACACTCACTGGTAAACAATGGGACTTTATGCATGCACACGTCATTGTGAGAGTTTTACTTATACATACAATATGTCTAAGTATCTCGAGAACATACCTTCTTTGCTCTCTCCTTTTCCGTTGCTTCTTTCTTCTTATTCTTATCAGAACCCTGAAACAAGTAGCCGTACTCGTACAGGTTAACACCCAACATTTAACAATATTACGACCAAATAGTAGCTAAAGTAGTGATGAATCCCGTCAACAAAACGGGTCCTAGAGGCTCACCAATTTTATGAAGACAGGGTCATCATCCTTCCGGTTGGAAAGCTGCTGCATGGACTGAAGATCTTTGTCGACCTCAACTTTTCTTTCCTCAGGTTTGAGAGCTAACAAAGCTTTCCTCTTGTCTTCGAGAACCTTTTCATACTCTTCCAGTGTCATCTCCTATTTACAAAGAAAAATAATATCAATGTGACTGCATGTCATTAAGAAGAATTCCGTAACTTCAAAAAGCAAAAAGTCCCTTCACATTCACCACTAGTTCTGATTGTAGGCGTCAAGCTCGTTACTTGTATGAAACACAAAGCTAAGCAAAAAAAAAATATCAAGAATCTGGCTACTATTTAAGGTGCCTACTAGTTGAGTGACCCTTTAGGTCTCCGACAAACGTACAAATGCGCAGAAATCAAGAATAAGAATATAAGTTGGAAATTAAGTAGTCAAATGCTCGTCTATGTTTTGATGAATCAATGCCTGACTCAAGAACAACAGAAACTATTGCTCGATATGTATAACCGAAGGATAAACAGGGTATATTCAGAGAGTAGACCATATCCAATATCCACGTCTTTTCTTATAAGCTAGTAAAGCTGCATTGACTAGATCGCAAAATTTACCTTTTCTTCTGGCTCCTTCTCTTCAGTCTCATCTGGCTTGGCCTCCTTGTTGCCATCCACGGCCTCTTCGCCTGCTGGAAGATACTCAGCAATCACATTCTTCTCGGGCTCTTCCACAACTTCCTCAATAGCTCTGAAAAAGTTCAATAATATCATACTGCAAGCTCGCATGGGAAGTACTAATCAACAGAAAAGAACACAAGTGCGTTGAAAATCTTACGGAGCAACTTCATCAGATTGATTGCCCCAATTTCCACGACCAGCTCCCTCACGTTTGACCTCATTCCTAGTAAGAAAGAAAATTGGATATCTTTGTAAACAAGGAGAGAAACAAACTAAAATTTGCACGGAGGAATAAGAAATATTTACCCACGCCCAGTTCCACTATGGCGTTCATAGGTCCGACGAGGGCGGTCACCATCTCTCCCTTCTTCATTGCTAAAGCCACCTCGGCGACCACCACGATGTGGTCCACGAGGCCCCCCATACGGCTTCCTTTCACCAGCTTTCCCCCCTTCACCTTCATCTCCTTGGGGTCCAGGAGCTCCAGAGTTGTTAAAAGCATTTTCATTACTTGAGTAGTCTCGGTCTCGGTTGTACCCACCACGGCCACGACCGCCGCCTCCTCCTCCTCCGCGCCCAAACCCACGGCCTCCTCCGCGACCAGTTTCATTCTTTGCTTCCCTTACTGAACCAAAAAAATTGAATATAAGTAGTGACCATGATATAGTGTATAAGAGAATGACCATGGAGATTATCTCCTGTGGAGAATATAGACTGTAGAAGAAATACCAAGATGGAAATGGAAGAAATACTAAGATCACAGGAGTAAAAAGCGTAGAAGAAATAACAAATTATAAACCAAACCAATCAAATGGCTCCTATAATGTTAATGAAGAGGAACACTGAAGTGGAAGTATTCCTAGGAGTTCCACACCGTTAAGATCTAAAACAGTCTACAGCCATGGTCCATAAAGTCAGCAGGCTCTCTAGAAAACAAATCTATGCGGAAAACAGAAACTTCGACAGACTACCACTGTGGTAGAAACCATACTTATCAAACTATATAGACATGTCTATTTATCTAGACATGCCCACGAGATAGTGATAGATAGACATTTCTATTTATCTCTTCCAACAACTTCATCACTATCATTACCAAATTTAGCAGAAACCATAAAATAGGGAGCAGATATTGTCGCTGGAGAAATATGTTCTTCGACAGGACGGAAAGAAAATGAATGGCTAGGTAATTAGGGCTCAGAACTCATCAGACCTATGGAATTAGGCACAACCTAAACTAAGTTAGCACGCTCTCCATACTATTAACTGTGTAACAGCCTGACAGGCACCCACTCTTAACACTTGCATCATCAAAAAACATAGGATAATCTTAGAAAACATAACTTCCACCAAACAGTGTCACAGTGACGAACCGGAAGCGAAGCACACAAAATAAGCAGTACAATTCACAATCCACTCACAAACAACAGCAACCTAGTTCACCATTGAAACAACCTCAGTACACATACCACAAAAGACCATAATCTAAGATCGACCATCCCTCGAAACAGAATCCCCAACCAATAAAGGACATGAAACATACAAACCTCAAAACACAAAACTCCACCCTGTGAAAAAGACCCGAAACATGTAAAAATCAATCCAAAACAACATATATACACATAAGAGGATTGCTACGGACTTTCTCCTTCCAACCTTCTTCAACCTTCTCCTTTCACATAGTAATAATATATAAATTCGCCCACTCGCATATAAATAATTGATGGCAAATATATATTTAATAGTTCTATTAGAGAAGGTTGGAGAAAAGACCGGAAAGAGGAGGTCTCTAGCAAAACTCAACCACATAAACATGAATAAAACACCATTCCACTACTGGCTTATAAGCATTGAACCCTCCAAAATCTTACACAAATTCTTGCTTAATACGAGCAAATCCTATGAAACAGGTCAGATAAATAGATGGGACAAAAGGTAAAATGTCAATAAACTTGTCTCATCTATCTATATAGGGTACTACTTGACCCGTTTTAAACATAAGACGGATATGAGTGTATTAAGGTAGACCAACTGAAAATCTTATAAATCCACAAACTATCACTTATTCACTTACAACACATCCAATCCAATCCAATCCAATCCAACTTCTACCATAATAATTAATAAAAATACAACAAAAAAATCTTAATCCCAAAATGATTTGAGGTCGGCTAACATGAATAATCATCCGAAACTACTATGCACAAAAAAAATTAATAAAAACAAAAGGAAGATAATAAAATACAAGCTTTAAATGAAAAATAATGAAATTAATCAAACACACCAGCTTGAGAAGGAGGAACGGGCTTAGTAGGCAACTTAGCAGCTTTAGACTGTTGAGTTGCAGGCTCTTCAGTCTTCTTAGCTGCCATTGCAGCAAGTTGAGCCGAAGCAGACTCAACCAATTGAGATACATCATCAATATCGTTGTCACCCAACAAATCAAAAGGGTTCATGGTCGTCATTTCTTCTCAACAAGTTGAAACTTAGGGTTTTAGCTGATTTAAGAACAACCAAGTTGTCAAAATTGAATCTTTATGCCATTTGGGGATTAGATCTGTGCATTTGTAGGACAAATTAAGAGTATTTTGGATTGAGGATGAAGAAATGGATAGGAATAAGGAAGAGGAAGAGAGGGAGAGCAGGTGACAAAGTCAGGAAAGTGAAATGGGATGAGTGAGGGATGATGGTGTTCTTAAACCCTAGCCGCAACAATAATTAATGATAAGTGATGAGGTGTGTGTGGAAATGTTCTTTTTTACGAGTATTGTTTTTCAAATCAAATTTACCATCGATAAGTGTCTAATCCTAATTCCTGAGGTTGAAGGTGTGAATTTTTTTTTTTTAAATCGGGTTCATTGTCAACAACCGTGGCTAATCCTCAAAATTGGGTGTGTGGAATTTCTATTTTACGAGTCGGTAGACCTGTCAAAATTCGGCCCGACCCGAAAACCCGACCCGACCCGACCCGTTTTCTTAGGGTTACAAACCCGGTTTTTTCGACCCGCGACCCGTTTGACCCGAACCCGAAATGACCCGTTATTTTAGGGTGAGAGACCCGACAACGGGTCGACCCGTTAGTCAAGGGAAAGTCATGAATTTTATTAAAAATATTATTATTTATATATTATATTTGAAAATATAGTTAAAAAATTATTTTTTTATTACTTAAAATTAAAAATTCAACTAAAAAGTCAATTTTATATAACTTTTATAATATTTAATAATAAAATAATTATTAAAAAAACTTTATTTTAATAATTATATCAATATAATTACTGTATATGATGAATATGACTAAAATAATAATTTTAAACATATTTTAATTTTTAAAAAAATATTTTTTAAATTAAAAAAATCGTTTAAAAAGGGCGTTAAAAATTATTTCTTGACCCGTATTCTGACCCTAACCCGACCCGTGACCCGTATGACCCGACCCGTATCTGACCCGACCCGTATGACCCGACCCGGGACCCGACCCGCCCGACCCGTTTGACAGGTCTACAAGTCGGGTTTCCTTTGACAAGAATGTCTAATCTTTTCGTCGTGGATACTCTTACAAATGTACAACGGAAAGCAAATATTATTTCATTGGGGTGGAATAATAATCCGACAAAATCTCAAATAATGTCATCAAGTATTCTGGTTGCTTTAGTTAATTCTTTTGTGTTTATTTATGTGCAAATTGAGTTTTTTTTTAAGTGGGGAATAAAGATTGCAAATTGGGGAGACTAGACATGGTAGATGGGCTAGATGCATGTTCTTGGTAGATAACTTGATGTGCTCTGATGATACCTTTCGAATAACTTGGTGTGCTACCTCCTCCATCTCAAATTCTCAATATGCCTTTATATTTTGTTTATTTTCAAAAAAAAAAAAAAATTGTCGATCTAATATATACTCCCTCCTATTTTAAATAACTGTCTCATTTATCATTTCCGTCTACTCACATAATTGTCTCATTTGCCATATTTGGACATGGTTTTTACTTTCCTACCCTTAGATCTTTTCTTTATTTACCACCCCAACCACCCATAACCCATCATATTCAATACTTTTCGCTATTGAGAGACCGTCTCTCTAGAGTTTTTGTGATATACTCCCTCTTATTCGCTATAATGTTCCCTCTTTCCCGAAACGGATTATTCAAGTAATGTTTCATTTTCTTTTTTTTTGTAACTTTTACTCTCATTTTATTCATCCCTCACTCCTATCATCAAACCCCACACAACTCTTTTACTCATATTTTATTACTTTTCTTAATGTTTTGACCCCACAACTTTTTATTTAACTCCTAATAATTCCTCTTTGTCTCCTATTATCAACTCCACCAATGTCCTTTATTTATTTTTAATAGTATTCCTTAAATATCGTGTCAAAGACAAATGAGAATATTATAACAAATTGGAGGGAGTATCTATATTTGAAAGTAAAACTCAAAAATAAACAAAACCTTAAATCTAATATGATTACGTGGAATATACTTACCAGAGTTGTAAGGGAGTATAATTATGCCATGGGTATAAACCGAAATTAACACTTGACGGTTGTCAATTCATAATTTTTTTTGGTGTTGATTAGGAGTATCAACTACCGATAGCTGGGGCAATCTCCTTCAGGGTACTGAAGGCAATTTAATGGGTTGACCTCTCCCAAGTTTGGCTTTTTTCTTTCCCCCTGACCACTTATTTAAGAGATAAGAGCCCTTACCACTCACACCAGTCAACTTTGGTTGTCAATTCATAATTACCCAACCAAAATATGATCATACGCTTTACCTTTCCAACTCAACAATGGTCCAATATGATTATACGAATTAACCCCTTAATACTTTAATTTGACATCAAACTTAGAAAATCTATCGTAATAGCAAAAATTTAAACAGGGAGTTAGTCATAACCTACACGATGATCTACATGACTACATCAAATCCAAATGACGAGACTTCTAACCAATATCCGAAATGACCTTATCCAAAGCTGATGCGAAATGCAGAAGCGGAATAACAGAAAAATAAAACAAAAAGGATATTTGCCTTGAATTCATGTGTAGAAATGTAAGTCAATGAGATATTTACTTAGTGCTAGACCTATAACACGAGTAATGGGGATAATACTCAAGACCTATTGAATATTACTCGAGCTAGAGCTTAATCGCGTCAAACTCAAACAAATTTTATCGAACGCATTGATCTTTTTTTTGTTCATCTCAATTCTCTCTTCAATATCTATCTTATAAATGATGGTCAAAAGTCTTTATTTATATTAAAAGAAATAACTACTAACATTGAATCTAGTTCATACTACTTGTAGTCTAAATGCAAAGGCTTGAAGGAAAGACAATGAACATAGTGTAACATTAAAAACAATGAACAAAATACATTGAACATAGTCTAAGATGAAATAATCGTCATATTCCTATCAAAAGCAACTTTTAAATCTAAAATCATAACAGATCCAAAAATATCCAAAACTTAAAATGACTTCATCCAAAATGTATAAGTCTCGTTATTCGTTACCAAGTTAACATTTAAGTTAACACTCTATCAAACCCAAGTTAGTAGTTACCCAACCCATCCATCCGCTCCGACCACTTTTGATTCATTCCAAATCCCCAACCCTCCCCCCCGCCACCAAAAGCCCTCCCCGGCCTCCTCGAAACTCCCTCCACTGCGAGTATAACACGAGACCTTGGATAGGGTAAAGCTACAACATCTTCTTGTCCTAAATAGGCTATTTCCTAGGATGGTTTACATAGTTCTCCTAATGACAAGATCACCTGAAAAAAAAGAAATACTTGTACCAGTAAGAGGGGAAAAAAACTATCTGGAAAACTGAAAAACACTTTCGGAAAACAAAATTCAACAATAGTAGACAACCATTTACTACTGTCTCTTGCAAAGAGGTCACCTGGCCAAGCTGTACTAGTGACTGTGCTAATCTTCCTATCTGTGGCCTATGATCCAATTATCCAAATAGTCGTACAGGAATGTCTAGGCACTTGGCCGCTCTTGTTCATTTGAAACATCATAAACTCGATTAACCATACATATAAATGCCCATCAAAATATGCATGAACTTCACGAATGTTCCGGAAAAACAATATTTTTTATAAGTGGCATTGTCATCTATGACAAGATGCAGTCAGCTCCATCATCAGGTGAGAACTTAACTGGGTAGGCCACTTAACAATAATTCAGTTGAATGATTGTAGTGGTCCGGTGCTGCTGGTTTATATCTTATGAACTTCGCGAAGCTTTCTAAAGAGGGTGTACAAAGTCTTTTGTGGCCAGTATGTAATGCGCAGTGCGCTCTCAGTTTCTAATGTGCTTAACTTGTGCACTTGCCTTGCAAAACTAAGAGAATAACTCTCCTTACCTACATAACATTATGCCAAGCTAACAAAGTTCATCATGGAGAAGGATTCTGTGTTGATGCTGTCATATTAGTTAAGGGACATCCCCAGTATATGCTCTCGAGTAGAGCCTACAGTTTTCAGGGCTTTAAAATGCTACACAAATATTTCAAGAAGCCTCATAACCGTTTTCTGTTCCGCATCAAAGAAATTAATACTGAAATGTGTCTGTTTAACTAAATTAAAGAATTATCACGCTTCAGTAATGTGAAAACAGATGGACAAGAAACGAATAGGAATGAGGAGAAAGAACATACGGGGAAGTTTCTACCGGAAAGTAAAAGGATCTCCAGTGAGATGAAGCCACCTCCCCTGTCATGGCATGGATAGCGGGCTCAGTAACCAAATATTTTGAGAATCAGAGATAGATCATAGAAAAAAGAATGCTAAAACACCTAAAGTCTGTGGATGGATCTTTCCCTGCCATCCCATTTCCATTCAGTGATCTGATATCAAACCACAAAGTTCTTCACCAGGAAAGGCAGCATTCCACAGTGCTCGCGAACCATCCTTCATAATTTCATACAGAACAGAGAAACTGTTAACAGACACATTAAACAGTATACTAATTACAAGCGACTGAGCGAGAACTGTCAGATTGAGACAGTAAGTACATAACACTATAACAGAACTCATCGATTGTGCATATACAATTATACATTTGTACAAACCAGATTAAAGATTTACATACTCTTATAGTCACGTACAAGACTGTTATGATCCAACAATTGTGTAACTGAGTATTTTTGGCTTGGTTTGACAATAAGATATTGTTAAATGTTCTTAGAAAAGACTTATGCGAAGGGAATTGAGGATGCACCTGGTGTTGTGGATATGATGTTGTGCGGAAGCGTGAATAACTCGTGTTGGGCCTCTGTTGCACCTGTGTCCACAGACCATAATAGTACGATATTGTCCGCTTTGGGCCAAGCCCTCACGGATTTACTCTTGGGCTCCTTCCCAAAAGGCCTCGTACTATTATATTTTCTGGACACTTATAAATATGATCTTCCATCTTTATTCTACCGATGTGGGACAAGGGTTTGTACCCTAACATATGATTTATCATAAGGAAACATTTATTCAGTTTTGCAGTCACCTTCTGAAAGCACACAAGCCAAATATAATCTCAGGAATCTTATACTGACTACTGAGTAGCAGATATGTAGATGAAGTAGTACAGAATTCTAGTTGTAAATGAGGCAACAGTCTAGAATCGTCACGTTAGCAGAATGTAGATCGGAAAACCGCAGATGAAAACTAGATAGGATGACTGGCAAACACATCCAACTTAAGCAAGTTATGAGATAACTCGCGCACCTCTTTCAGGAACAAACTTTCTCATCAAAGTCAAATTGTAGACGTAATCAAAAACAGCTAACTGGACTACATGGACATCTAGTTCACAGTCTTCTCAGCTAATGTTCTTATTTACAACAAAATAACATGGACAAAAGAAGTACTGTCTAGCTCGTTTATACAGAGAGAACACACAAAAAAAAAATCCCAGAGTATTACACTAAGGAAACAAAGCACAACAGACGAAGAAAGTTCACCCGCAGATGACCAAAGATATAAAAAGAAGTAAACAAATAACCTGAGTTGGAGTTGGATTAAAAGATGGTCGAGCATCACTGTCTCTTCTCTGCGCAAATACACATGAAAAACCCGACCTAACCATGCAGCTGAACCTGCAACACCTTTAGCTGCAGGCCTGCAGCAAACAGTAAAGCATCAGTGGCAACTAGTCAGGTACTAACACACAAACCACGATCAACAAGTTTCATCTCAGGACACTAGTACTACTCTTGTACAATGGACATTAGTTCTATTTTTTTCGGAACAATGAAAACTATCAATCCTTAATCACCAACATATTCACTACCTTTTACACACACTCATGACAGTAATTTCCAATGTAGGTATTAAACCAAGGTCACGACAGCGAAGTGGAACCGTTTTCCAAAGGTAATGCAGATCACCACAACCATATTTTACTGCATATTTGACGCAATTTAGATGGCAGTTAGCGAGATTAGGTCATGAAAGACGATACTACAATTGTGACCAAAACTAAATAGATTACAAGTTAAATTCCAGTATAATACCAAATCCAGTACCTAACTAAAAATGCATATACAGCCGCAGGTAAATATTCCAGCACTCCAATAAAACCGAAATACTTCAAGAAACTGCAATCACCATTTCTTAAAATGAAAACAGGAGGATGCAATTGATCCATATCTTCCACAGATCCACTCTAACATCTACAAAACTAGCGGAAACCCGACTACAACAGCTCACTTTTCGACTTTGCTAACAATGTTTCTAGAAATCGAGCAACAACTCGTACCTAAAGTACTCCGTAATTAAATATCAACGCAAATCGCAACAACATTTATGTAAATTTCCGCGTAATCAAAACATTACAATCTTCACATAGAATGTGACGCTAACATTCTCGATACCTAATTAAGTTAATCAATCAATTCTCCATAACTTCCAGCTAATTCACAGCAACATATCTCACAACACTATAATTTATTTATTATCAATCAAATACTCGTACTTAATAAACGCGCATCAAGCATATACTTCGTCAAATACAAAATAATTACCGGCGTAATTTCAGTTACTTGTTCCGAACTCGAAAATATACGCTTATTATAAGCTTCATAACAGTAGAAACCGTCCTATAGTATGAGACGATCATTTTATATACAAAAACACTCATTTATTAATAGTCCTACAAGATAAGACGGTCTTATTCTCCGATTTAATACGAGATAACAGAGTATTACGCACAAATTGATATAAATGAGTGCTTAACTAGTAATTTCAGGCTATAAGACCGTCTTATTCTATGATTTGTATACGATAAAAGAGAGAAATTACCAGAATTCGAATGAGAAGTTCCACAGCTGTCTAATCCTTGAGGAATTTGTCGCACCGCAACAAACGAACTACCGCTGCTGCTGCGTTCGTCCATTTGATCAATTAATCGAACTCAAAATTATCATTTCAACCTAAAAACTGCGAAAAACTATTGAATTTCTTCGGAATTTCATTAACTACGTTATGAATCGAACGAAAAGAGAAACGAGAGGATCAACAGCGGAAAAACAGCGAAAATCGAAGAAAATGATACTTGAACGAAGAATTAAAACGGTGAATGAAAAATGTGCGCTAAAATCAATTTCCAATTTTGAACATAGTGAAGTACGTGATGCACAAGTAAAAAAAATTCAAGTGTGAAATGAAACGGATGAGTAAAGACTAAAGATTAGAGGTGATCAAATGACTCAAGTCCGTTCACTTGGCCCAACAAGGAGTGTTTATTAAGGAGTTGGAATCGAACACAGTGTTGGATCGCACAATTAGGTTTGGGTTAGGTTGAGCTCTGCTTTATTTGGTCTAATCAATGTTCTTGCTATTTACATTGGTTTGGTCTTTATTTAAGTCCGGACTAAATTATTGTAATGAAAATAAAAATTGTAGACAAACGCAAACTAAACTTCGTATCCAACAAAGATAAAATCAACCGTTTACATAATAAAGTATCAGCAATAAACAATACTCATACTCCATATTATGAAGTCCATATGGTCTAGTGATCTAGTTCTCGCATTTTTAGTCAAAATCAGACTGAACTAATATAAATATGATCTGGTCCACGGTCTAAGATTTTATCATTGTTTGATCTCCGGTTCGCAAAACTTGACCCGGTCCATCCCGGTAGGCGGTAACCCCTAGACCCGACTCAGCTCAAATTTCTTGGGCTTGGCCAAAGAAAAGCCCAAGACATGTATTGGGCTGGCCGGCTGGGTATGGACCAAGTGATTGGACCAAATTTTAGCCTAATGCAAGTACGCAGCCCACTAAGCGAGTTTTAAACGGAATAAGAGTGTTGCTAAATCTTCCAAGTAAAAACCAAGGATGTCTTAGTCTAGTGGTTAAGACGGAGGTATTGTGGACAATAGGTCACAGGTTCAAATCCCCCTCCCCCTTATTGTAGTGCGACTATATGCGCGCTTCGTGAGACCAAAAAAAAATAAAAAAATCTTCCAAGTAAAAGCTAAAAACAAACAAATCGAACCCCAACCTCATAGTTGATTTAAGAGTGTTCTTACCACTTGAGATAACTCATGTTATGTTCTTGGTAAAAAAACATTACTCTAAATTGTAAAATTTAGTTCCAATTCTTTAATCATTCACTTAGGAATTGCAAATAAGAATTGTAGGAAGTTACAACCATGGATACAAGGGCTAAGATTCGTTTTAGCAGTGTTAAAATTCACGATGGAAAACTCTATCGTCTTAGTAATGCTACATGACTTGAATTCAGACTAAATCAGATAGTGTATCAAAAAAAAAAAAAAAATTGTTTTAGCCTTAAAGCATGTTTAACTTGCATGGGCCGGGGCATTGCCTTCTTGGTAGGATAGAGCTAATAGACCATATTCAACAACTCTCCTATAGGACCGTCCTATAGCATAGGACTGACCCAAAAGGAGAGAAGCCCAAAGATAATTTTAATTTTAATTTTTATTTAATTTTTATTTTTATTTTAACAACACGACATTTTATGATAAAAACTAATATATTTAAATATAAAAGTTATTAATATAAAATTTTAGGTTATCAAAATAAAATATTTTTTTACAAGTGTGTTAACTAATTTTTCGGGGCTTTTGGCTATTTGATTAAAAAAAAGAGTTATAAGTTAATTGTTTGGGCTTTAAGGTTATAGGCTGGTCTTATGCTATAAGACAGTCTTATATAACAATTTGTAGACCATATTTTATTAACTTGTTTTGGGCTGGTCCGTCCTAGTTAAGCCATGTTCTTTTCGGCTAAAGAGAGCTGAAAGGAACTGAATTTAATGAACCTGAATTGAAGTGAGAGTTGATTTGTGAAGAGATTGACGGAATTTAACTGAAATGAAATCCAATAGAACATGGCCTTAATCTTAAAAGTCTGGTTATCATGTCGTGTCCACCATCAAAATTCGACTTAATCCGACATGATTGTAGTCACATTTACTTCCGACCTAGTTAATCTTAAAAGGCTGGTTATTATAATGTGTCCACGATCCAAATTCGACTTAATCCGGCACGACCGTAACCACATTTACTAATCTACTATCATTGAGTTTGGTAATGGAAGTTTAAGTGTCAACAAAACAAACAAAACAAACTAATTTGTTGAGATTAACAAGTAAGAAAAGCATATGATTAGACATAAAAGACAGGTGGGCCTGAGGAATATCTGGAGCCCAATCTTAACCATCATTAATTATAGAGTAACCTTTTGAAATTTAATTACAAACGCCATGATTACTGCATGGAATTCCGTGGCGTATAGTGTTCTCCGTACCACACAAGATTGTTCACTTGCCTTAATTATCTTCAAAAATTCTTGTATAGTCTCAAGCTTTATACAGGCATATGTAACTATTTTATGGTTAAATATAACCAGTAAGTGGATTATACATCTGATGTAGTACATCAAATGTTATAGTTTTTGATCATTAATATAAAATTTTTGAATTTTATTTTAAAGTTTTTGAGTTTATTTACTTAAATTTTAATCTCAAAAAGTTACATTATAACTCAAAAAAATTACATATAAGCTCAAAAAAATTTAATTTTTGACTTCATAAAACTAAAATAAAATTTATAAATTCTATAATACTCGAAAAAATACACAAAAACTCAAAAAGTCCTTAAATATGATGTAGTACATCCGATGTACAATCCTTTTTCTCAAATGTAACCACAATGATATAACCAGTATTACAACTTAATAGCTTATGGTAACTTATTTTTCAATAGTGATCACATTTGACTGTAAAATTATTACAAAATCCCGTTTTATTGCTTCAGACTAAAATGATCAGTCTGAAGCAAGACCAATTGAATTATCTTTTATTAGTCTCTTTAATTTAATATCCGTTTTAAAACTAAAATGGATTAAATAACACCATCTATAAAAATGTAAGTATGTAACAAGTTTTTACATGATAAACAATCTTGCACATAAATAATTGTTGTTAGTACATGATAAGCGTGGCATTAACCGTATTTATTTATGAGATTGTTACTAGTCTTTATACTCCCTCCGTTTCGGTCATTTGTTGTACTTTTTTATTTTGAGGTATCTCAGTCAATTGATGTTCTTTCTATTTTAGGAATACATTTGATGAACAATTTGATCATTCACACTCAATATGGTCCACTTGTCATCTAATAATTGGCTCTCCCCTCTTTCCTTGGTCTTTATGCCAAAATCAAAAGAACAACAATTCACCGAGTCGGATTAAGTATGTAGCCATATAGATAAGGAATTGTTTAACGTTTAATAAACGATTTTTTAACCTTTTAACTATTTTGTTGTATGAAAAGTACGTACGAGTGTCGGTTCTTGGAGCCAAATATAAGGGACCGGGGCCGGGGCCGAGTTCCAAATGCTTAACTTCCAATGTTAATAATACTCAATCATTGAACCAAGGGGGGCCAGATGCAGAAATATGAAAAATTCAACGGGAATTGGACCCTCCCAACACAACTAAGGTCCTTCGTTGATAAAAACAACCGTCGCATTGTTTACAATACTTCGTATAAAAGAGAGGTCCTTGGTGGATTTGTAAATTGTAGTACCAAAACAAGAGTTTCTATTATTGTCCTAAATTGTACAAATGTAATCATATTGTATGTTGTCATTACAATGAACAAGATAAGACCTCTTTTTGTTTGATAAGACAACCCTAATGGTACTATTTCGTTTTGTAGTTTAAAAATGTAATTTAATGTTTTAAGTTAAATAATAAATACTCGTAATCAACAAGTGAAGGTGAACTTGTTTCTTATAATTACTCCCTCTGACTTATAATTTTCTTCCCGTTTCTCTAATATATGTGAGAAACATTATAATGAAATGGGAAGAAAACAGCAAACCGGAGAGAGTAGTTTGAAATGGATACTTGCTTTTTTTTTTTTTTTTTTAAATACTTTGATTTTAACTCCATTTATAAAAGAAAAAAATGCCATTTTTTTTTTATTATTATCGTATAAGGTTCTTTTACTATTACTTCCTCTCATTTATTGAAATCATACCATTTGAATAAAATATGTTTCACATATATTCAACAAATTGTATGATTCCAATAAACGAGAGGGAGAATTAGTTTTTCTTTTTTAGATCAAAACTAACTGAATAGAATCTGAAATTTTGGATTTTTATATCTGAATTTTAATTTAATTTTAGTTTATAAAATCAAACTTGATTTGTTTTTTTTTGTGTGTGCTCATTCCTAATACTTTGATACTTTGATGGGATGAACGGATTTTGCGGGAGAATGTGCATGATTTAATTGCTTATGATGATAGCTTGGCGAATTTTGCAAATTGCCTATATTGGAACTTGACACCTAAAGTCCCATCATTCTTTTTCGTTAACTTTTCCTTGTAGCATATTGCCTACCTGTAGAGCTGGCAAGTCTGACCCGACCGAACCCGAGCAAACTCGACCAGACCCGAACCCGAAAACATTGTAACCCGACCCGGCGACGACCCGTAACCCGACACGACCCGATTATCAGTGACCCGAATCCGACCCAGAGCCGACCCGATATTAACCCGACCCGATACTGACCCGATTAAATTGATGACCCGACAATTATTAAGCTTAATTTTTAACAAAATGAAAGTGATTTTGTGTTTAGATTGATATGATTGACTTAGTAATGGATTAATTAAACCAAATAATAGGTTAAAAACTAAATTTAATGGTAAAAAATTATAGTAATGCAATTAAGTTACCGGACCCGATAATGACCCGACCCAAACCGATACATCATTTGACCCGAAATGACCCGACCCGAACCCGACTCGACCCGAAAGGGTATGCTGACCCGATATTACCCGAACCCGATATAACCCGACCCGACGTGACCCGACCCAAACCCGACCCGACTGACCTGATTGTCACCTCTACCTACCTGTAAGAGTGTATTAAGGGTTAGAGCCTTAGAGGTGGCAAGGGACCGTATTGGCCACCAGCCAATGAACCGGCCGGGGATGGAGGGTGGTATTTGGTTTAGTTGGTTGAGGCCTAACCCTGACTTGACACAAATTCTGGTTTTGGTGATGAGCCAAAGATTTTTTTTAGGTAGGAGAGGGCTAGATTAGGGACTACCAACCCTAGATTGACCGAAGAAAAGTTGCGTTAGGGTTGCATCTTAGCTTAGGTGGTCGGAAGGTTGTGAGGCCAGGCTGACTCATTGGGATGATAAGGGTACGATTTACGATTCTTAACAACAACAAAATCAAAATTGAATAGGATCGGATATCTTCAGTATTTCAAATCACGCGGACTAATAATTAAGCCTTCGATAAGAAGTGGGAAACTAATAAAAACAAAAAATCTTTATATTGTAAAGCATGCACTTTTATATCCTAATAACTACTTTCATCACACTTAAATGTGATATCTCCATAATTTTATACTTGAAATATCTACCGATTACGGATTATAATTACAAATTTACAATGTATATAGCTTAGTTTGTGCCATGTAATAAATAGCAAGAGTTTTTTTTTTTTTTTTTTTGACGAGAGAATCAACAACTGCGATATTCGGTGTACACTGGGTTGTCTGGGTAAACCCTAAATATATGTGATAACCTCCAAACCACGTATATCAGATCAGCTACCTAAAAATAATAGGTTCAAAATCTAGAAGACATAGTCTACATCCATAAATAACTTCCACAAAATTGCTCTTGCAAAAACTTAAACCGGACCCTCTTGTGTTTGGTTCAACTCATAAAGGTATGAGGTATGGGTTTGGAATGAGTCAAACCCATACCAAGTGTTTGTTTGGCTAAAATAGGGGTTTCATACCCGTACCTCAAACCCATGAGGTATGGGTTTCTCATACCCAAGAGAGGGGGTGGGTATGAGATTGATACCCATGGGTATCAAGTAATAAAACCAAAAAATATGAAAAAACTTAAATGGAACATTTTAAATAATTTTTTTTTTTACATTTATTTGATTAACTATTCATTTTCATGATTTTTTAGTATCAAAAATAATTATTTTTAATGTTGTATTTTAGATTTTTGTAACCATGATGAAGTTCGATCCCCATTCCACCCGAAATTGAAACAAACACATGGTATGAGGAATCAAGTTCCAAACCCATACCACCCGGATATGATTCCTGATTCCTGATTCCAAACCCATACCCACGCGCGAACCAAGCACCCCTCTCTTGGGTATGGATTTGGAATCGGGAATCATACCTGGGTGGTATCGGGTTGGAACTTGATACCTCATACCTTGTGTTTGGTTCAATTTTGGAGGGTATGGGGTTATAAATTAATCAAAGCTAAAAACTCTTCAAAATACAATATTTTTAATAATAATTTTTATACTATTAAATCATGTAGAGAAAATTTAATCAAATAAATATATAAAATGATTTTTTTACAATTGTTTTTATCACCTTTTAATATTTGTAATTTGATACCATGGGTATCAATTTCATACCCACCCCCCTTCCTGGGTATGAGAAACCCATACCTCATGGGTTTGAGGTATGGGTATCAAACCTTCAATTTTGTCAACCAAACACATGGTATGGGTTTGGAATGTTCCAAATCCATACCTCATACCTATATTGGGTGAACCAAACACCTTAGAGTTTTATCAAATTTGAACCACAACCCTATCTTTACATGAAAAAATAAATATAATTTTTTTTATGAACAATTCTTTATGTCACATCCAAATGCTAAGAAAAGCACCCAAAATCAAAAAGAGACATATAGACAAAAGTTTTCTATGTAGTATGTACTAAACATATATAATCCATTAATTTCAAGGGTTTTATTATTACTTGTTGAAGAAAACCTAGCAAGCTCATCACCCACCAATCCACCCAAAAGAGTAAACAAAACAAAAAAAATAAAATAAAAAATAAATGGAAAGATCAAATAATTTCACCAAGAACAACAATACCTTTCCCAACTATGAGCTTCATATGTCCTTAATTCATTCCAATAATAATAATACTATTAATACTACTACTACTACTATTACAAGTACTAGTACTTTAGATGTGTTTTCAAACAACTTAGAGCTAGACCATTCAAATCAGGTTATGCTAATCTCAAATTTGTTGGCTCATCAGTCTACTGAGCCACCACCGGCACCGTCTCGTCGTTTTATTGTCAATGATCCGGCCCCACTTCAGCCTATGTCGACCGCCACGGCTGCTAATATAGGGCTTGTTAGTAGTTTTGATTATGTTACTAATACCAACCGGCACTCTTGGAACAATACTAATAATACTACTTCAGATCATGATCAGGTTCATTTATATGTACTTTTAAATTTAATACTTATGAATTTATAATTTATGTTATTTATAATTAATAATTAATTATGTATTATTTTTTCCCCAAATTTTCGATGCTGACGCAATTTTTATTATGGATCATTCAGAAATAGTATATACACACATGTACATGTGTGTGTTTTCAATCTAAAGAGTAGTTAACACTGAGGTATCGTGACAATAGCTCACCGGTTTGAATCTCTCTCTCCCCTCGATATTGTACTAATTTTGCGCATCATTTAACACCAAAAAAAATATAGAGTAATATTGATTGATCAGTGTTGCATAAGATGGTTTTATAATAAATAACATAATTAGAATTGCTATATTGAATGAGATGAATATCATTAGTGAGCCATTGTATGATGGACAATGGGAGTTTTTATTGAGTATATAAATTATTTTGTTGCTGGTGTTTTAAGACAGATATATCCGTTTTATTAATAAAACAGATTCAAATATTACCACATACATGATGATAATGTGTCACAAATTTCCTTGTAGTTCTTAGGCAACTTATGTTATCAAATGGTATCTTTTGACCTATTTTGTGACAACGGTTGTACCCGTCTTAAACAAGAATTCCTGATATTTTGTGACATTACAATTTTCAATAAATTTCTTAATTCATAAATGTTGTGCTTAAGTTTTATTGATGTCTTACAATGATTTACGTGTGGCACATTGATCTTGCAGGTGGATGGATCGTCGGATCCTAAAACTGTAAATGAAGATGAATCAAACGAAAATAATGGACGTAACGAGGGTTCCGATCATTTTTGGTACATTCCAATTTAAATTACTCTTTATTATAAAGTGTTAAGAAACTTGTTAAATTTCAATTTCACGTACAAGTGCAGTGCATATATGAACATAAATTAGAATCAATACTAATATTAATATAAATACTCCCTCCACTTTTTAATATATGACGTTTTGCTTTTACGAGACGAGCCTTTGACTTTAATATTTACAACAAAATATTTGGTAAAAAATTATAAAAATTATACCATTAGATTACTTATGAAAAACTCTTTCATATGAGTATACATATCACTATATTTAAGCATATAATTTGAGAGATATTGAAGAGAGAAGTGTGTGTCTCGAAATGTGAGAAAGTCATATAAAGAAAAATAGAGGGAGTATATATTTGAGGACGATGAAATTAAGACTATATGAGCAACATCATTATATTTTTTGTCCATCCCGAGGGCCGAGACTTGTAGTTGGGAGGCGAAAAATTTCAGGGAGAGCAAATGAGTTATACACTAAGAGCAATAGCAGTAGAAGAACTTTATATAAAGTTCTTTTTATGCCATGTCATATTACGTCAATTTCAATACTTAAGAACTTTTATTTACAATGGAAGAACTTAATATAAAAGTTCTTAAATGAAATATACTTAAAAATGGACAATGTTAAAGTGTTTTTCACATTTTACAAAGCTGATTTATTGGTTATACACATTCCCATATTTAAAAACTTGGTTCTTATTTTAGAACTTAATTCTTAAAAATAAGAACCAATTTTTCAATGCAATAGAAGAACTTTAAAAACAAGGTTCTTAGTGATAACCTCAATGTTAAGAACTACTATTGCTATTGCTCTAAGGCAAGCATAAAAAAATTTCCAAATTTTAATGTCCAAGTCACCGGATTTGTCTTTGTCGAGTTTAATGCACGCAGTTTTAGCTTGTATTGAAAGTTGAAACACAAATTCTAGAATAAAACAATCATTTTCTATAAAAAAAAAAAAATCTTTTATTTGTCGCTATAAAAAAAAAAAAGAGTAACTTTTATAAAAATGGATGTCTTATAAGGTGAGCAGTGGTGGAGCTACGATTATCCGTTAGGGGAGTGAAAAATCTAAGCGGGGCAAACTGGTAATGTCGTAAAGTAAATCTTGAAAAAAATCGAAAATTTTCACTAAGAAATTCAAAATTTTCAATGTCCAGCGAGGCGAGCGCCCCTGCTAGTCACCCCTAAATCCGCCACTGAATGTGAGACCGTCTAACACAATAAATACTGTAAGTTTAATTGATGAAAGTAGCATATACATAGTCATTATTTAAAGTAGATGATCATGATGAGTTTTGCCATAATTTTCTTACTTACATGTGTCTTCATGATGAGCATATCATGAGATGAAATAATTATATTCTAGACAATGTTAAATTATCTTTTAACTATTATAATGATGCATTTATCAATAATGCATCATGTATATCCGTGCATAAGCGATTGATGGATGACGGATGAATGATTGTATGCATGGTATATGGAAAGGTGGAAAAGCTCAAGCTCGGAGAAGAACAAAATGAAAATAAGGAGAAAATTGAGAGAGCCAAGGTTTTGTTTCCAAACAAGAAGCGATGTTGATGTACTAGACGATGGTTATAAGTGGCGCAAATATGGTCAGAAAGTTGTCAAGAATAGCCTCCATCCTAGGTACTTATTTCTTTCTATAATCCCTAAGAAGCGGATTACAGATCATCTGTCTTATTTTTATGTTCCATTTTATGTCATCGAGGGGATGGGTGTGTTAAAGGATAGAAATAATGGGATCGGAGATAAAATGAGACATAAAAATGGATTTTCTGGCAGGCCGACAAGTAAAACGTGTTTTATGGTGAAACCAATAACCTAATCAAAACAACTCTGATAATTGATCAAGATAAGGTATCCCAAAACACAAATTTGTGACACGCATATCCGTCGCAAGCTTGCGACGGGTCAAGTACTACCCATGTAAGGTAGATAAGACAAAAGCAGAATACCTAGGGAGCAGCAATCTGTTTTGTCTTATCTATCCATATGGGTAGTACTTGACCCGTCGCAAGCTTGTGACGGATATGCCCGTTACAAGGAATACTTGCTGATCCCAAAATACTCCAAAACTTGATAACTTGGTCAAATTTTTCACAACTTTATCCAAAATGACTTTACCATAAATCACCTAACCAGTTAAAAAACTCGATCTAAATTGACCCGAGATGAATGTGACTAGTTTAAAATTGTACCTAAATTTATTTACATAACAAATAACAATGCAACCAATACTTCTAATAGCATCCCCATTATTAGCTAAACAATAATCCCTCTTACATGATATGCATCAATATTTTTGAGTGGACATGTATATGATTACATGAATAAATAAAAGAAGAAATACACAATCTTGTAGTAGTCAATTTAGACCACTATTTATGCGTTGTAGTAAATTTGCAGTAGCAAAGTGGAACAGATGGACATCAAATACACAAGTTTGCATTGAAAAATTAATAGTTAGTCTACCTACAACATGCATGGTACACCACACATCAAATATGCGTATGTAAATGTCAACTAGCTTAATTAATTGGTAAAGTCATAAACGGTACTACTCATGATCTGATCAAGTTTGAATCCTGTTAGCATTAAAGTCACTTTCATAGCGGTCTATAAACCACAAATAAATGTGTGTTAAGTGTATAACTTACTGAAGCAGAAGTCTAATTGCTAATTATGTAGTAATGTTGCTTATAAAGAAGGTAAGATTAGATTGCTTAAGGTGGACAATATAGTCATAATGAGATAGTTAATCTGTTTAATTATAGGTTTGTGGGATTAAGGTTGCTGAATATTGAAGTTGGGAAAGGGTAAATTATTTTAGTTGAAAGTTTACTACTCCCCCGTTCCGATTAATTGTTGTCCTTTGATTTTGGCACAAAGACCAAGGAAAGAGGAGAGAGTCAATAACTAAATGACAAGTGGAACAAATTGAATGAGAATGATCAAATTAATCATCAAGTTCATTCTTAAAATAGAAAGGATAACAAATGACTGAGACACCCCAAAATGGAAAAGGACAACAAATGACCGGGACAAAGTGATTAATATTAATTAGGGCAATGTTAGGTCGTCACCCAGTTATACTAAATCTCGATACCACGATTTTACATATTTCATGGAAGTCCCATCATTAATGGTCTCTATACAATTTTATGGATTATACCACCAGTTGTACGATGTAGAATCTAAGCTTTGTAATAAAGAATCTGAGTTCTATTCTAAAGAATACGAGCTTTATTAGATAGTATCTGATTTCATTCATTTATACAATAAAAATATAACTATGCATGAATAGGCTCAAAAAAAATACACATAAGCTCGATTTGTTTTACTTTAGTTGTACAATGCTCATATACAACTCTATGTATAATCCTATTTGTGGTCTCCATATTATACTCCGTACGGTCAGTGGCGGATTAGAGGGGGCTAGTAGGGGAGTTTGCCCCACTCAAAATGAAAGTGTTGCACGTTTTAGTTAAAAAAATTCAAAATTTTTTCAAGTTTATCTTATGGCATTACTTGTTCGTCCCCGCTGGAATTTTTCGCCCCCTAACCTCAAATCCTGGCTCCGCCGCTGCGTACAGTGACATCAAAACTTATTAATACTGACGAGTAAATATTAGGGGTGGAGCCAAAACTCGATACCAATTATTTTCTCTATAGATTTCTCTTTACTAGTACACACCTATAGGCTGAGTAACTAGAGAACCAAAGACCAAGAGCACATAATATACTGAGCTCCCTAGGCTCGTCATATAGTCCTTGTAATTTAGCTGTCGAGAATATTACTACTGATATTATTCTGATAATTCTCTTAGTCAAAGATGTTCATAATTTCACCACTGTAAAAGTCTGATCACCGTAATCATGTATGTCCTTGTACCTTCACCCACTAGCTATCTTTTCTTACACGCTTGCATATCTAATACTTGAGTTAGCATGTGTTCCGGGTGTGATTACGGAGCAGTGTTGTTACCACGTAAGCTTGTTGATTGAATGATGACTTTGCTTGACTCTTCATTTCGGCCTCTCCTGAAACAATGAACAAACTGAGGGCTCGGCTTGGCACCGAGCGTACTCACTCCGACGCTCAAGTCAGTAAACTTAAAGGGATTAAGTTGTGTGTAACTTGGCAAAGTATGTTGTAGAGAGATAAGAGAGTTTATACCAGATTATGAGTGGTTTTAGGTTATATTTTGGATCCTTTTCTCGTTGAGAGAAGTAGAGTATTTATAGACTTTCACCTTTTGTCACGTAGTGGCCAAGTGGCCAAGTGGCTAGCAGGTGGAAAGATCGTTCTACCCTCGGCCGATGGACCCATAGCAGGCCGGCCGAGGGGTCTTGGATATGAGTACGCGGATATGTATCCCGGCTGGCTAGTTGTCCTAGCCGGGACCCAAGTGACAGGCCGAAGGGCCGCATCGGCTAAACTGTCTAATACGTTGACTTGCTGTCTTTTATCTTTGACCTTACTCAAGATGTTGACTCGGTCAGCGGGTGCAGAATATGCCCCATCAGCATGCATACATAATAATACAATAATACAATGCTATATAGTTAAAGCCTCTTATTACACAAATTCGATATGAGTAGGTTTTCCTTAGGTCGGATATATCCGTTTTAAGATTAAGCTTTTTGCTCATCTCAATCAATGCATTTTGACTGCTTTTATCTTATTTGACCCGGTTAAAATTTAAAACGGTTATGTCCGTTTTAAACAAGAATTTGTGATGTGATATAGGACAGCTACTTAAGCTAAGTAATAAAAATTACTGTGAAACCCTAAAATAGGTGAAGACACTAATATTCTACATGACTACATATAATATGCGACTAACTTCTTCCTCTACAAGAAGAACAGTCAGGGCTTAGGCAAATATATAGCATGACCTCGTGCAATACATGCATGGAAAGTATACCGATTTATTATAGATCAGATCAATAACTTGTATATTTGTGTAAAATTGTTTTACTATAATATTATATTCAAAATGCATGGCGCGTGAATAAAATATTGTATGTCACAGCTCACACATAATTAATTTAACAACTAGACTACTAAATAAAAATATCCCTAATTTTATTATGAAGCATTAAGATCGATTTTTGTTCACATTCAATTAAATTATCTACGCATAAATTATTAGTATTAGTACGGTAAGATTTTATTTTAAGAAGCTTGATTTTATACATTTTGATTTTTAGCTAGTCTTGCTTAAACACAATATCTGTTTTAATGATAAAACAGATTCAAATACTCCCATTTAATGATAGCAAGTTAAATTTTTGCTATTATCTGAACGCCTGGCCTTATCATGATATAATACATATTGAAATCTGTTTTAAGATCAAAATGAATAATATTGAGGTAACATTTACTAATAATAATTTATATAGTAGTATGACATTGTTTGTATGAATAACAGGAGTTACTACAGATGCACGCATCAAAATTGCAGAGTGAAGAAGAGAGTAGAAAGATTATCAGAAGATTGTAGAATGGTTATAACTACATACGAAGGCAGGCACAATCATTCTCCTGATGATGATTCCTCCAATACTTCCGATCATGAATTATCATGCTTTTCCTCTTTCTAATATGTATATATACGACGGGTTTATAATTTCTCGCATAAGGCGGAGATAGAGTCCACGTTATAAAGTCGAATTTAAAAAATGGTAAACTATCTCTTTATGTTATCCATGTGACATCGTCACATATTGATAATATCGTAATAGGAGCCTGTTTACAAATTTGTTGGAGAAACTTGAAGATTTAAATCAAGTTTAGCCGAAAAAGTTATTGTATTGTGGTACTACTAGCCTGGTACATACGAACGATATGATTTTGAGATCACTAGCTAGCATATGGTCCTTCCGTCTTGATTATTTATTTACTTATTTTATTTTAGAGTGTATTATTCATTCGTTTATCAACTGGTATAAATCCATTGCAATATATGCACGGTATATATAGTTTTTTATTTTTTTTTAGAGTATTATTTATAAATTTTAAATTGACAGTTTATTTTTCATGTTTCTTTTCATTATATTTTGATTTGAAAAATTAAAATTAAAATCGTAAGAAGTCATGAATTGAATACTTGTAATGAATTTTTTTCTTTTGCCGAGAAAAAAATGATGTTATTTAGTAATTTTTTAACTAATAACATATTTTTTAGGCGCAACTTCTTAAAATATTAATGAATTTTTATCGTAATTTTTTTTAAACAAAAATAAAAGAATTTATTTATCATAAAAAGAATGGAGGTAAATTTGTAGGAAAATGTCAAATATTGAACATTATAAATATTTACATTTAAAAAATTATGGCTATCTATAACTTATTATCATACTTATAGTATAAACCAAAAATACTAATCCCAATTTTAGGAAATATTTTTAGGCGGGAAAAATGAAAGTTTGACCTATTCTTTTAGTAGATAGGGGATGAAGGGACGGAGTAATTAGGTTTTTAAGATCCTTTCTATACCTAAGACAAAATATGAAAGCTGGAATTTGCTATTTGATGCAAACATTTATTAATATCCGAATTTTTCAAAGATACATTATTAATTATAAATTAAATACCGATTAAATAATATGGGTTGTATAGTTTTAATCTATAGTGGAATTCACCAACCTGGCAACGAAATTACATGCGTTTTTACTTGTTCAAATTATAAATGGGTCAATACGTAGTGCGGTGTACAAAATAAGTAGCTAGTCCATAAATGTTTCCATCACCTATTGTGTATTGGTAGTTTATTTGACGTAAGTTGCCCAATTAAAAAGACAATGACTCCCAACAACCATCTTCCTTTGATCAAAGTTGTCTGATTAATAGAGTAGAGGTTATTATATATATAAATACGAAATAACGGGGGGAACCGATTATTTCCACCGTTCCAATTATTTAATTATTTTTAATTAAAATACTTCTTACAGAAATTGTATTCGCAAAGGTAAACAAATGAATGAAATAGAGAGAATTTACGTAAATGCAATGTATTTTCAAAATAGTAATACCGAATGAATTTTGATCAGCATTTTAAGTAATTCTTGGCTTATTTTGCATATTAAGTTCATTTTATTAGCCATTAATTAAGAAGGTACGGAGTATAAAACATTACCATTAGTACGAATTAGATCAACTCGAAAGTCGAAATAGTCGACATTTTTACTTAAAAAAGCTTGTTGGAGTTCCGATTTAACTTTAAAGTTTTCCCTTTCAAGTGATCATTTCTAACAAGTATTTGTAAATTGTTGTCGCATTCATTATAATTAGAAGATGTGATAATTAATTCCAAGTAGTGCCCTGCATGAACAATTTTAAAACATCCGTACAAACGCAAGCACTCCGTATCATCGCAGGTTTCACAGCTAATGAAAGATCCTCTCCATTTTATCAAAAGAAATGGACATACATTTTTAATCAACGGCCCAGATTTAATCTAAAAAAATCTAACGATAGGTTTTAATATACAGGGTGAAAAAAGATATTGGTGTAGCCGTAGAGGGAAAAATAGGCCTCTACATTTGTTCTCAAGTAAAAATCATTTCCATTTACTACAAGAATGACCTGACCTAAATGATCTAGGGGTAATTTGTAAAGTTATCTTGTGCTCACGAGTGAACCTAGAAATAAAATTTTAGGTATCAATTTTTTCTTATGTTGTTTTATACATATGTTATGCATGGCCTCATTAAGAATTTTTAGTAGCAAAAATCAATAATTTCAAGTTAATAATGATATTACAATTAAAATTTTTATTATATTCTATTTTACAAGATTTAAGGCGTTGTTTGATAAAGACATTTCACTAATTTCAGGGCAGCTTATTTGACCAAACTAGTTTATTTGATTAAAATTTCAGCTACATGATTTTTTTGCAAGTGTTTGACAAGTTGCTTATTTAACCAAATAAACTGCCTAAAATGAAATGATACATAAGGTAACATTTGAGAAATCAGGTACCTGATCCGAGTTTATATTCCCTTCTACCCCTTCACTCTATAATTTTAAATCATTATTATATATATACTTTTACGTCATTTCACCAAAATATGTTACATTTTCAATTAATTTGTCAAACATTTTTTTTATATAATCGATTACCTTATTAACTCCTAACTATCAGCTACATTTTCAGGTTTCAGTCAGTTTTTCAGTTTTCAAGTATATTTTTAGGTTTTGACTAACTTTTTGACTAATTTTACCAAACAAAACCTTACTCAAATCTTAGATCGTTTCAAACCGAAAATTATTTCAAGTACGGAGGGAGCAACAATAATAATGTTACATATAGGGGGCATTTGGTCGGTTGGAAACTTGGAACGATCTTCCTCGCATAATTAGAGGGCCGGTTATATTATTATCATTAAGATACTCACGATTCGTTAAAATCATTCGTAATTTCGCAAGGTTGTCCAATTCAACTACTTTACTTAGTATATATAAACCCTATGCAAATCAAACAATGCCCCCTCAAAATATAATTACAAACTAATAATTTCCCCAAAATAAATAAAATTGCAATAAAACTTCTCATAATTTCACGAAAAACTCGAAAAATAATTTGATTGTGGGAGTTGTTGGCTTTTTTTGGTCAACGTTATAATTCCTACATCAAATTTTGATTTATTTCTATATTCTTTTAGCAACACTTTTGGTTCTTAGGTAAATATTTTTTGTTGTCTTATTTCTTACATTACTTGTTTTTTTAGTACTCGACACCTCCGGAGTACACGAATTATTGTACAAGTTTTAGCTCAGTTAGTCTTCTGTAAGACATTTTATACTAGTATTATGTGAAACGGATTCCATAATACTTAGAATTTGGTCCATGAATGATCGAAAGTACGTGCTTGTATAAGACTGTCTTATATCCATCATAATGTAAATTTTTTCGTTTACTTGTAAAGTTGTAATAATACCCTTGTTAATAGATTTTAAAGACTACCATTTAAAAATGTCTATATAGCGAATGCAAATGGTTTTACAATAATTTAGCGTAAAATTGTTTTACCGTAGAAGTGTTCCTTTTTAATGATTTTTTTTATACCTTTTTTTTTCTTTTGATAGTTTTGGTGAAAAAAGATTGCTGGTTCAAGAGAGTTGAGAGGACTACAACATGGGGGACAACTTCATGGATCATCATGGAGATAATCAAAGTGTTGACTTGGTAATTACTAATTTGCTAGAGTTAATTAATTCTAGTTGTTGGTAACGTAAATTTCAATTTTGTTTTATACACGTAATATATGAACTAACAAATGATCGAGACAGAGGGAATATGAACTAACTAGCATGCATGCAGGAAAATGTACCATTGGAGGAAGTATTCCAAAGTCTTGAATGTACAAGAGAGGGTTTAAACTCTGAAGATATTGAATCAAGAATTGCAAGATATGGATACAACAAACTTGAGGAGAAAAAGGTTAGTGTTACATACTGACCCGACCCGCATCCGTATGAGGGTTCGAATCTAACCTGAAATCCAAATTAACCGGACCTTATTTAACCCACAATGTTTATTGTTCATACTAACCGTCAACCCCAAATAAGTTTAATCCAATGGTGTAGCTTAGGGACTTGCTTGCAATTTCTTAAAATTGCAAGCTAGTTGCTACACCATTGGAGAAGGCTATGTATAATGGCTTGCCTTAAGCAACTAGCTTCATTAAGCTAGTTGCTTAAATTGGCCCACTATACAAAACAACCAATAGAAAAATTAGTTCAATAAATTAAGTTTGATTTATTTTTAATTTTTAATTTATTAGAATTTGTGATTCATGTCAAGCTAATGTAAAAGGTAGCTAAACCATTGGAAGAGTTTAGTAGCTTAAAATGGTTGTAGCTTAGGATATGACGTGAATTTGTCAAGCTAGAAGATATCTGCTTACCTGAACTCAAAACCAACCCGAATTCTTATAAACCTGAATTGATTGATCCGATCGACTTGCTTGCCAGGTCTAGATTCACTAGTAAAATTTTGAATTGGGTTATTCGGGTCATTAAAAATTTATAAAACAATTGATTGAGACACCCAAAATAGAAAAGAACAACAAATGACCGGGACAGAGGGAGTACAATCCTAAAATAGAAAGGACAACAATTGACTGAGCCACCCAAAAAATGAAAAAGGACAACAAATAACCGGGACAGAGGGAGTACAATCTAAAATAGTAAGGACAACAATTAACTGAGACACCCAGAAATAGAAAAGGAATGACCGGAACGAACAGTTAAGAAAAAATGTAATTAGGGTTTTAATCCTTAATTTAATTATCCGCTCCTTTATTCAACTGTGGATTATAATTTGCATATCGAACAAGCAATTACTTTGTTTTATCAATAAATTACATTTTAGTTTCCGGTTGCTTTAGTTAATTTAATCAATTTTCTTTAATTAGGGTTACGGTGCTACAAAATCATGCAAGAGTTAAAAGATTCAAAATTCTACACCTTCTTTCCTATGAAAATCTCCTAATATAACGGTAAAAAAATGGGATAATATTGCAGGAAAACAAGATATTGAAATTCCTAGGGTTTATGTGGAATCCATTATCATGGGTTATGGAAGCTGCTGCTATCATGGCTATTGCTCTTGCTCATGGAGGGGTAATTATTTAATTAATTGCATTCTCTTTTTTCCTTCTTTTATCCCAATTTATGCATAATACGAGTACACATAATTAATTTGATTTGCGATCTTAAAGATAAGATTTTGGGCTTGCTAGTAGCGGAGTCAGGATTTGACGTGAAAAATTTCGGGTGTAAAGTAAAGTAGCAAAAAAATCGGACATTTTATCTAGAATTTTAGCTTTTTTCATTATTCCTCTTGCGGTAAGGGGTCGAAAAATTTTAATGAGGCGAACAAGTAATGCCATAAGATAGACTCGAAAAAAAAATTGATTTCTTAAGTTAAAAATTGCTAGTTTTTTTTTTTTTTTTCAATGGTAATTTATCTAGCCTAAGGCCACATAAAGCCATGGGAGCTGGCGGGTTATGTATAAAACCGTCTCATATATAAATTAACTCTGAAGAACTATAATCAATTATCAATTATTTCCTCGGTTCCAATTATTGGTTTATTTTTGTTTAAACTTGGTCAAAGTAAAGGTAAACTGTTCACTAAGACCGAGAAAGTATATGATTTTTTTAGCTAGGAATCTAGAATTGTCAATATGAAATAAAATATTTGTAATTTTTGGTACTAACCAATGTGTTGTGTTACAACAGGGAAAAGGTCCAGATTATCCAGATTTTGTAGGTATTGTAGTTTTACTGATCATAAACTCTACAATCAGTTTTATAGAAGAAAACAATGCTGGCAATGCTGCAGCTGCCCTTATGGCTCGTCTCGCCCCCAAAGCCAAGGTATATACTCTCATGGAGTCTCATCTAATTGGAATGATAGGACGCGTTTGGGTGGTACTGAGTCTCAGTATCACCTTATTTCATAATGATGGACCGTACATAAGGGCATGTGAAAAGGTGGATGCTATCTCAGTTTCCTATATATTTTTACAGTTACGTTTTTACTCAGCGTACAACGACCGAATCCTATATTAAAAGGGTAACTGATAATTTTCAGTAAATAAATTTTCCATTTTTGGCACTGGCAAACCGCGTAAAGGGTGATACTGAAAATGAGTTCTAATAGTTAAGAATATACTCGTATATTTTATTACCTACTTGTTGGCAAGTATATGTTGAAATGACTAATTAAAAAAATGGGGAGTAGGCCCTGAGAAATGGGAGCTGGAATGAAGAGGATGCAGCAATGTTGGTGCCAGGGGATATTATTAGCATCAAACTTGGTGATATTATTCCTGCTGATGCACGTCTTCTTGAAGGCGACCCTCTTAAAATTGACCAGGTAATCATATTATAAGTTATAATCTCACATTTGACTAAGTTATGTATGTTTTTGTGGAGTTGTCAGATTTTTATAGTATTATTGCCAGCTTATAATTGATTTTGATACTGCTGCAATGTCTTTCATGCTCTGCACGTACTATGAATAATACGGATTAATAATTATCGGTGTCTAATAATGAATAGAAAGAATGTCTGTGATTGGAAATGAGTTACCGTCACATGATAGTTGATTTAGATGGTCCGCATTTCAAAGTGGGAATGTGGCAGTTGACATAAAATTAATTAATAATTATGAAATGACAGGAGTATAATGAAATCTCGATTTTAGATTTGATCATGAAATCGGTGTTTTTCGGACCTATATCAGGCTATAGCTTATTGTCGCAGCCCAGATTTAATAATCATTGAACTTAGCTAGCTCATATGAAGGACTGTCGGACTGATAGCATCAATGTGTTTTGATCAGAAGGACTGTCGGACTGATAGCATTGCAGGAATGCTGTTTTTGGTCTTAGAATATGCAGATGCAACGAACCAAATTCTTCGAATATAATTTATGAATTTAGCTGGACGAACCAAATTGGTCACTAAGCAATTGAAGCTTCTTATATTGTGTAGTAGTAAAATGCAGATGGGATGTAGACACGCGATTCAATACAGTTCATCTGTAAACGTCTTTGTTATATCATACCTTCCATTTCCTGCACTGTGAATAATTTTTGTGTTGTGGTGGTCGCTCTATACCTATTGGATATTGTTTTAACTAAATTTGTACTTCTGACAATGAAATAGTCTGCACTTACCGGAGAGTCACTTCCAGTGACCAAACACCCAGGTGCAGCGGTCTACTCAGGCTCAACGTGTAAACAAGGTGAAATTGATGCTGTCATTATCGCTACTGGTGTCAACACTTTCTTTGGCAAGGCTGCTCATCTTGTTGAAAGTACCACTCATGTTGGCCATTTCCAAAAGGTATCTCCTTCCTCTGAAATCTTTGGCTCTTAAGCTTTTTTTTTTTTTTTTTTTTTTTTTTTTTTTGAATTCAGACCTGAATAGAGTATATGTAGCTCTGCCATATTTAGTTCTTGTTCCTATAATACATGTTATTATATTGTATTATTGGTCTTGTTAAGAATGTGCGTCTGCTATTGTAGGTTTTGACAGCAATCGGAAACTTCTGCATATGCTCAATCGCAGTTGGGATGATCATTGAAGTGATAGTGATATATGGATTGCACCTAAGGCCCTATCGGGTGGGAATAGATAACCTCCTAGTCTTGCTTATAGGTGGTATCCCTATCGCGATGCCTACTGTACTGTCTGTAACAATGGCCATTGGATCACATCGCTTGTCTCAACAGGCTAGTTCATTACACCTTTCCATGAATGTACCTGTATTAACAGTCTACTGATGCATTTCTCACGAGTTTTTGTGAAACTGTTCGATGCTATATAGGGCGCGATAACAAAGAGAATGACCGCAATTGAGGAAATGGCTGGCATGGATGTACTCTGCAGTGACAAAACAGGAACCTTGACGCTTAACAAGCTTACCGTTGACAAAAATCTAATTGAGGTTTTTTTTTTCTTTCCGACCTCAATATCTTCAGTTCATGGAGGTTATGCTAGCAAGGCTGAATGTAAGATTCTCTAATTTGCAGGTATTTCCGAAAGATGTTGATGCAAACATGGTAGTGTTAATGGCAGCAAGAGCGTCAAGAGTAGAGAACCAAGACGCAATTGATGCTGCTATTGTGTCAATGTTGGACAACCCGAAACAGGTACAGCAATATCACAAAAGTTATAGTCTTGTTAGTGGAGTACTAAAATCTTCACTGTTTGATGAATGAATTTTGGCAGTCTAAAACCCCGTCTGATTGATTATGTTAATGGCAGGCGCGAGAAGGGATCAAAGAGGTGCATTTCCTCCCATTTAACCCGACTGATAAAAGAACTGCGCTCACTTACTTGGATCAAGATGGTAAAATGCACAGGGTTAGCAAAGGTGCACCAGAACAGGTAATAACACTGTACTGCACCATAATTACTACCTTTAATTAAGATATAAATCATATTTATTTGCCTTTTTTATTTTTAAAATTTTTATGTTTACACTCTTTACAGATTCTAGAGTTAGCTCACAACAAATCAGTTATAGCGGGAAGGGTCCATGGGATTATTGACAAGTTTGCTGAACGTGGGCTTCGTGCTCTCGGTGTTGCTCGCCAGGTAAATTTATGTAGTTATGAAATATTTGTTTGTTAATGTTCTGCACGTACTATGACATATTGACTTGTGTGTAATGAATACGACCATGTCTCTCTGCAGGAGGTTCCGGACTGTAAAAAAGACAGTCCAGGAGGTCCTTGGGAGTTTGTTGCACTTCTGCCACTTTTCGATCCTCCTCGACATGACAGTGCTGAAACCATCATGAGAGCTCTAGAACTAGGCGTCAGCGTCAAGATGATTACAGGTTAGTCCTTGAGATAATTGGTTGAAATATGTTTAAACTGTAACAACCCTTCACCGTTTCTAATATCTTGCGTGATTCACTGACACCTAATCAGGAGATCAGCTTGCAATTGCCAAAGAGACGGGTAGGCGGCTTGGAATGGGAACAAATATGTATCCTTCGTCCTCTCTTCTAAGCGAATTTAGAGAGCGGGGAGGCTCGGATTTGCCACCAGTCGACGAGCTCATTGAAAATGCTGACGGTTTTGCCGGTGTTTTTCCTGGTATCTACACCATATTCTGGACCCTTAACTAGTTAATCCAAGTGCTCAGCATTTGCTCTGCTGTTAAAAACTGTTATGAATTTTCTTCTGAAGTTTGATTTTTCGTGTTTTGTAGAGCATAAGTATGAAATTGTGAGGAAATTGCAAGAGTTAAAGCACATATGTGGAATGACGGGTGATGGAGTGAACGATGCCCCGGCCTTAAAGAAGGCAGACATTGGTATCGCTGTTGCAGATTCAACAGATGCAGCCAGAAGTGCTTCTGACATTGTTTTGACGGAGCCTGGCCTTAGCGTTATCATTAGCGCTGTTTTAACCAGTCGTTCCATTTTCCAGAGGATGAAAAATTACACGGTACTAATGTCCTTCAGTTATGATCTTCAATTACGGAACTTTTAAGGCTGACACATTCTGATACCTAATTTTCTCTAATCTGTAGATATACGCAGTTTCCATAACCATCCGTATTGTGGTAAGTATACACTACACTGTCTTACGATATATTCTAGCTTTTGTCGATTACAAAAGGTATTGATGATATTTGTGTCCAGAACATAAGTAGTATATGCAACTTGGGTCATTTCGGGTGCACTATTACCCGATTAATTTGGGTTTTTTTCCGCCTTAGTAGCTACAGGTTCATCTATTTAGGACCTTTTTTGGGTCATTGCTGAAGTCGGGTCACATTGGTGTCGGGATAATCAGATTCAGGTCTACATTTGGTTGTTTTTTTACGTGTTAGTCTACTTTTCAGTATGGCAAATATTCACAGAAGACGGCGATTTTTATTTGTGACAGATGGGATTCATGATGCTTTGTGTCATATGGAAATTCGACTTCCCTCCTCTAATGGTGCTGATCATTGCCATACTCAATGACGGTTAGTTATATCAGCCCTTACAGTTTTTTATGATTGGTAGCGGAACTATACACTAAGTTGTTCAATTTGTACATATAAAGGTACTATAATGACCATATCAAAGGACAGAGTGAAACCATCACCGACACCTGATCGTTGGAACCTCAGAGAAATTTTCGCTACTGGGGTCATCCTCGGTACCTACCTCGCTGTCATGACCATTGTGTTCTATTGGGCTGCTTACGACACAAGTTTCTTCCCGGTACTCTTATTATTCCACTCATAACTATCTAATCTTACCAAGGTACTTATGTGCTGCAGATGTCAACTAGCTTAGTTGGTAAAGTCATGAGAGGTAGGTCTCATGACCTGGGTTCAAATCCCGACATCATCAAAATCGCCCTAGTGGCTCCCTTTACACCAATAAAAAAAGGTTACTTAAGCCCAATGCTTAGTAAGACACTAACCAAAACGACTTGGTGCGTCTTGTAAATAACGCGCAGCTAACAGCTTGAAGTACTATATTTAGTGATTATATCTGGTTTATATTGAGCAGAAACACTTCCACGTTCGGGATTTAAACCAGTACACACATGACATGACAAAGCCTGAAGTTGTCAAAGAACTACACCAAAGAATGGCATCAGCTATTTATCTTCAAGTCAGTACTATCAGTCAAGCCCTTATTTTCGTTACTCGGGCCAGGGGATGGTCCTTTACTGAAAGACCCGGCTTTCTGCTTGTCGCTGCCTTTCTCATTGCTCAACTGGTAACTAAATTCTAACATATTGGAACATTTCTAATCAAAGTTTCCAGGGAAAAATTTGCATTTTTGTACTGAAATGTTGATGAAATAATGCACAGATTGCAACCATAATTTCCGCGACTGTGAACTGGGATTTAGCTGGAATTCGGGCGATTGGATGGGGTTGGAGTGGGGTGATATGGCTGTTTAACATTGTTACTTACATGTTTCTTGATCTTATCAAGTTCGGAGTAAGATATGCCCTTAGCGGAAAAGCTTGGCATCGTACTTTCAATGAAAGGGTAAGTTGTTTTTACTTCTTCTGTATAAGACTATCTTATGGTAAATCGACTTGAAACCTTCAAAGTTGCTACAAACACGAAAACTTTGAATTATCATCTAAACCTAACAAATGTATATTTGTTTGTTGTTTGGATGGGTACTTAAGATTGGATTAAGTACGCAAAAGAGCTTTGGAAAGGAAGCGAGAGAGGCAGCATGGGCAGCGGAGAAATGGACGCAACATGGAAAGAAGTCGCCAGAGATGAAGACTATGTTCGCGGAAAGGAACGCCTCTTTTAGGGAACTCAGTTCTATGGCTGATGAAGCTATGAAAAGAGCTGAAGTTGCAAGGTATTGTCTCAATGTTTTACAAGAATCTTAAGTTGATTAAGGAACTAAATGTGGTATTCTTAGGCGATTTTGAGTTTCAGTATCAACATACTCTTAAACGAGTATACTCTGTATTAAATTAAAATGTTTAGAATAAAATAAAATACGGTAGTGGTTGGAGATAATATTTCTCATAAAATTCCGTATAATATTTGAATTGTTAAATTTTTCATACAGATTTAATCACATAAATTATAATGGACATTTTGCAGGTTGAGAGAGCTCCAAAGTCCGCGACGCAACGACACACCCTCAAGTTCTTGAAGAAGGTTTATTATTAACACAAAAATTCCTTAATTTATTTTTGAATATATATATTGAAGATGAGTATGTCCTAATACCTAATTCTTGCCCACATTCAATTTGTAACACCTATTTATTTTTGTTGGAAATTATTTGGCATATATAATCCCATTCTTTTTGTGTGGTCTTACTAAAATTAACCAACATTTTATGTTTGCAAGGGTAATCCATTTAATACTAATATTTGTTGATTTCATAGTTTGTTCTTACTTTGTAGGTATCAACTCGCTAAGTATAAACAAAGCGAGTTTGGTTAGAGCATTTAGGAAAAGAAAAAAGAAAATGAAACTTTTTCACTTTTTAAGTATTTCTTTGCTGCACTTTTCCTTATCTTTTCGGCTTTTCGCATTACCATTTTTCTGTTTAGTATTTTTCCTACCCTAACCCCAAAAATATCTAATCTTGACTATATTAAGTTTCGACTTAGCTCAAATTTGGTCAAACTTAACTCATATTCAGTCCGAAATTGATTTAACCAAGTACAAACAAAATTTTAATCAAATAAATAAATCTCGGCAGCTCTCGCTTGTGACTGTCACAAACCTGTGACCTCTTACAAACGTGTTTTACGAAGTTTACGTTGTGCTCCAATGGACTAAGAGTAGTTGAAAGTGGACCTCCACTTGGAAATTGAGCAGTCAAGTAATCTTACTGAAAGTACGTTGGTTAGCAAAGGTAAGTCAACGTTCAAATTTGATAGAGCTGCCTTTCAGCCGTTGGGCCAATCATATACAAAGTGTAGGACTTGAAAGTATATTTCATGGGCTAGCTAAGGTTTAATCATGGGTACCGTTAAAAGTCGTCGACAAATTACTTCAAATCGTCAATAAATTTTAATGTATTAGACCTGGTAAAATTAGCCAACCCGACATCCGAATTGAGAACCCCAACATGAACCGAACACGAATTGACCTGACCCTATATAACCCAATCCGAATGTTTTATTGTTGCAAACTGATCATTATCCTATTTATCCCCAACTTGTAAATAACAGTCCTGAAAATTATCTGACCTAACTCGAATTGACCCGACCCGACCTAACTCGAATTCTTGCAAACTCTAACTGACCCAACTGAATTGACTCGACCCGACCTGTTTGACCCGATTTCCAGTCTCAAATAGCATAAGAGTTTGCCACTAGTCGGACCAAATGACCATCGCACTAGCCTCGTAGGATGTGGTCCAGGCACTGATAGGGCGTAGTGTCTCGAGCCATTCCTATACCTGGAAAATGAGTTAACCGGGTCGGGTATTCCAGGCTGGACTGGGTCAATTTCGTGTTTGCAAGAGTTCAGTTCGGGTCCGGCTATTTCGGGTTCGGGTCATTTCCGGTTCTGCTATTATCAAGTTATTTATAAATAATAATCAGTGTGTAACAATAAATATCCGAGTCAGGTTATATTGGATCGGACCAATTTCGAGTTCTGATCATCAAGCTCGAATTTATATTCGGGTGTCTGGTGGTGTACAAGTCGATCATTTGGATCGGCTCAATTTTAACAAGTCGTGTCGTGTCGTGTCGAGTTGGAGACCATCCCTAACCTGGCCCAAGCTACTACCCAAGCTAGCCGAAAAGCCCGATGAGACAGGCTGGCCCTAACCTGGCCGAGCTGGCCCTCCACGTTGGTCAACTCTACACAATTATGAGTCTATAACATTGAAAGTACATTTAATTTTGCTTGACCATATAAGTTTTCAAATTTTTATACATCTTTCAATTAGAGACATTAAATGCTCAACCCAAAATATTGCATTCTCACTTGATCTTACACTCATAAATTTCCATATCATAGATATTTGACATTTAACTGTAATAGCCGCAAAATGAAAAGCAACCCTACATATACTTTTAAATTAACTTTTGCTATTCTAGTCATTTTCAAGAATTTTCAGTCAAGAATCTAAGTGGAATTCAATTTATTTACTTTATTTTTTTTATTTTCTTCATTCCGTCTAAGTACTCGGTATATTTTGGTCGGAGAACTTAAGTACTTTTTGAACTTGAAGAGAAGAGGCATATCATACATGCTATCATAGTGATGATTAGTGACATGTGTGCTTTTTGGTAGGTGGTCAAACGTTGTAATTATGAGCAAACGTAATCTACCTTGAAACTGTAGATTGAGACTTTTGTTATTTGGCGACAGTTAAAGGCCTTAAAGCTAGTAAAAGTTGACCTGATCTGTCTTTAGCCCCTGTCTCGATAAATTAAAGTCCGAAAATTACATGAATTAAAACGAACCTGATATGAGGCTAGCTGATTATCGATGATGGGGCATATTCTGCACCCGCTGACCGAGTCAACACATTGAGCAAGGTCAAAGCTAAATAACAGCAAGTCAACGTATTAACAGCCTAACCGACACAACCTGTCGGCCCGTCACTTGGGTCTCGGTCTCGGCAACTAGCCGGCCGAGAGGCATATCCGCGTACTCACATCCAGCCCCCTCGGCATGGAGTCAACCAGGCCTGCCGGCCTGCCACGGGTCCCTCGGCCGAGGGTAAGATAGTCTTTCCACCTGCTAGCCACTTGGCCACTACGTGACAAAAGGTGAAAGTTTATAAATATTCCACTTCTCTCATTGAGAAAAGGATCCCAAAACTAACCAAATAATCTGGTATAAACTCCTTTATCTCTCTACAATATACTTTGCCAAGTTAACACACAACTTATCTCTTTAAGTTTACTGACTTGAGCGTCGGAGTGAGTACGCTCGGTACCAAGCCGAGCCCTCAGTTTGTTCATCTTTACAAGAGAGAGCGAAAGGAAGAGACAATCAACGACGTCATTCTACAAGCTTAAGTGGTCATAATCCTGCTCCGAAATTACACCCGGAACAATCGATAATAGCCTTATTTGTTCTAAACGAACCCAATCTAATCTGACCCGACCTAAACAAACCTTTGACTTGATATTAACTCAATACGATGGATAACCTGATGAGAAATTAACTAGCTTAATAATGGTGTAAATAAGATCAAATTGACATTTAGGGGGTGTTTGGTTGGACATATTGGAATGGAATGGAATAGATTTGATCCATTCCATTGTTTGGTTGGGGTGATTTGGAATGGAGTTAGATACCCAATGGATTCTAACTCCACCCCAACCCCTTGGAATCCCATACCCACCCTCCTCCCTTGGATTCAAACTCCATTCCCTCCCTCTATAATTTATGATGAACCAAACAACATTAGACAAGTATGGATTTAGAACTCCATACCACCATACTATCAAACTTCATTCCATTCCATTCCGACTTGTTGAACCAAACGACCCCTTAATTTATTTGTGTACAATTACACCTACACATTGTCTTAGCATGAAATTACTCGTTCAAAATTAAATACTCTGCATAAGTTGAAATATATTTTGAGAATATGACTCGGTATTAACCTGAAGCCAACTCGACCTAACTTGTCACTCAATGATGAATTGATGACGTGACATGAATTGTAACCGACTCGAACTCGACATTGATGACTTGATACAACCCAAACTCGATATCACTCAACCAACTTTGACTAGACTCATAAGTCCATAACTGGCTCAAGTGACCCATCGCCACCTCTATTGGTAATAATACTGTCAAAATTATATGTTGTCTCAATATAAAATTGCCCTGTAAAAACCTATATATATATAAAGAAAGTTTTATATACTACTCCGTATTTCATTAAATATGGTAAAAATAAGTTAACATTTCAAATTCTCACAGTATCATTTTAAACAGGTTCTTTATTTGGAATAAGTCCCCCTTTAGACTAGAAAATATCAATATTTTATGATAAAATGTGGTCATTTAATGATAAAATATTACAACTAAAATTGTCATTTTTAATAATAAACTAAAGGTAACATTTTATGAGGAAATGTATACATTATCGTAAAATAATCATACTGTTTCTGCCTTAATTTCAGACAGAAAAGATCTGTTTAAAATGAATATTTCCCTTTATTTGCATATCCCTTACTACTTAGAGATTAAAATTTTCAATAGTTTTTCCTCCAAAAGGAATCTACTTAAATATGGAAATAATACTTTATTTTTTATTAAATTATTATCTTTTAATTAATATATAACTTATTAATCATTATACTTTTTTTTAACTAAATTATAATATTTTAACTAAAATAAAACAAAATTGATATAAATATGAAAATTCGTATATGAAAACCCTATAAATTGATATTATTAGTTTCGTATAAAAAAAATTTATCACGTACTTAATTCGTATAAAAAAATTATGAACTGATATTATTAATTTAGTGACAAAAGAAATTATTTAAAACTATTTGAGAAAATTTATAAATAGAAATCATTTGTTTGTGATAAAAAATTTCATTAAAAGATACATTTTATGACTTTACTCAGTTCTTTTGATTAGTTTTCCGTTTTAATTTTTTATCCTTATTAAAATATAAAAAATTGATAATGTGTTAATTTTAAATTTATAAATAATACATTATAAATTAAATGATCTAGAAATATCGTGCATGCATACGCGGATTCTATACTAGTTTTTAAAACACACACGTTAGAGAAATTTTGTTAAACGAGTTAAACTATAAGTGGGGTTCATTCATCATTATACTCGATAGGAAATGATAACTTACTATTAGTTTCATGAGATTGACCTCCATTATAAAGATTTTATCTATATTCTATAGATCTATATTGCACTATGCAACTTTTTTTTAGATAGTCACTATTGCAATTGTGATAAATGTGTGAAATAAAAATGTGCCTTAATGGGAAACGTGTACTTACTATAAGAAACATACCTTGAATCTGGCTTCCTAGGTCTATGTCACTCGTACTCGCATTGTAATGTTTATATTATAAAGTGACTAAAACGAGCAAAACCAACCCAACCACAACTAATTCGAATTGTGGAATCTGATGAGACTCGAAACTTGAATTAATTTAACCCGACCTGAAATTGACTTAAGTTTTGTTGACTTGCGATACTAAACCGATATGAAATGACCGAGCTTAAATTGCTAAACTAGAATATGACCTTACTATACATAAAAGGGTTTTTCTAAAATGTGCCATAAGGGCACATGTTAATAACCTTAATATGATAAGATTAATAATATATTCTCAGTACTTATGGTAACAATGAGTTTATACTTGAATATTATCTCATGAGAATATGTTGTCAATCTTACCATATTAAAGTTATTAACATGTACCCTTAGGGCACATTTAGAAAAACCCTACATAAAAACATAATTAACTCGAATTAACCTAAAAACGGGTAATGGTGTAAGAGAAAGTGAGGAACTCGAATAAAGTTGGAAAATTTTAACTAAAAACTTTGAAATTTCCGACCGCTACGCCCTCGCTCCACCATTGTGTTTGATCCCCTAAAATTTAAAGGTTATGTATTATGTTTAAAGAACCTAAAAAACACCCTTAGACTGCCCTAAGTATAACTACCCCATTTTTCTCCCAAATATATAAATTCCGCACAAATACTATCCTACAACTAGTTGTATAATAGCATCATACAACCGCCTCAAAGTTGTTGAGCTCTTACACAAAACTGTTGAGCTATTTTACAAGTTATTGAGCTATTTTAATTATTCTGTTAAGCTCAATAACTTTGTACCATAACTCGATAATTTTGTTAATAAAGCTCGATAATTTTGTAACAAAGCTCAACTACATTGAATAAGTTGTCTATACAACCAGTTGTATAATACATTAACTGTAAATTCAGGTTGTTGCATAATACTCGAGATGAAGTGTTAATAGCAGCTTCATTCGTTAGCTTTTGTGGAATCTTTTAATCTTTCTAATTAATCATCCATTTTTAGGAAATGTATACACTTCATACTAAATAAAAATGAACATAATATAAGATGACGTCGTTGTAAATCTATCATACGGTAACCGTATTTAAGTTTTTTGTAGTCTTCATATTGTCAAAATAATTACAAAAGTAATTGTGTTTGAACCAGGTCATCCCCTAAAAAAAATAGGCAAGGTTAAATGTTTTTCCTCTGAAATATATTCCCTTTGTCCTATTATTTGTTGTCCTATTTTATTTTTGGGTGTCTTAGTCAATTATTGTCCTATTTATTTTAAGAATGAACTTAATAAGCAATTTGATCAATCAAGCTCAATTTCGCAAATAGGATTATACATCCAGTTGTACCATAAGCATGGTACATCCAAGTATAAGAATTCGAGCTTACTTGTAATTTTTCCTGAGCTAATTTAAATTTCATGTTTTTAATGTGTAAATGAATGAACTCAATACTTTCTAATAAAGCTCATATTCTTTAATATAAAGCTCATATACTTTGACACAAAGCTCAGGTTCTACACCGTACAACATATACATCTGGTTGTATAGTCCATGAATTGGCTCAATTTGGTCTAGTTATCATTTAGTAATTGACCCACTTCTCTTTCCTTGGTCTTTGTGCCAAAATCAAAGAACAACAATTGACCGGGACGGGGAGAATACTTTATAAATAAAAAAAAAAAAAATTGAGAATAGATTTTCTTTCATTAAATAATTATCCTTTCATAAAAATATATACGCATACTTATCCAAATAAAATCAAACCACAAACTGTTATTATTAGCTGATAAAAAAATCATTAACAAATTTGAGAAAATCAATAAAAAGAGATCATTGTTTTCAAATTAAAAATTTATTTCCATTAAAATACACATTTCATGACATTATTCAACTTTCTTGATTGATTTTTCAGATCGGTTTATTAATTCTCAAATCAAAATACACCGAGCTGAAATATGAAAACTACCGAGTTGTCGATTTAACATATAAGTAATACGGTAAAAAAATAAAAATTATGTATATATCGATTTCAGGCCCAAACAACAAGTATACATCAATTTTGCACAATTATCCGATTTTCACCTAAGGATGGTTTATCTCAGAGTAGCACGCTCAAATTTCCTCCATTTCTCCTCAAAATTTGTGTGCCTACTTTATCTTACCCGAGGAACTTTACGTACGATTTTCGGACATTTTTATTCCGGGACTGCAGAATTATTCCGAAAACATGTATACACTTCAACATGAGGCTTACGGGAGCTAGTTCGTACCAGCTTTTGTTTCTTTCTCTCTCATTTTTTCCACCACGTGTCTGAGGTTGCTTCAGGAGGTAACCTATTCGATTTCAGTGCCAAAAAACAAGCATACATCGCTTTTGTATGATTATTCGATTTCCTGCCAAGGCTGGTTTATCGTATACCGACACCCCAAATTGTCCTCCGTTGCTTCTCAAAATTTTTGTGACCACTTTATTTGACCTGCGGAACCTACCCCTTGATTTCCGTACATTTTTGTAATAGGGCCTCAAAATCTTCGATAACTATGAATACACTTCGATTTGAGCCTTTCGGAAGGTAGTACTGGATCTTGTTTCTCTCTCCCAAACAACGAGTATATAATGTTTTTGCACGATTATCCGATTTTCGGTCCACGCTGGTTTATTGAATAGCGACACCCTCAAATCTCCTCAGTTAATCCTCGATAATTATGTTCCCCCTTTACCTGACTTAAGGAAGCGTCCATGCGATTTTGGAACTTTCTTGTTCCGGGATGCCTAAATCCCGAAAAATGTGTATTATATACACTTCAATTTGAGCCATTCAGAAGGTCATGTCGGCCTATCGGGCAACATTTATTTTTCTCTCAGTTTTTTCTACCACGTATCTAAGGTCGCTTCATGAGCTACCTTATTCGATTTCAAATAACAAGTATATAGATCCCTTTTCCCCGATTATCCGATTTTCGGTCAGGGCTGGTTTATCGCATAGTGTCCCCCTCAAATATCCTCAGTTTCTCCTCAATATTTGTGTTCCTGCTTTATATGAGTTTGAGGAAGCCTCCTTGCGATTTTCAGCCATTTTTGTTTCGGGACCCCTGAATCCCGGAAAATGTGTATTATACACTTCAATTTGAGCCATCGGGAGGTCATTTCGGGAAACATTTCTTTTTCTCCAAGTTTTTCTACCAAGTGTACAAGGTCGCTTCATGAGGTATATATTATTCAATTTCAGCCCCAAATAACAAGTACATATCTCTTTTCCACGATTATCCGATTTTCGGTCGAGACTGGTTTATCACATTGCGTCACTCTCAAATATGCCTAGTTTCTCTTCAACATTTGTGTCCCTACTTTATCTGAATTGGGGAAACATCCGTGCACTTTTCTGACATTTTTGTTCCGCGACCACTGAATCCCGAAAAACGTGTATTTACACTTCAATTTAAGCCATTCTGAAGGTCATATTAGGCAACATTTCTTTTTTTCTCTCGGTTTTTTCTACCACGTGTCCAGAGTCGTTCTATGAAGTACCTTATTCGATTTCAGCCCCAAATAACAAGTATATATCCCTTTTCCACGATTATTCAATATTCGGTCGAGACTCGTTTATCGCATAGTGGCACCCTCAAATATCCTCAGTTTCTCCTCATATTTGTGTTCTTGCTTTATATGAGTTTGAGGAAGCCTCTTTGCGATTTTCGGCCATTTTTTTTCAGGACCCCTGAACCCCGAAAAATGTATATTATACACTTCAATTTGAGCCATTCGGGAGGTCATTTCGGTAAACATTTCTTTTTCTCTCGGTTTTTTCTACCACGTGTCCAGAGTCGCTTTATGAGGTACCTTATTCGATTTCAGCCTCAAATAACAAGTATATATCCCTTTTCCACGATTATTAGATTTTCGGCCGAGGCTGGTTTATCGCATAGTGGCACCCTCAAATATTCTCAGTGTCTCCTCAATATTTGCGCTCCTGCTTTATCTAACTTGAGGAAGCGTCTGTGCGATTTTCGGACATTTTTGTTCCGGGATCCCTGAATCCCGAAAAATGTGTATTACACTTCAATTTTAGCCATTCGGGAGGTTATTTCGGGAAACATTTCTTATTCACCCAATTTTTTTACCACGTGTACAGGGTCGCTTCATGAGGTAGCTTATTCAATTTCAGCCTCAAATAACAAATATATATCCCTTTTCCACGATTATCCGATTTTCGGTCGATGCTGGTTTATCACATTGTGTCACCTCAAATATCCTTAGTTTCTTCTCAATATTTGTGCCTCCGCTTTATCTAAATTGAGGAAACATTCGTGCGATTTTCGGACATTTTTGTTCCGGGACCCCTAAATCCCGAAAAACGTGTATTTACACTTCAATTTAAGCCATTTGGGAGGTCATATTAGGCAACATTTCTTTTTCCCTCGGTTTTTTCTACCACGTGTCCAGAGTCACTTTATGAGGTACCTTATTCGATTTCAACCCCAAATAACAAGTATATATATCCCTTTTCCACGATTATCCGATTTCGGTCGAGGCTGGTTTATCACATTGTGTCACCCTCAAATATCCTCAGTTTCTCCTCAACATTTATTTCCCCGCTTTATCTGAATTGAGGAAACATACGTGTGATTTCCGGACATCTTTGTATCGGGACCCCTGAATCCCGAAAACCGTGTATTCATACTTCAATTTAAGCCATTCGGAAGGTCATATAGGGTAGCATTTCTTTTTCTCTCGGTTTTGTCTTCCACGTGTCCAGAGTCATTTTATGAGGTACCTTATTCGATTTCAGCCCCTAATAACAAGTATATATCCCGTTTCCAAGATTATCCGATTTTCGGTCGAGGCTGGTTTATCGCATAGTGGCACCCTCGAATATCCTCAGTTTCCCCTCAATATTTGCGTTCCTACTTTATCTGACTTAAGAAAGCGTCCGTGCAATTTTTGGACATTTTTTTTCCGGGACCCATAAATCCTGAAAGATGTGTATTGTACATTTCAATTTGAGCCATTTGGGATGTCATTTCAGGAAACATTTATTTTTCTCCCAATTTTTTCTACCATGTGTACAGGGTCGCTTCATGGGGTACCTTATTCAATTTTAGTCCAAATAACATGTACATATCCCTTTTTCCACGATTATCCAATTTTCGGTCGTGGCTAGTTTATCGCATTGTGTCACCCTCAAATATCCTCAGTTTCTCCTCAACATTTGTGTCCCCGCTTTATCTGACTTGAGGAAACATCTGTGCGATTTTCGGACATTTTTGTTCGGGGACCCCTGAATCCCGAAAAACGTGTATCTCAATTTGAGGCATTCGGGAGGTCATATCAGATAATACTTCTTTTTCTCTCGGTTTTTCGTACTACGTATTTAGGGTCGCTTCATAAGGTACCTTATTCGATTTCAGCCCCAATTAACAAGTATATATGTCCCTTTTCCACGAGTATCCGATTTTCGGTCGAGGCTGTTTTATCGCATAATGGCACCCCCAAATATCCACAGTTTCTCCTTTATATTTGCCTTCTCGCTTTATCTGACTTGAAGAAGCGTCCGTGCAATTTTCGGACATTTTGTTTCCGGAACCCCTGAATCCCAAAAAATGTGTATTATACACTTAAATTTGAGTCATTAGGGAGGTCATTTATGGAAACATTTCTTTTTCTCCCAGTTTTTTCTACCACGTGTACAAGGTCGCTTCATGAGGTATCTTATTCAATTTCAGCCCCAAACAATAAGTACATATCCCTTTTCCACGATTATCCGATTTTCGGTCAAGGCTGGTTTATCACATTGTGTCACCTCCAAATATCCTCAGTTTCTCCTCAATATTTGTGTCCCCGATTTGTCTGACTTAAAGAAACGTCCGTGCGATTTTCAGACATTTTTTTTTCCGGGACCGTTGAATCCCGAAAAATGTATATTATACACTTCAATTTGAGCCATTCGGAAGGTCATATCGGGCAACATTTCTTTTTTTCCCGGCTTTTTCTACCATGTGTTCAGGGTCGGTTCAGGAGGTACCTTATTCGATTTCAGCCCCAAATAACAAGCATATATCCCTTTTCCACGATTATCGGATTTTCGGTCAAGGCTGGTTCTGGTTTATCGCAGAGTGACACACTCAAATTTCCTTAGTTGCTCCTATAAATTTGTGTGACCACTTTATCTAATCTGAGAAATCCTCCGTCTGATTTCTGTACCTTTTTGTTACACAGGAGTACATGACCCCAAAATCTCCGAAAACTGTGTATTTATACACAGTAATTTGAGCCTTTCGGGAGGTCGTAACGGGTCTTGGTTCTTTCTCTCCATTTTTTTCCCATCACATGTCTAGGGTCATTTCAGGAGTCACCCTCTTTGTTTTCATTCCCAAATAACAAGTATACATCCCTTTTTCACGATTGTCTGATTTTCGGCAATGGCCGGTTTATCGCATACCGGCGTACCTTCAAATGTCTTTCGTTGCTTCTCAAAATGTGTGTGTGCATTGTATCTAACCCATTAAACCTTCCGTGCTATTTCCGGACATTTGTTTTCCGCAACCCCTGAATCACTGAAAATCGTGTATTATACACTTCGATTTGAGTTGTTCAGAAGGTCGTACTAGGGCACAATTCTTTTTCTCCCGATTTTTATACCATGTGTACATCTTCAATTCCGGTGTTACCCTATTCGATTTCAGACTCAAACAACAAATATACATCGCTTTGACATGATTACTCGATTTTCGGTGGATGATAACTTATCATATACCGGCATCCTCAAATGTCTTTCGTTGCTCCTCAAAATTTGTGTGACCGTTTTATTTGACAGAGAAACCCTCTGAACGATTTCCAGACATTTTTTTTCGAGTCCTGAAAATCTCCAGAAACTCTATGTTATGTGTACTTCAATATGAGCCCTTCGAGAGGTTGTAACGGCCCATTTTTTTTTCACCCGGCTTTTTATCATGTTTTCGGGGTTTCTTCGGGATACACCATATTCGATTTAAAGCCAAATCAAAAAGGTAAATATGATCACTTTTGCAAGACTATCCGATATTCGGTCGAGGTCGGGGTATCGCATACACGGCGCCCCCAAATGTTCTTCGTTGCTCCTCAAAATTTGCGTGGTTACTTTATCTGACCCGAGAAACCTTACATACAATTTTCATACATTTTTGTACTGAAACTTTGAAATCCCAAATTTCGTGTATTATGCATTTCAATTTGAGCCTTTCAGGAGGTCGTACCGGTAACACCTCATGAAATGTGAGAAAAGTTGTCCCACATGTATAGATTGAGGAGATCATGAGAAGTTTGTAAGAGATTTCACCCACTACTTAATACAAGATCTTGTGCTTTTTGGCTTAAGTGATGATAAATAATCCGAAGGTGCACATCCCATCTTATTTATGTACTTTTTAAAGTTTTCATTTTTGTTAAATTTTTTTTGGTAATACTGATAAAGTAAAATTATTTAAGGTGTTGTTTGGTTGCTATAGGAGAATTAATTCCCATGAATTTACAAAACACTTGAATTGTACAATTCATTCATGTGAATTGCTTAAAACTCGTTTGCATCCGGAAGTTTAATTGACTTGGGGACTTTCCAATTAATTACCTAGGGGGAGGTTAGGTAATCAAATTCTTCCATTATAAAGGAGTTAACAACTCACGAGAAAAAGAAATTACCTGATTTGTGTTACATGATTTTTTTTTTTTTTGAGAGAAAAGAACAATTCATTAATAGAACGTCATACGACACTTACAAAGAATAATTATAATCGAAAACAAATCTAATGGAAACCAAAGAAAAATAATTTTCTTATAAACTAGGGATCTCAAAACAGCATCTGACAATTCGGCTCGTCCTATTATCGCTATCTTCATGTAGCTTTTGAGGGGATCCTTCGTTTGATTTATGAGATAAAATTTACCTCTGACTGGTTCCAAAGATCGTTAACAAATCACTTTTACCCTTTGAAAGAATACGCTGCAAACCATCAACGAACTACTCTTGACTATATTATTGATAAAACTAACCCCATGAATAAATGGAAAAACCCCGAAATTAGGGACGGAAAAACGATTCTCACCAAAAGGGAGACTTTTATTGAATAAAAGATACATATGCATACTATTGATTGAAATTTGAAACAATTTTGGGCTTACCATCGATCGATTGATAATCGATGAGAGCCCCCTGTATAATATGATGGAGGCTAGGGTTTTTGAGAGAGAGACAGAGAGGGCTATTATATAAACTGGGTCTGACCAATTTGTGTTGCATGATTTGGTTTAACCAAACATGTTCCATTTTTACAATTCATGGAAACTCCCAATTATCCCATTTTTATATTGGCAACCAAAGATAATTACTTTAGTGTTTTAAGTAGATAGTTTGTGTCTTAGCTTAATCAAACAAACTAACGAAATTATAACAAAAACAGTTCTAATTGATTAGATCAATTTGCAATACGAGTCATGCTCAAATTCTCAGTTTGAGTGTCGAAGAAGGTTATTTTAGTCAAATCAATCAGATCGGGTCCATATTATCAGGTCTAACAATACCTCTATTAGATGTATAGGATTCATGGTTGTTATTAGTTAGTTAAGATTAGTTAGTTTGTTAACTAAGTCTGTTAAGAACTAACTCAACCATAGTTAGTTGGAAGAAAGTCGGTGTAACAAGCTGCTATATATACAAGAGCAGCTCTCATGTATTTGGTTAAGAAATTCATAATACAGAATACAATTTCTAACAAACTCAATTCTCTCTAACAAACTTCTACAAGATATTTTCCTTTATTCTACAATCATAATATTCTAATCTTCATCATGTTCTTTATGTTTATATCAATACATTCATATTAGTAGTATCAGTTTTAATATGGTATCAGTTTCTAGCTCAGTTCTATGATTCTGGGGTTCATTTCTTCTGGTTTCTTGTCCTGAATATAATCAAGAATCAGAGGTATAAACGCTTCCGCATTCACGAGTTTTATTCTTTCAGTTTTTGATCTGTTTCTGTTTCTAAAATCTTGATCAGTATTTTGTATTCATCATTTCATCATAATGCCTGAAACATTTTCTACTGATTCTTCTTCTGCACTTGACTATTATGATGACCCATTGTTCCTATCAACCTCTGACCAACCAACTGCTACTCTTGCTTCTTTTTTGTTCGATGGCCATGATTTTTTGGGTTGGAAAAGGGAGGTCTTAATGTCTTTGGCAGCAAAAAATAAAGACGGGTTATTAGATGGTTCTTGTAGCATGCCTTCTGTTACAGATAAACGTCACAAACAATGGAAAAGATGTGACTTTATGGTAATGAGGTGGCTGTCTAATTCTTTGGAGAAAGGTTTAAGGGAGAATTTTAAGTATGTTACTTCCTCTGAGAGTTTTTGGCATGATTTACTTGAGCGTTATGGACAGTCTAATGCCCTTGAAGTTTATCAGTTAACAAAAGACTTAGGAGATGTTTCTCAAGATAATTTGTCTCTTGTCGAGTATTATGGAAAAATGAAGAATTTGTGGGAAACTCTTGATTGTTTGGATCCTTTACCAGCCTGTTCTTGTGGAAAGATCAGTCTTTGCACATGTTCCTTACTCAAGAAGATAGTGGAAAGGGAAAATAATGCCAAAGTTATACAGTTTTTGATGAATCTCAACAATGGGTATGATGGCATAAGGACTCAAATTCTTTCAATGGAACCTCTACCTACCATGAATAAGGTATTGAGTCTCCTGCAGAAGATTGAGCGCCAAAAACAAATTACAGAAACTGTTGCTGCAATGACTGAAGCAAATGCTTATGCAAGTTTCAGACAGTCTGATTCAAAGAAATCCTTTGCTAAGAATGCTACCACCAGTTCTGCTCCAGTCAAGCACTGTGATCATTGTAACAAGAATGGTCATACCAGAGAGACCTGTTTTGGTCTTACTAAATGCCCACATTGTCAGAAGACTGGACACAATCCAGCTAACTGTTTTGTTATTCGAGGATTCCCAAATGACAGGAATAAAGGGAAAGACAAGAATTCAGCTTCTTATTCTAAACCACCAACTAGAGGTGCACATGCTGCAGATGTTCTTTTTGCTGACTCACCTTTAGAGGATGAAGGTTCTCCAGAAGAGGTTCATAATGGTTTGAGTGTTAACAGCAATGTTTCTACCAATAATGGCATTAATTCTGAAGTCTTGGATGGCATTATTACTTCTGTTATTGATCAGGTTCTTAAGAGAATTTCTGATCAACAACCTAAGCTGTCCTCTGCTAATTTTGCAGGTATGATTCCTTCTTGTTCTGATGTTTTTACTGCTAATAAGCATTCTTATTCAACTGATTGGATTATAGACACAGGAGCATCTGATCACATGACTTTTGATAAACATCTTCTAACTGATGTTCATTATTTTTCTAAGCCTATTAAGGTTGGTTTGCCTGATGGTAGTGTAAAGCTTGTGCATATGATGGGTACTGTCCTGCTAACTGATAAAATTAGCCTGTTTAATGTGTTTTATGTGCCTGATTTTAAACAAAACCTTCTTTCTGTTAGTAAGTTGTTAGATAGTCATCATTTATATGTTATGTTTACCTCACATGCTTGTAATTTTCAGGACCTTTCAAATAAGAAAATAGTAGCTAAAGGAAGAAGAGTGGGTGACTTATACAGATTTGACAAAACTTCTATGGATAAACAGTCACTGCATCTAGTCAGTCTTGTAAAGCAGCTAGTCTCAGCTAAAATTCGTGCTGTTTTAGACAATAGATCTAGCATTTCTAATAATTCTGAAGTTTTCTCTTCTGTTAATAGTTCTAAAAAGTTAGATCTCATTCACTCTAGAATGGGGCATATGTCTGTAAATAAAATGAAGTATGTACCAGGATATTCTGATATAATAAAAGATGCTAATTTTCATTGTGACTCATGTGTTTTAGCCAAGCATCACAGGCTACCTTTTCCTGTTAGTTCTAATAGAGCATCCAATTGTTTTGATCTTTTGCATTTAGATGTTTGGGGGCCATATAGGAAACCCACCCTGTCTGGTGCAAAGTATTTTTTGACCATATTAGATGACTTTTCTAGGAATACATGGACTATACTCTTTCAGAACAAGGGACAGGTTTATAACTTGATAAAAGATTTTCTAGCTTACATCACAAATCACTTTCAGGCTAATGTTAAGATCATAAGATCAGACAATGGTACTGAGTTTTTACAAGAGCATTGTGGCAGTTTGTTTAAAGATAAAGGGATTTTACATCAAACTAGTATAGTAGGGACTCCTCAACAGAATGGTCGGGTAGAAAGAAAGCATAGACATCTTTTAGAAACAGCAAGAGCTTTGAGATTTCATGCTAATCTTCCTATAAAATTTTGGGGAGACTGTTTGTTGACTGCAACATATCTAATAAATTTAATGCCTACACCAGTTATCAACAATAAAGTTCCTTTTGAATTGTTGTTTAATCAAGAACCTTGTTATGCTAATCTCAAAGTGTTTGGATGCCTTTGTTATGCTACTATGCCTCCTACTTTTAGTGATAAATTTGGTAGTAGGGCTAGAGAATGTGTTTTTATTGGTTATCCTCACAATCAGAAAGGATATAGGTTGTATGATTTGAAATTGCATAAGGTTTTTGTAAATAGAGATGTTTTGTTCAAAGAGACGATTTTTCCTTTTCACAAAGACAAGCCCCACAAAGAGTTACAAATTACAACAAGTACTCTAGTAAATCCAGCAGTATCCACTATAATTGTTCCACAATCAGCTACAAATACTTCACAACAATCTGGTGGAGTTTCCAGTCCTGTTGTTCTTCCTGTTACTGAAACCAGAACTTCTGAGGCAATTCCTGAGAATCAGGATACCCATGTTCAAGATATAAGTTCAGATCCACCTGAAATAAGAAGATCCAGCAGGCCAAGGCAAATGGCTACCTGGTTGAAAGGGTTTCAATGTTCCCTACCAGGTCAGCAGTCATCTTCTAGTTCTGTTCAGTCCAATGCTTTTCAGTCTCAAATTTTGGAATCCCTTGATGACTATCATCCTGAGTATGTTGGGTCACTCTCCACTGTCATGCTTGAGCATGAGCCCTATACATTTCAGCAAGCTCAGAGGGATACCAGGTGGTTAGAAGCCATGGAGAAAGAAGTGCAGGCCTTGGAGTCTAATAAAACTTGGGAGATTGTGGATTTGCCAAAAGGTCATAAAGCTATTGGGTCTAAGTGGGTATACAAGATCAAATATAACAGTGATGGCACTGTTGAAAGATTTAAGGCAAGATTGGTAGCCAAAGGTTTCAATCAAGTGAAGGATAGGGATTATAAACATACATTCTCACCTGTTGCAAAATTCACAACAGTTAGAGCATTATTAGCTGTTGCAGCTGCTAGAGGATGGCCCTTGTTCCAATTAGACATTAACAATGCTTTTCTTCATGGGTTTTTAGACGAAGAAGTTTATATGAAAGCACCTGAAGGTTATCAAGTTGAAGAAGGCAAAGTTTGCAAGTTGAAAAGGTCTTTGTATGGCTTGAAACAAGCCTCAAGGCAATGGAATAAAGAGTTAACCAAGTTTTTACAAAGTCAAGGCTACACTCAATCTAGACAAGATTATTCACTGTTCACAAAAGTTAATGCTACTGATCAGTCCTTTACAGCTGCTCTAGTCTATGTAGATGATGTCCTATTGACAGGAACATCTGCCTCTGAGATTGATAGTATCAAAAGGGAATTACATTCAGCTTTTTCAATCAAAGATTTGGGAGAGATGAGATATTTTCTTGGGTTAGAGATCTCAAGGAATAAATCAGGACTCATGATTAATCAAAGAAAATATATATTAGATATTTTACAAGATTTACAAATGGAGCATTGTTCAGGTGCAAATTTTCCTCTGCAACAAGGCTTAAAATTGTCAGTGGATCAAGGTGATCTTCTGGAAAATCCAGAGCAATACAGGAGGTTGATTGGCAGACTACTGTATCTCAACATGTCAAGGCCAGACATTTCATACAGTGTGCAGCATCTCAGTCAATTTGTTAATACTCCAAGAGTGCCTCATTTCCAAGCAGCATTACATGTTGTTAAATACCTTAAGAGCACCATAAATGCAGGCTTATTCTATAGCTCTCAATCTGATCTGCAACTGGTTGCATTCAGTGATGCAGACTGGGGCCAATGTGCCTATTCCTGCAGGTCTTTGAGTGGCTATTGTGTTATGCTTGGATCTTCCTTAATTTCTTGGAAGACAAAAAAGCAAGTCACTGTAAGCAAGAGCTCTGCTGAATCAGAGTACAGGAGTTTATCTTACACCACGTCTGAACTAGTTTGGTTAGAAGCATTGCTGCAAGATCTTGGCATACATATACATCAACCTATCCAGCTGTTTTGTGACAACAATGCTGCTATACATATCTCCAATAATCCAGTATTTCATGAAAGGACCAAGCACCTCAGCATTGATTGCCACTTCGTCCGAGATAAACAAGAACAAGGTTTTCTCATTACAAAGCATATTCGAACTAATCATCAGTTAGCAGACCTGATGACTAAGCCATTGGGTGCTGCTCAACACAAATTTTTGTCTACTAAGCTTGGCTTGGTTTATCAACCCCATCCAGCTTAAGGGGGGAATATTAGATGTATAGGATTCATGGTTGTTATTAGTTAGTTAAGATTAGTTAGTTTGTTAACTAAGTCTGTTAAGAACTAACTCAACCATAGTTAGTTGGAAGAAAGTCGGTGTAACAAGCTGCTATATATACAAGAGCAGCTCTCATGTATTTGGTTAAGAAATTCATAATACAGAATACAATTTCTAACAAACTCAATTCTCTCTAACAAACTTCTACAAGATATTTTCCTTTATTCTACAATCATAATATTCTAATCTTCATCATGTTCTTTATGTTTATATCAATACATTCATATTAGTAGTATCAGTTTCAATAACCTCCCTTAAATTCCCTATCAAGGTTCACAAATAGTAATGAAACTCGAGAATGCGGCGTGAATATAATAGTATAATCATTGACTGTCACAACATTATTTTCAAAGAAGATTTGGTCATGAAATTGAAAAGAAATGGTTGGTGTGGCCGGTGAACTTTGGTTAAGACGTTGTTTTCGTTGCATGTAATTTTGGGGTACGAACCACGGACGGTGTTATAAAGGCATGCATGATGCAACCTTTTATACTCCCAAACTATGCCTTAATACGTGCCACTTCATCGATCATTAATATAATTAATTTATAGAATTATATTTGACTAGTGTAAAACAAAATTTGCCTTTTTACACCTTTTGGAGGAAAAAAAATCAATAATTTAGATGACTTTTTTTTTTAAAGAATAATTTAGATGACTTTTAGTTAAGTTTGTACACACATGAAAATTTAATTATTTGGATTTTGGATACAAATATATAGAATTTCACAAAATAGTATGTCAATGCTTTAACAAGTTACTGCGTGCGACCATTATATCGTGCAACGGATAAAATGTGATTAGTTTATGATAAGCACTAATTACTTACCTAATTAGCTAGGGTCTAGGGTTTAGGTCGATAGTGATCCTCGCGATAGCATACCCGACCTTATGGCAATTTTTCATTGATAATAATTCACCACCTTTTCCTATTTGTTTGTTTACCTTTATGTCTTATTTATTTATTTACTTTTTTTTATTCTTTGTTTAATCAAAGGTAAACAGATTGATGTTTAGAATGAAAAGAGTATTGTGCATGGACTATTGGACTCCATATAATTTTGTAATTCTCACTTTGTAAAATAGATAAAAGGAAGAATTACAATGTCGGGCGAGTCTGGAAAGTAAAGAGAGAATAAATAAGAAAGAGTATATATATCTATATCCTTTAATATTTAGTACAGTGATCATAATACTTTTGTTAAGGGCTCACTCGAGATGAAAGTAATAACTTTTAATGCATGGAATAATAGACCTTGAAATAAGAACGAAACAAGAAGAGACAAGCTAATTTTAATGGTTAGTACTTAGTGGTGATTGTGGAGGGTGAAACGGGAGGTGAAGGAGGAATCATTTCCTTCATTTCCGGTAGTAATTATTTCATTATTGGAGGGAAGTTCGTTAACTATATATTCTCCCTTTAGTTTTATATCTCAGTAATAGTTACCTTCATTTTAAATACGAAGTACCCCTCTGTCCCGATCATTTGTTGTCCTTTTTCATATTGGAGTGTCTCAGTCATTTGTTGTCCTTTCTATTTTAAGGATGAATTTTATGAGCAATTAGATCATTCTCACTCAATTTGTTCCACTTGTCAATTAGTAATTGGTTCATTCATCTTTCCTTGGTCTTTGTGCCAAAACCAAAGGACAACAATTAACCGGGACGGAGGGAGTATTATTTTACAGAGTAGATGTTTAATTATAACATTTCTATTAACTGTATGGTAAAAAAGGAATAACGATAATGGAAACAATATTGATACCCAATAACAAAAAAATGTACTAAAATTACTATACACATCTAACCATGATAACACTTGCATGCATGGCTAAAATTACGACACAAATACTTATATAAATCGGTTTATACTAATAGTTAAAAATTTTATATATGTACAATTTCAATAATGCTACTTATAATTTCAAAACAGTTTTGATTACGTACGCCTAAGCTAACATACATTTACAAAATTACAAAAATTTTGTACGTAAATTACACAGTAATTGGAGGACTAGTTGGCAGATTTTGAACGTCTAGTCTTTTTCTTCTAAGAGATGCTCTAATTGGGCAATTAGAAGTAACGCCTTCCGCTACCAATTGAAGATACGTTTTAAGGTCATGGCATTTTGCCAAGTTCATATTACTCAAGTAATGAGGTACGTGTTCCGGCTCCGGCATTGTTAGCCGGAGCTCGTGACCTACCTCCGCGTATACCCATTGCGGATCTTGAACCCGTTTTTGCATCCAATTCGGCCATAGCTTTGCTAATGGTCGCAGTTTTTCGTTATTACTATTGTTACTTTTATTAGTAGCATCAGTAGTGCTACCAGTGGTAGTGCTGTTAATTTCATTGTTATCAGTGACGAAGCCAGGAACTTTGGTGATAAGGTCATTTGGGTTCACTATTCTTAGGACTTTAGTCCCTTGTTTCTCAATGGTAGACCGGAAACTACGGTTTCCCACCCGGGGCCCACCAAATGACATAACCGTCACCAGTGGGGCCCGGGAAAAGGTAGTTTTAATGTCGTGGGCCGCCAGTGTAGCAAGGGCGGCCCCGAGACTGTGACCAGTGATGGTGAAGCTTAGTTGTTCGTCCGGATAGAGATTGAGGATTCTTTGTATTTCTGAACGTAATGTATCTTGTAAGCTAGGCTGTGTTTCACTCCCTGAAGTGTATAGGCTCAAGAACCCACTTTCCACCATTGGGGCGCCACCTCGGTCCGATGATGGGACAACATTGTTGTCCCATGGGATCGGGGTGAGAGTGGCACGTAGGTTCTCGAGCCACTCAAGGCATGTGGCGGTCCCACGCAAGGCAATGACGACATCTCGACGGCCTAGCCGATCAATCACTGCCTTGTTGTGGCAGACCGCCACATACCCAATCCAGCTGGACTGCGTTGTCGCAGACCAGCTGGATTTTGCCCAGTCAGGGACCTGTATCCCTGACGAAGCCCGCAGGTTACAGGTTGCCCTGTACCCTGTACTGGGAAACCCACACTCCTCCAACAATTCCTTCTTCGGGTACTTGCACGACCCGTAAGACTCTGAGGACGGGTCAAAGTTGAAAGCCCTATACGCGGCCTCAACAAATGACCCGTAACGAATAATCTCCGTCCGAAGATTATCGTCAAGCGGGTCAAGCAACCCGGCCCAATCCTCCACCCCCATGTACTCCATCCACCGGTCAGCAATCCGAGACGGTCCTGGCCCGTGGCCCGTGAAAACGGGTTCAATGAAGGATTCCCATTTTTTAGGAGAAATATTTTGTGAGTATGGTTGTGTAGTAGTGGTACGAGTATAGTTTACTTGTGGTGTAAGGTTGCAATTACAATTATGCTTTTGTTTCACGTGTGGTGGTGCGTTTAAAAAGCTAGGGATGTTATATATTTTATGAGGCTTTAAGGATAGCCTCATTTTATTTTATATAAAAAATAATAAATTAAATATATAATATAAGTTGTATGGTACGTAGGAGAATGAAATATGAATGATATTTTAATGTGAAATTACGTTATGTTTTTATAGGACTCATGGTTTAGCTTTATATAGGTGAAAGTAGTGAAGGTGGAGGGGTCATCATACAAAAAGTGAACGAGAGATATTCACCGAGTAAATTTATTTTGTTGAATGTGTGATTGGGCGGAGTAAACCTTGTTTTCGTAAAGTCAACAGGATTATTGACTTTATGACTTTTATTGGACATAAATGTTCAACTCTTTCGAGCTGGTTTGAAAGTCAATGGTTTCAACATACCTCACTCATTCGAAAAGATGAGATATATTGGTCCTACCCTGATCAATATAGCAGTTGTTACCCCAAATTTTTAAAAATATCTAAGATTATCGATTTTTATTATCCAGAAATTCTTAAGTATAAATTTTAATGTAAGTATAAAACAATATGAGAAAAATTCTCAATTTCTAGATTTTAATTTGAGGTCCGTCACATTGTGGGGTACCAAAGGTTTTAAGGCTATGGGTGATATAAGTAAGGCCCACCATCCACCAAGAAAAAAGAGCACTAAATTTGGAATTTTTCCAAAATAATAATCAAGGGTTTTTCTAACATATGCCCACTAGGCATAGGATAAGAAACCTAAAATAGAAAGTAATAAATGTATTTTTTTGTAAATCAAAGAGGTTGTTTGGTTACCCATTAAATAACACAGGAATTCTAATTCATGTGAATTGCAAAATGGGTAACTTGTTTGGTTACCCCAATTCACATGAAATAGAATTGCCTAGGAACTCTAATTCCTCCATAATGGAGGAAGTTCTTACCCAGCCCCTAGCAGTAAGTGGGAATGCCTACATGAATGCATTTCCTTTATGCAACCAAACAACTTTTCCTAATTCACATGAATTCTAAAATCATGTGATTTATCACTTCCTAGGCAATGCAACTTCCTACATACAACCAAACGACCCCAAAGTAAAAATAGTTGATATTGCAATTTCCCATAAAAATATCATTTATTTCTTTCCTTTTTGGGGTTTTTATCCTATACCTAGTGGGCATAGGTTAGAAAAACACATATCAAAATCCGATCATAGTTGTCGCCTTGTGGGTTGTTGTCTTGTTGAAGTCGGTTTTGAAGCAATCGTATTAATTAATGTACATTGATTTCTTATTTAATACGGAGTATATCATTGCTCTGAGTAATAAGTACATTTTAAATTTGAGTTGAGAGGCACGCAATAACATAGTTGTTTTGCCAAAGGTATTTTAAGAAGTTAACTTGAATCGTATATTGTTTTTTATACGATATAAAATATTAAAATTGTATAATTCTCTAAAATGAATCCGAACTAATAATGAATATACTTACATATAGAAAACATACTTGTGTGTAATTAATTCCATCAAACTTTGAATCGTCCAGTTGAATTGAATTGAACTGCATATAAGTTAACTGAATTGAATTGAGCAAAGCTGAGCTGATCTGAATGAAGTTGAATTGAACTGTATTGAAATAAGCTAAAATTAAGCTAGGAAGGACATGACTCAGAAAAGCTACTTGTAAATGTGTAAAACCATATGATGATGAATATACTCGTATTCATTATCACAAATCAAGGCACCATGCACGTAGACGATAGAATTTAAGAAGGCCAAGTGTTAGATTAGATAATGTAATTGTTGGAAGTGCTATATCCATCACTAAGAACTTAAAAAAGCAAGTACTTGTAACATAGCTTTCTTGAGGATGATGGATTAACTCACATTTTTCTCATCAAACAGTAGAGATTATATAGTGGGATTGAGTGACGATATATCTCAAGACTTTTTTTTTTTTTTTTTTTTAGCAGCGGTAAAAAAAGGTATACCTATCTCAAGACTTAAAGAAGCCAATTAAGTTTCTTTCTTTATTTGGAATTTATTTTTGATCCTATATAGTATATACTAGTACGAAACTACTCAAATCTCCAATTCACACCAAACTAGAGGTGTTCTCGGGCCGGGTTCTGGCCGTGCTGTTTTGGTCAGGCTCTGACCAGGCCCGTGAGTGAGGCAGACCGGGCCGGGCTGTGGGAGATATAACCCGGGCCAGGCCCATGTTCTGCTTTAAGCGGGCCAAGGGTAGGCTGGGCTGGAAATTTAGGACCTGGGTCAGCCCGGGCCAAAGGCGGGTCAGGCTAAGGGTGGGCCAAATTGCCTACAATAACAGGCCAAGGGCGGGGCGGGCCAGGCCAGCCAGTGCTGATGGCCAGCTCTTTACAAGAAAAAATAATTTATAAATGAAGAAAAATGTGGTTAAAGTATCGTCTAGTAGACCGTAAAAGTCAAAAGGGTTGAACTGTAGGTAGTAAAAGATTAAGTCCTCTAAATTTCCTGCATAACACAATAGAACATTGAATCGGGCCCTAACACAATAAAACTTAGAATATCAAAGATGTGTTAGCCTAGTGGTAATTAAGAAGAATATAAGAAGAATGTACAGTGGCTAATAGGTCTTAGGTGCAAATCCCCCACCCGATATTGTACCGTCCTTGTAGCTCATTTGACACCAACAAACAAAAGCTAGGATTGTACTTATCAACAACAACAACAACAACAACAACAACACCATCAGAGCCTTAATCCCAAAATAATTTGGGATCGGCTGACATGAATCATCATTTAGAACCTTTTATGGGTGAACTAGGATTGTACTTATCACATTCACAATATTATGAGTTGAGTGTTTAAGTTGGGTTAAATACACTAAAAAGTAATTTTTGGCCCAAGTTTATTTTCCGATTAGGCATTGAATGGATTCTACAGACTAATAGATTTAACTTAACTTGTAAATTTATACGGAGTGAATTTTAACATTTGGTAAACAGCATATCGTATACAAGGCAATAAAATAGTGTACTTGAGTACAATGTACTACATTTTATATACCCAATAATCCAATATATCAGTTGCCAAGTGAGTAGAGGACTAAAGGTCCCAGGAATAAAGGACTGATTTTGGTGGATCTTGATGAAAAATCAATGATGTCCATTTTTATATTCCAAACCTCATAGGAATAGTAATATCCATTTGATCATTTAACCATCTTTATTTTCTTGTAGTTGCTCGTATGATGATGAGATTGATTGGTAGACTGGTAGACCCTATGTCCGTCTTAATTATTTATTTACATTTTTTTTTTAGTACTTTTTAATTTATTTTAATTAAAAATAAATAAATAATTGAGATAAATGAGATATGTGTAATTATTAGTGACAAGGAAATTTAAGAGCTTATGACGTTGTTTGGTAAACGGCATATTGGCCAATGTTTAGCATATTTAAGGGTTTTAGCATGTTTGGCTAATAAATATGCTAATTTTAGTGTTTGGTAAACAGCATATTGAAACAGCATATTTGGGGTCAATATGCTGCTTACCCTAGTATATTGGTTAGCATATTGTAAAATAGGAAATTTTTCTCCATTTTACAAAGAAAACTAACAATCTACTAATCGTAATCTGCCAATTACCAAACACTCAAATTAATTCTGCTAGTTATAATATGCTAGTCAAACCTTCTGATAGAATCTGCTATTTATAATCTGCTTTTACAATCTGCTTATGCTGAAATTAATTCGCTGTTTACCAAACAGGGCCATCTTTAAAAGTGAATTGTGAAAGACTCAAAACATGCAATGAACACTCGATTACTTTATCACACAATCATGAGTTTCAAATATTTATTTTCGGTTATGAAAATAATTGATCTCCTCAATGTAGTCATGTATATATGGCCTCGAATCCTCTATGTGTCCAACTAATTAGTTCACAATAACTATTTCTATATCTATTTTATCACGGTATCACCCGGTAGTGGATTTAGGGGGCTTATCCCGCTAGAAATTAGCAAGTTTTGGTTGAAATCTCTGAAAAAATTTCAAGTTTCCGCACGCTATATCATTACATGTTCGCCTCCACAGTATTTTTTCGCTCCCTAACTATAAATTTTGGCTCCGCCACTTGTATCACGTACAATATAACAGTCGAATGATGATTTTTGTTCGTGAGAAGGTTTTTCTATCAGTTTTATCTATCGAATAGTAAACGATATGATCATGACGTTGCCATCGTTTGAGTTATATTATTTTTTGAGTTATATTATTGTTTAACACGGCCATGTCTTAAACATGAAATTGGTCAAATAGTTTGATGAGACAAAAAGTAAAGTGTATTGATAAGGACAAAAAGTATATTCCATCTAATAATATACTCCCTCCGTACCACACCAAAGGTAACGTAGGGAAAATTGGAGTATTTAAAAAAAAAGTAAGGGTAAAGAGGGAAAAAATAGGTGGGGTATGTAATTGTAGGTTTAATTGTGCGTTGGTAGGTGGGGTATGGAATGACATTTTGTGTAAATATCAAATGGGTATAAGGATTACTTGGTAATGTTCTGAGCTAAATAAGGAATGTTACCTTTGGTGTGGTACGTCCGTTTATAGTAAGTGTTACCTTTGGTCTGGTACGGAGGAAGTAGTAAATATTTGACCATTTTTAGACTTAAACGAATATAACCATTTTAAGAGATATCAACTAAATTAATTACCCCGCTTTAGCTTTCTCAAGTCCATCTTTGACTCCAACTTGTAGTCGAAAGTCCATCAAGAAGCAATATACTTTATAGTTCAATGATGGTTTTAAATAGGAACTTTCAATCTACATTTTATTTCATTATAACTTTTAATTCTTTAAGTTCAATACAATTGAATAAAAATGAATTGACTTTAAAGTGTATGGTAGGACAACATCATATAGCTTGGAGTCTCAGTATACTCTCACATAGTCTTATATTGAATACATTATTTTAATAGAGTTTACATACATATGAGAGCATGATAACGAGACTCAGTGCGACTTGATAACACAAATTAATTTTCCTTAGCTTGGTTAATTGGAATTAATCTGAACAATGGCGATAACTCCGGCACATGTTAAGCGTAATAATATCGCCACGCAAAACTACCTAGATTTCAAATTTCCATAAACTTTGTACACTTATTCCGAAAGTTCGATGTAACGGGAAGGAGTAACAATTTAAACAACACGAATTCGTCTTATTCGTCTTAAATATAAAATGGGTCAAATAGTGAGATGAGACAAAAAAAACAACATAATGTCTTAAGAATAACAGCAAATTCGTCACAACTAACAAGTAACAGTATGAGTTAATATTAACTCGTTTTAAACTTAAAATGGATATAATCATCTTATTATTGTGTATTAAGATATTGGTAATTTGATGTCCATGACTGAGGTGCTGTTTGGCCTAGTTTATGTGAAATAGCTTTTACTTTTTAGAATGAGTTTTTTCATAAACTACTTTTTGAAAAAGTTGTGGTTATTTGGCCTAACTTTTGTAAAAGTAGTTTCTTAACAAATTGATGTGTTTGGCCTACTACTGCTTTTTAGTTTTTTTTTTTTTAGTTTCCATAATCCTAAGAGTTTTTGGGAGAAGTAGAAGCAGAAGCATCAATTTGGTGCTTCTGTTTCTAGTAGCTTTTTATTAACTTCTGACTTTTTAAAAGTAGTTTTTTATCTCCCTAAATTATAGTGTTTGGCCTTGCTTCTACTTTTACAATTAGAAAAGCACTTAGAAAGTTTGGCCAAACACCCCCTGAATTGCCAAAGAAAATAGAGTGTTAAATTCAACAACGGGTCTGGGCCGCACCCAAACGGAGGAAAAAGAGTCCACAACTTAGTCCCAGGAGGGTTCCACTCTAAAACCAATTGGCTATAGAGGGAGTAGCTCATTGCCTTATAAAGTGGTAATTCTTCTCCTCTTTCACTTTTTACACAGACTAGACAAATTCAACAGAGCAGGCTTTGCTCGTCCAGCTGTAAACTTGGTCCAGTATTAACTCAGACCGGACAAATTCAACTGAGCAACTTTGCTCGTCCGACTGCAAACTTTGGCCCATGAAACCCAGGTCTTTAGCCATGGGCTCTGATACCATGTTAAATTCAACAACGGGTCTGGGCCGCTCCCAAACGGAGGAGAAAGAGTCCACAACTTAGGTCCAAGAGGGTTACACTCTAAAACCAATTGGTTATAAAGGGAGTAGCCCCTTGCCTTATAAAGTGGTAATTTTTCTCCTCTTTTATCAATGTGAGACAACCCTAACATGTGGAACTTTGGGTTTCTTCATAGAGAATTCTATGTTTGAAAAAAAATAAAGGATCTAGATAGTACGCACAACACAAGTCGTAAAACTACACAAGAGCAGGTGATAGTTATTGAAGAGAATGACAGAAGATGCATGATTGCTGTGTTCAGCCGCAATACTATGTTGTGGTACCCAAAATTGTGGAAATTGGGTGTGATCATACTAGTACTAATGCACCAAATTTAACAAATATGGTAGGAATCGAGGGAGCAATTCAATTTTTCTTTAATTTTTTTTTTTGGCGGCAATAAAGAAAATGTCACTTACACAGTACTAACCCGACTCTTCAGACTTTATTATTACATTATTTGAATAAGAAACTAAATTAAGGATAGGGTTGCTAAACAAAGTAAGTTTCTTCAAGGGACGATCAGAGCTAAACAAATGGACGGACATTTCTTTTTTCTTCTTTATCAAATGTGCTTTGGAGGAGTACCTACAACAAGACATACTTACGCCACGAAAACTTAGAAATTTATGGGAGAAGGATATACTTATAGGGAGCAATGCAATTATCTTTGAAACAAGAGTTTCTAGTTTTTACAGAGTATTATTTGTCAATGTTAACTTAAACTAGTATAAGGTTAAAAATATTATAAGGTAGCCTCGAAAAAATTTAAATATAATTAAAATTTTTGAAATTTTCAAACGCCAGCGGGGGATACCCCCTCCCCCCGATATCACCCTTCCATTGTAAGATACAACTTTTATAAGTAAGACTAATAAAAAAAAGATTGTTTTTTTTTTTTCTTATACACCATATGTGATTTTTAATAAGGTAAACGAATACTTGAGATATACTTCCACTCCTTGGAAGTAGAGTTTAATTAACCAACTTGTGATCTTTAATACTCCCTCCTATTCATTTTAACCTTCCTCCTTTCCTATTTCATCTATTCATATAACTCTCCCCCTTTCCTTATTTAGTAAAGTTTTATACTTATTTTAATCACCTTACCCCACAACAATACCCCACAATACTCATACTTTATCTTATTTTAATCACCTTACCCCACAACAATACTTATTTTAATCATCTTACCCCACAATAATACCTTCCCTCTCTCCAATTACCTTACACCACCACAATACTTTACAATAAAATAATCCTACCCTTAATTTGCGTGCCATTTTGAAAGGGGAAGGTTAAAATGAATAGGAGGGAGTAAGTGGTTTTTTAATATGACACAAAAAAAGGAGAAATTTATAGACATATTTGGTATACCAATCATAGTACAACCAAATTAATAAGAAACTAGTTTTGTGACCCGTGTAATGCACGGTTTTTATAAAGACGCTTTCTTAAAACTTTGTTCTGATACGAAAATTTAATGAAGGGGAAGGAAAATGGAGACCAATTTTTTTTCCAACGATAAATAAAATATTTTAAGATAAAATGTAAAATGGTTTACACATGTTGAGAAATAATCCATGTTGTAGTAAGATTTAAAATAGGGAAAAATTTAGTTTGAGAAGTAGGTTGCGAAGTTGAAATGTCCTTTTTAAAACTTATTCATGCATATGTTTGTTCAAAGTGGGTTGCGAAGTCGAAATGTACTTTTTTGTTAGTAAGTCGACGTGTACTTAATGTGATGACATTGTAAACAAAGAAGTAACACATAGTTTTATTTACGTGGAAATTTTTATGTTAATGACAAAGTATGCAAACTTAAATTCATTTTGGTGGACTATCTTATGAATTTGAGTTGCATCACAGTTATAATCTACATAACATTTTATTTAATTACTTTGTAGGGTAACAACCGAATATTCTACATTACGTTTCAAATCAAACAATTGGTGTGACTAATCAAATACTGCAAATCTGTCGGAATCTTGAAATATGACGAATTTGTCTTAGCAATGTAAATTAAACTACTTAATTAACGAATGCACAACATCTTCCATATTGACTTGTTCAATTATATAATCTATACGTACTACCTGCAAGTCAACAAAAAAAATACATGTAAGCAAATTAATCACCTTATAAACAAATTACAAATACTAATCATGTGATTTAGAGATTAGAAAGGAAGAAACCAGAGTTGGTTATTTTACTTCATAACTATGAAGTTGAACTTTTTTATTTTACGCACAATTTAAATATTATTTTTTTAAAATTTGTAGCTTTATATTATGAAAATTATGAACAATCAGGAAATGATCATGCAAACAAACTAAAAATTTTAAACTTTAAGTAGAAATGTAGCGCCTTTGAGATCCAAAATTTATATGAAATTAAACCATTAATTTTCAAAGCACAATAAAACGGAGTCAATGTACATTTCACACGACCCATGGAGAATTAAGGATGAGTGATATAAAATGTGTTTGACTTTAGAGAGTTACAAAATTGATTTTGTATTTGTTTGGTTCTCTTATTTCTCTATGATGAGCTATTTGTACAAACTCAGTGAGTAACTGAAAAATCACCACTAATACACTTAATTATGCAAATTCATTGCATCATAATTTCACTAATAAACTTAATAATGATAATTCATTGTGTCATAATTTATACATACCAATTCATAGTCTCTTACAATTCCTAATAAAATGCAAAGAAAAATAACATAAAATGTGGCACTTAAAATTGCATAACATGACACGTGTCAAATAATAAACTACTCATCTTGCCTTTTTATTAAATTGTATAGATACTAATAGTTACGTCATTTATCATACTAAATTTCGAAAAAACAATTAATTTGGAATAAATTTGAAAGGATAATTAAACAATAAAAGTGGAATGGAGAAGGTCTCATCATTTAAATTTACCATGAACACAAAATTATAAATATAATTATTTTAGTTTTACTTACTAAATATATTGCTAAACAATGCAATTTTTTTTTTACAAAACCTTATCCTTTACGTGAAATAATTTCATGAACTAAATACATGGTATTATTATCCTTTTAAAATTCTATTATTAGTGTTTAATTTACTTACGTATTTACAGAATTTGTTTGTAAATTATTTAAATTAAATAAATATTTTCTTTTCCATATATTTTTTCTTTTCCAAAACCTTATCCTTTACGTGAAATAATTTCATGAACTAAATACACGGTATTACTACCCTTTTAAAATTATATTATTAGTGTTTAATTTCACTTAAGTATTTACAGAATTTGTTTGTAAATTACTTAAATTAAATAAATATTTTCTTTTCCATATATTTTTTCTTTTCCTAAAATATTTTATATGATCTTTAATACTTATTTGTCGATTAATTAGTTCTGAAAAACATCTTCTATATAAAACAAAGTTATAGTAACAATAATAGTGATTTAGTGCCTTTAAAAAAAAAAGTAGTGAAATTAGTGACAATACAATTTTTTGTTTGTTTTCAACTTCATTTATTCTTCTTCGTTCTTAATTTCTTATGTATTCACTTTTTTTTTTTTACTTCGAATACATATAATACCACTCCATATGCAATATCTTGAAATTATTAACTTCTAGTTAATACATATTTTTTTATTGTTGTTTTTTTTAGTTAATTAATTAAGTTTAAAGGTGATGAAATATGGATAGATTTTTAAAGGAAATAAGTGAATTAAATTAATGTAATATAATAATAAATTGATAATGCATGTCATATTAGTTTGCCAAGTCACATTGTTAATGTGTACATGACTTTTTTTCATCTCATGTGGCATTGTCTACGTGACATTTTTAGGCTAGCTTTTTAATAATATTTATAGATTAACAATTAACAATACTTCTCATTAGTATCAAAATAAAATATAGATAAAATATGACATGCGACTAAAATATAAAAAAATTAGTATCTTCATTGGTTAGAATGTACAATGATTCGATTCACATGATGTACATAAAAAATTTCATCAAATTGATATTAAAACATTAACGTAGAACAATTTTACACGAATATTTATGCAATGAAAATGACCTTATTCGATACTTCATAGGAAATAAATTAGAACTCTTTAGTCCCTGTTCTTTTGGACTTAAAGTCACTTAATTTTATCACTTCAGATCCTATAAGTTCAGTTCAGTTCAGTTCAGATCCTATAAGTTCAGTTCAGATCTTATAAGTTTAGTTCAGTTCAGATCCTATAAGTTCAGTTCAGTTTAGATCCAATAAGTTCAGTTCAGATCCTATAAGTTCAGTTCAGATACTATAAGTTCAGTTCAGAAAAGCTATATACGGAGTATTATTTTTAAAGACCGATACAAAAACATTTGACATTAATTATTTGATACATACATTATTATTTTTTTTTAAAAAAATCACTCCTCTCATTAATAATTTCAGCGTCACAATAGATTGGGCATGTTTGATAAAAAGCGGAATAAGACCATGTATCAGTATTAGGTACGAAACAACATAGTCAAAAACATTTGGCAAGGCAATGGATCCGTTGTTGAGAGTGATAGTGAAGATGAAAGTGATGAGGATTATGATAATATGGAAAGTATAATGTATGAACAAACCAATGCATATAAAGCGGAAAAATGTTAGTATTATTTTACCTTGTGTTTTAGACTATAATTTTTTTTTATCAATGTTCTCTCTTGGCAAATAATAATAATAATAATAATAATAATAATAATAATAATAATAATAATAATAATAATAGTTAAGTTAAATAAAATAAAATAAAATAAAGTTAAGTTCGGCTCCTATAAGTTCAGTTCAGATCTTATAAGTTCAGTTCAGTTCAGATCCTATAAGTTCAGTTCAGTTCAGATCCTATAAGTTCAGTTCAGATCCTATAAGTTCAGTTCAGTTCAAATCAGATTCGTTTCAGTCCAAAAAAACAGAGCCTTAGTGAACCTCCAAGATTAACTTTTCTCATCAACAAACATTTTTGTAACATCAATTTAGAAATCTAAATATATAGGACCTTAATAAATAGACAATGCCTAAATTTTATTTTTCAAAAACAAGCTTAAAGCATTTTTGCCTTTGTGCCCCAAATTTACATTTGAAGACATTATTAGAAGCTATAATTAAATATTATTCTCTCAAGGCCCACTATCAAAAAAATTAGTTTTATTGCTTCTCATAAATAAGGAAAGCATTATAAGAACAAGTTGTCAAACAACCAACAATGACTTTCCTCTTCACTCCCTCTTGTCTCTTTAAGCTTCCTTCTTAGTGTTGCATGTCCTCCAAATTTGAGCAATTTTTGGGTAGGACAATATTTTGTTATTTAAAAATAACATTGTCCAAGAGGAATAATAAAGCACAAGATTTGACAATTCATTTGATTGTAATCACTCACTACCTCAGCTAAACATAATTGTGTCACTTATAAAGTGAAATAAAACATCCTTAGATATGAAGTATTATTTACTTTATGAATAATTATTGTATAAGATTGTTGTACAATGTTCAATGATTTTTTGTATGTTAAATATCTCATTTTATTTACTGATAGTAATAAGTGAGTGTTTAACAATTTAAAGGGCCGGGCCACCTTACACGGTAAGATACATGTGGTTCTTATTTGATAGTTTGTGTTATTTTGCATATATCAATACATCGTCTTAGTTCTTATAAGACGGTTTGTCACATGATAGGGTTAGTTATCAATTCATTTTTATTTTTATTTTCTTGTTTGGAACGAGTAGTTTCTAGTATAGTTAGGCCTTGTTCTTTTGGGTTGAATGATACCGAGCTGACCTGAACTGAGCTGACCTGAATTGAAGTGAGCTGAATGAAGCTGGGAACTAAATTGAAGTTTGTTTAAGTCAATAGAGCTGAACTGAGCTGAATAAGAGCTGAAATTAAACAGAAAAGAACAGGGCTTTAATCACACGTCTCACATATATCTAGCATGGGACGGTTTCTCAGAAGTCCTACTCTATAAGGCTAACCAAATACAGAAACAACTAACTAGTGTGGAGATTTCACTTTTTTTCACATATATATAAATTGCAATATCTATCATTAACAGTGACTAATTTTCTCGTCATGGATGTTAGAGTATAAAACCGATATTGAAACTCCAACAATGAGCTTAAACTTTTGGTTGAGATAGTTTTTTTATATAGTATCAGAGACAGTGTGACCACAAGGTCACGGGTTCGAATCTCACCCCCTCAATTCTAAAGTAGAATATTAGCACCAGGTTTGGGGAGGCCTGTAGACTGCAGTTACACTCACACTTCAAACCTAAAGGGCATTCGTGTGAGGGGCGTGTTAGAGTATAAAACACCGATTTTGAAACTTCAACCATGAACTTAAGCTTTTAATTGAGATGGTTTCTTGACCATGAATGTTTTTATATTGCGATTTCATATTGAATTGAGGTATTGGTCTAATGGACGGCAAAATAAGCTACAAATGATTTGATTAACCCAAATTAAGCAAACTCAGTCAATGAGTCAAGTTCAATGTGAAATCACAGGTCTACTTAATTAGTTATGCCACATTTCGGCAATTGACCATTAATAGTGCATGATATAGACTAATTATGATTTACTATTCGGCTGACTAAGATTGAGGGGTTGATAGGAATGGTTGTCAAGATGTGGACTTGCCTTTTTAAAGAGGCATGATTCAGTGACGGAATCAGCATTATTAGTTAGAGAGCCGAAATTTCAAGGGATAAACGAATAATAAAATAAGGTTAATGAGAGGTGGACTGTGAATCGGGCTGTGTGTTGGGACATGGTGGCACGAGCCCACACAACACGGGTTGAAGTGTGTTGGGCAAGGCGGGTTGTGCTAGGGACTAGGTGGATCCGGGACCAGCCCGTAATGGGGCGGGGAAGAACAGGTCAGGCAAGCTGGGCCTTTTTTCACGGGTCATGCGGGTCGGGCCTTCAAAACCTAACAGTGCTAACACTGTTGGTGAGAGGGGCTGAGTTGGGCTAGGGGGGTGGTTGGCCAAAATTCAAACTAAAAAAATCAAAAATATCAATTAAAAATTTAAAAAGTCATTGTCCTACCGAGTAATGTGAAGATGAAAGGGTTCACCATGATAAATGTAATATGGGAGATTTTATATTGGAAAAATATGAGAGAGTTGTCTATCATATAAATCAACGAGTTACCCACACATTATCAATTGGTTTTAGGATGAAAACTCTTTGAACTTATAAAGAGGACTTTATCTCCTTCGTATGGGTGGAGCTAGACCTGTCAAGCGGGTCGGGTCGGGTCGGGTCATACGGGTTGGGTCAAAATACGGGTCGGGTCAGATACGGGTCGGGTTAGGGTCAGAATACGGGTCAAGAAATAATTTTTAACGTCTTTTTAAACGATTTTTTTAATTTAAAAAATATTTTTTTAAAAAGTAAAATATATTTAAAATTATTATTTTAACCATATTCATCATATACAATAATTATATTGATATAATTATTAAAATAAAGTTTTTTTAATAATTATTTTATTATTAAATATTATAAAAGTTATATAAAATTGACTTTTCAGTTGAATTTTTAATTTTAAGTAATAAAAAAATAATTTTTTAACTATATTTTCAAATATAATATATAAATATCAATATTTTTAATAAAATTCATGATTTTCCCATGACCCAACGGGTCGACCCGTTCGGGTCGGGTCTCGACCCTAAAATAACGGGTCATTTCGGGTTCGGGTTAAACGGGTCGCGGGTCAAAAAAACAGGTCGGATGAGGGGTTTTCGGGTTGGGCCGAGTTTTGACAGGTCTAGGTGGAGCCCAAGCCCGATAATGAATCTTAATATGGTATCATCAGAGCCCATTCTTATAAAGACATGGGCATGCTAGAAAAAATGAAAGGAAAAAAAATTGAGCCAACTAATTGCAGTCGTGGAGGTCCGGTCTACCGGAAAAAAGTCTTACATGGGAGGAAAAGTGTAAAGATGATCTCAATTCAGATGGGAGAGGTCACCTTACTCCGTTCATTATCAATTAATTTTGGAAAGAAATCTTTTTAGATTTATAAACCGGACTCTCTCCTCCAGTCCTCACTCCTCCGTACAAACACGGTCCAAACCCGATAACAAATCTTAATATAATAAAGACTAAAGAGCGCAACATGAGTGGAGGGGCTAATCCCCTTTCGCTGCTCTGCTTTGCCATGGTCACCATCCTTAAGGCTACAGAGTTAGTCCTTATATAAGACGATTTTACATTAATATAGTTATAAAATGGATCCAAATACAACCTATTAATAAGTAAATGTGGTTATTAAAATATTCCGTTTTACGATAAATTTATGTAAAACCGCCTTATACAAGTATTTGTAAACTCGAAAAATTCTTGTGTCCTCCGGGAGAACCATACCCCTTACACCTAAGACTTTATAATATAATACTGTATTATATTTGGTAGATTGTCTTTAAGTGTGAGGAGTATGGTCCTCTGGAGGACACAAGAATTCTTCCTCCATTTTTCTATTTTATTTCCATTTGCTTTTATAAGGTCAAAGTTATACGGGAAAATAAAAATTATTAATACATAAAATACTATTTTATATTTTAGATAACCAAAAAATATAGCATCTACTTGTCGAAAAATACAGTGAGAAAAAAATAGAAAAATAGAGAGTACTATTTTTTTAACTGGGGTCATTTCATAGATTATAAATTTTTTTTATTTTTTTGGAAAACTATATTTTTCATATATCTGTAATTATGTGAACTATGTCTTTCAATTCGGGAGCACTATATCTTCCTATATCAAATATTTTTGTATTTATATTAAAAATAAACTAGTTTTAAACTCGTGCAAAATTGCAAGGATATGTATTTGGGCCAGTATTAATGTTTTTAGATATATATTTGTTTTTGCATTTCTATTGTACTTATGTAGTTGGTCTAAATCTACGATCTACATAATTTATGTTTAAATTTGTTAAAAACACGTGTTCACATACACTGGTTTATAAGGATTAAATAACGTAATCTACTCTTGTAAATAAAAATTGCATACATAAAAAACTTTACATCCGGATAAAAGAAATATATTCTAATATAATCAACTTTAACATATGTATGTATTCATTTGCGTTTTATGTTCGATCCCGTATATAAATGTTATTCCTTCTTGAAATTATGTAATTTTATTATTATGTAGTTTTGTTTTAAAAATTATGTAATTCAATTTCATTTACTCGCATTTGTAATTCATTCTGCGTATATGTTATTAATTTTATTTACATGGAATGTATAAAATTATTTCATAATATTAATTCATAAAAAAATTTCATAATATTATTTCTTTTATCACTTATACTCAAACTAGTTTAGACCCCGTGCAATAAATGCAAGGTATATAGAGTTTTTTTATTTTTAATAAATTTATTATATAATAGTAATATCTCATTAATTGTTCTTATTTCTTGTCATTGTATTTTGTTTTGAGAAAAAAATTGTAATTAACAATTAATTAAGAGAATTGAGTAAAGTGCTAAAATATATTTTAAACAAAATATTTTTTTATATCACAAAGTTAATTATTTCAATTTTTATTTTCTCTTAATTTTTTTTCTCACGAAAGTAATAGTAACGATTTACAATTTTATTTTATACTAGTCAAATTATTTTCAAATAATAGCATTATTAATAAAAGATTTAGCAATGAATAGTTTTATATAAAATTTATTTATATTTTAATTAAGAGATTATAGCATAGAGTTCAGTGAAATAATATAATTTGATAAAAAAAAAAAGATTAATTTTAGTGGAAAAATAATAATTTAATGAAATAAAATATAATTAGTAGTTTCCCTACTTAATATAAGATGCCTTTTGGAGGGAAAAATTGAGAACATAATCCCCTATTTATTAAATGAATACTATAATCTCTTATTAAATAAATGAATACTATAATCTCTTAGGCGGGAAATTATGTAATTTTATTATTATGTAGTTTAGTACAGCTGTTCAGAAAATCCTGAACATTCTGCACACTGCCCATTTTCTCAATGCAGCTATCTCTGACTTTAAAAATGCCTCGGATGCTATCAGAGTAGTACTCCTTCCTGTCAAGATCCTAGACTGAGCAGTTGTGAGTAAGGTACTGACTTTTCCATTGGGACCAAATGGCTCCATTCCTTTGATCAAGGTACCATAACCATTTCAGTAGCACTGCCTGGTTCCATCCCTTAACATCCTTGATTTGGAACCCTCCCTCCCCCCAGGGGGTGCAAATACTCTTCCAACTCTTAAAAACATGCTTCCTGCTATCTACATCATTGCCCCAGAAAATATCTTTATTGAGCTTGGAGATAAGCTTGCAAATTTGATCAGGTAGCAGAAGGCTAGAGCACCAAAAGTTACTAAGGCCAAACACCACAGAATTGATAACCTGCACTCTACCTGCATAGGAGAGGTACTTAGTAGAGAAGAATAATTGCGTTTCTTTACGTTTTTTGCCTTCTAAGATTATAACCCGTAAAAAATATACTCTAAAATCATTGTCATAATTACATATATATGTTACGACTAAATAATTGCTGTAATTCTCAATCAATGCCAAACTTATACATTTAATTTTACTAAAAACAATAGAGGTTAAGAAAAAGATAATTCAAGTATGAACTAATGGTAGTAAGCATCCTCTTTTTACCTCTTAATACTATTATTATTATACATTATTAAATTTAATAAATTATAACATTAAATTAAAACCATAGATAATTTATGTAAATTTGTTAATTTTGATACACTCTATATAAGATCACACTATAAAATGTTGTGCTGTGGCACGGGTTCTAACCTAGTATATAACTATTCAATTTTTTTTTTTTTTGAAGTATATAACTATTCATTTAGTAAATAGAGGATTCTTATTTAAGACGACACTATCAATTTTGAGCTTAAAACGAGTCAAATAATTAGAATAAAACAAAAGCATAATGCATGAAAAAAAGCAACAAATTTGCCTTATATACATAAATAACCCATTTTATTGATAAAAATAGATACATTCATTTTAAAGGAGACTTAGCGTAAAATAAAATAGGGGAATCATCTAGAAAAATAAAGTACGTATTAATGTATCATCACAATCATTCAATTATGGGAGGTACTTTTTCTTTGCGGGGATTATCATGAATAGATGATGTAATGGTTAGATTTCTCGAGTTTGACGTTGGATTGACTTTTTAAGCAATTTCTTTATATTTTTTGGAATTGTCTATTCCTTTTATTTTTGCCAACTAAAAAGTGTAAATGGATGTATTTTGTTGGGTTTTGCTATCACATTATTGAATTTTACCCTCAAAGTAAAATGATACTCCCTCCCAGTCAAAATAAACTTCCCTATTTCCTTTTCCGTCTATTCACAATAACCTCCCTATTTCCTTTTTTGGTAAGTGTTTGTGTGGTCCAAATTTAATTATATGGTGGGGTAGTGTATTTGTGTGGTTGAAATTTAATTATATGGTGGGATAGTGTGTTTCCTTAATATTTGTGCCAAAATAAAATGGGAGGTTTATTGTGAATAGGAGGGAGTATAATTTAAAAAGAATAAATTTTAGGTAAAACCATTACAATAAAACATTGTAAAATCACCCATAGAAGATAATGAAATACTTACTGCAAAATACAAGTAATGGTGAAAGTTATTTCAATATTTACGTAAAATGTTACTTGGTTTACTTAGCGAGTTAGTGGATCGGTAGCCTTGAACTTGATACCATGAAAGAGTATTATAACCCTCTCATTTGATCAGTTTTTGAATTTATATACAATGGTTGATAATTGATATCCTATAAACATGGTACGCAATTATCTTGACCGTAAAATGGTATAGAAAATTATACTCCGTATTTAATACTTCATCCGTTCTACATTTTCCATGTACTACATATTCATTTCATTTTCCAAAACACTAACAATTAGGAAAAGAGATACGGAGTACTCATTAAAATAGTAAAAAAAAAAAAAATTGTTTTTCTATTTTCAAAATGTATTTATAACACCTACCTAATAGTACAACATTTTCAGATGGTTTATTAATTCCTGTGCAATAAGCTAAAACGAATTAAAAAAAAGGGAAAATATCTATTTATTTCTGTAAAATCGTTTTACATAACAATTTGTGTTTAAAAATAGGATTAAGGGAGAAATGTAATAATTTCTAAGAAATATTTTATACTCAAAACAATTGATGGCATTGAAACGGGGTCTAATGATCGTGAAAGAGAGGTCATTCGGCTGATTTATCATACAAACGGAATCAAGGAGCTACCATCGGCTCATGCTCATTTGGTTCAGATTTGTAAGTGCTTCTTAAACGACCATCCGTGGTTTAGTGAAGTACATCACATATATCGTGAAACGAATAGTTGTGCGGATTGGTTAGCGAATGTGGGGGTCGAACAAGTTCAGCAAGTGGTTATATGGGAACCAGATGAGGTGCCGAGTCAATTGTTTCCGTTTTATTTATGGGCTAATTCCGCTTCTTGTAACAAAAAAAAAAAAAAAAAAAAAAAAAGACAATTGTAAGACTATCTTTTCTTTGGAAAGTATATTAGGATGACATTTTTTTTCCTACTGTGGGGTTATGAGCCATTCCATCCAAGAAGTTCTGGGGTTAGTGAGTCACTGAGTCAGTCACCTCTCTTTTTTCTTTTATAATTTATTAAATTAAATTAATACTCAATAATTTAAGTTTTGTCCGATTTCCCAAAAATAATTTGAGGGTCACTATTCAATAAAGTTAAGGTGATTGTTGATTTTTTTTTTTTCTTGATAAAAGAGAATAAAATATCTCGATATTTGGGGTGATAAGGTCACACTTGAATTAAAATTTACATTTAGGAAAAATATAACACCACTCTAAAATTACTAATGCCGCTCATGTTTGTGAGGCGATAAATAGTAACATGTCCTTAGTCTTAGCTTGTACTTCGTATTGTTGTGCCCTGTGCATGAACAAAAAGCGTAGTGACATTATCATTTCCCAAAATTTATGTATCATACCCCCATCATCCGTGAAAGGATGTTAAAATTTTCAAGATTCCGACTTTGGCATGGTCAATTGATAAAAAAAAAAAAAAAAAAATCATAGAAAATCACATGAAAGGATATGATAAAAATGATCTCTTAATAACTCGAGGTCGTCTCACACAATTACTTGTCTGAAAAATTACGGGATTAAGAAAATTTGAGACTTTTAGTTATTGAAAAATGCAGAATAAGTAAGAGACAATGTCTTCATTTATTTTTCCTTTCAATTTTTCGGCTCGAAATTTTTGATTCACCTTCCCACTTATCATTTTTTCCATGTAGGGCAATTATTTCTAGTAAAAAGGAAAATGTTAAATAAGACCCCTGTTTATACATGGGATAATTAACACTTACATTAGCTAACAACATACTATAGCATCTAGCTTAACTAAAGGCCTAAAGTTTGAACTTTGAAACCGAAAAATACAATGTTAAAACTTAGTTTTTTCGCGCTTTCAACCCTACTTGACTCCTTTATTTTACTGTAGGTGAAATAAAACTTATATCAGCATGAAAATCAAGATATTAAACCATTGATTTAGTCTCATTTGGTTGTAGTGCATCCGCTCAAGCAAAAGCCCTTTGGGCTTGAGTCCTTGACAAACGGACAAGTTTCATTATAACTTGAAACCTCGGGGTCATCCATCTCAGATATCATGCGAGAAGATCATCTCAACCAAAAGTTTTAAAGCTTTAGCTGAAATCTATGATATGATCAACGGAAAATGCACGCGGTGCCCTTGAATTTTGATATTTTGCCCGAAATACCCAATTTTTTTTTATCCAGCAAACTTTATGAGGCTATAACTCGTGCTTACGAGCTCAGAAAGTGACGATTTTTTTTTTCAAATTGATTATCTTTTCGAGAACTATGACTTGAAAAAAAAAATTGTCAAGTTTGGAATTCGTGACTAAGAGATATGGTCACTCAAAGTTTGTTCGGTAAAAAAACTTAACTTTGACGTACAAAAACTCCTAGTCACGGGATTCAAATACGACAATTTTTTTTTTTCAAATCGTAGTTCTCGGAAAGATAATCGATTTGAAAAAAAAAATTTATCACTTTCTGAACTCGTAGACACGAATTATAGCCTATTAAAGTTTTCCGGAACAAAAAATTGGTTATTTCGAACAAAATGTGAAACTTCAAGGGCACCGCGTGCATTTTCCCTATGATCAATAATTATATGCCTTAATATGGGCAACACTTCCCTCAAGTCTAACGTGATTAACATTAAAGCTTCTTTCATTCACATAAACAAAACCCGACACACCAACAGCTGAAAAATTATCAGCAGTCGAGAAAAAAAGAAGGCAAAAAAAACAGAACCAATTGCCACATTCTGTTTTGTAGTAATCATGCTTGATATAGTAATTTGGATTGCATACATTAGGACAAAAATTCAAATCACTCTAACCTTTAATTGTATAAGCCGCTTGCGCCTTGTGTTTTCGACCTGAAAAGAAAAAAAAAATTGTTCAAAGGCTACACTCTTCACAAATTTTGGTGATGATTTGATATACTGAAAGACAATGCAGGGATTTGGTACTTTGCGATTGCCAAATATCCCGCACCCACAACACACAGAGACAACTGTGATGTATCACAAATTCTTGTTTCAGACGGTCATTTTGGTCTGAAATAATAAGACGGGATTTTGTGACCATTTTATGGTCAAATGTAACCACAATGGTTTAGTCAGTGTTACAGCTTATGGTAACTTGTTTTCCAGGAGTGGTCACATTTGGTTGTCAACTGGTAACAAAATCCCGTTTTATTGTTTCAAACCAAAATAGTCCGTCTGAAAGAAGACCAACTGTGTATCATTTACAAGATATTCCACAAGATGGACCTGAAAAACGAGTATGAGAGTCTGAGAGGGATGATAAGTGACAACTTTCAGCCAAAATTGTCAATTTTTCGTTTGAAAATCCCCTCGCCTGGGCACTAGGAAGTTGACCAGTGGACAATGGGTGAGCGAGCGCAGGAGACGCATCATAAGAGTCTCTTTTTTAAGCATTGTTGCTCGTGGGTTTGTCCATGTTGGCAGCAAGTGAAGTTACTGAAGTATTGTTGTTCCAGAGGAGTATCCTTCGGTGTTGACAAGCCCCCACACTGACACGGCCAAAGTGAAGTGCCAAAATCCTTCAAAGACGAGATAACAACCTATAGTCTCCCATCAGTTCAATTCATCCGCCATGTTGTTGCAGGCTTGCAACCACTAGCCTTCCAACGGACACTTACGAAGTTTCTTGTTTTCAACATCCTGAAGTTGCGAAATGATTAAAATAAATACAAATCAAATGGACATCAGCAGCAAGTATTAACAGTTTTGGTTTTAGCCTACAAGGCAAATAAAGTTTCTATACGAACTGGGAAGCGACTTCTGATGCAAAAGCAATCATAAAAACAATGTGGAATGTTGACATACTTGCCATTACTATTTGCAGAAATTATCATGTGTTCTACTTTTATGAGTTAACATTCAATACAACCTTACCTCGTGTTAACATAGAACGTAACTCCATTTAACATTCAATACAACAAAAACAGTTACTCTAGTGCAACGGCACTAGCAAATGGCAGGGTAAGAGGAATGGATACACACAACCTTATCTCGTGTTAACAAGGAGAGATTGAAAAACGCATTGAGAATTCCGGCGAGTGACTACTCGTTCAAAATAATATGGAGCACTCCTAGTTAGCGAGTCAAATTTTGCTTTATTTCATAGTAAATCAGAGCCAAGGAATAGCGAATCTGAATTCCAAAACATCATTAAAATTCAGTAAAAATAAGTTTATATTGACTTTGGATTAAAAGTAAATTGAAACGTGAAGTCGTGAACATTGTATACTTCTCTTTGCTGTCCATAAAGGCAAAGAAGATATGTACTTAGCTGAGGGATGATGATGACTAACTTTACAACAAAAAGTTAAAAAAAAAAAAAAAAAAAAAAAAAAACAGAGAAAGGAGAAGGGTGCAAGTAGAACTGAGGAGCTGCATCTAGGGCTGTAAATGAACTGAGCCTGCTCGACAAGCCCTCGGGATCGGCTCGGTCAAAGCTCGGCTCGAGATCGGTCAAACTGAGCTCGAGATCGGGCTTGAACTAAGCTGAGCCCAAACCGAGCCGAGCTCGAGCACACTAAGGCTCGGCTCGGGAGCTCGTTTGAGCTCGTTATTTTAAAAATTACTTAATGTTTTTAATGTATTTACTTAAATTGTATCAATTTTAAAATAAATAAATTAAAATATTAGTTTATAAGATAAAATTACATAATAATTGTTGTTATAAACTAACAAAAAGATAATATTCTCGTTTGAATTTGAATTTTTAAATCAAAAATTACGTTATAATTAAAATAATGCTCGAAAAAAATGGTACGTAAACAAAACTCGGGCTCGGGTTCGGGCTAGTAAAATATTAAATGAGCTGATCCTGAGCCTTGATTTCAAGAGCTCGGGTTCGGGCTCGAACTCGATTTTTACAATATGAGCCGAGCTCGATCATAGGTAAGCTCGAGCTCGGCTCGGCTCGGCTCGGTTACACCCCTAGCTGCATCAACAAACAAAAACCTTGCTAATGGGTTTATTACAACGACGACAACATTACCCATGTTACTCAAGGGCCCCAGCAAATCACGGGGTAAAGCTTACGCTTGTGCTAGCAACACAAAGAGGATGTTTCCAAATTAACCAAGATAAAAATTGCGTCAAATTGCGTCAAGAACTGCATCAAATGACTAAATCACAATAAAAAAAGGAAGCGCAGCCAGTTTGGTGTGTATTTCATTATAATCCAAAACTAAAGAATACCGAGTCTTTAATTCCATTGGAATTTGGGTTTTTAACTAAGCAAAAATTATATACTCCCTAACATTTGGAAAAATATATGAGGGAAAAGTATTGCATTTCCAATGAACAGGAAGGAAAATTAATCACACATTCCATGTGTTAATAGTAATACCAGAAAACAGTGCTGATTTGTTAGGCAAAACACTATAGCAGAATAAAAAGAGACAGCACCTTTCCCATCCATATGTTTCACGTTTGTGACTATTAAACATCTTTCCTGATTGAACAGCTGACTACCCTCTAAAATTTAACATGCAGCAAACAGAAACAGGCTCTTTCCCTATATCAGGCTAGTCAAGAAAACACTTTGGAAAGGGATTTATTTGGTACATATTTACATACCCAGTATACGCCATGCAACCAACTGAAGTAGGCACATGCTCACTGACCTCAGCGAGAAAGACTTCGCAACAGACAGGATGGTTTCCTGTACTCTGCCCCATTGTTTCTCGGGAATCAGGTTAAAGATTCTCAATAACTGGTTGAAAGTGAAGCGAAAAAGCAACATTAGTGCAGAAGTCAGTTAGCCTAATGGGTAAAGTCATGAGGGTGGAAATCATGACTTCGGTTCAAACTCCTCAGTATTAAAACTGCCCTAGCGACTCCCTTTACGACAAAAAAAAAAAAAGCATTAGCAAAGATGCCAAGATGGTGATGTGAAATGAAACAAAAAAGGCAACAGAAGAAGGAACAGTGAAATGATACGTGATAACTACATACAGCCTTTCATAAGTCTATGCAGCTATCCACTTTCAATGTCTATGGTACTGGTGCGTCACGTTGTTAAAAGCGTAGCTACACAGACTGGCATAACACTGACAAAGCAACTATTTTAAGAAACCAACCAATGGGTGACTCCGCACTGGTCTGGGAATTATTGCATTAGTTCAGTAAGATTCATATTTTTTACAGCTGGTATTTGTTGAATCAATAGAAGAACTGATTGCCGTCATTGCTGTGATTGGAAATTAACGTCACAAATAAGAACCTCAAAGGCTCTACTCTCCACAATCAGAGCGCTCAAGCCACAGAAAAAGTAGCGTGATTTCCTAACGAACTTAAAGTGGCCCATCTAATGAGATGTTGTTCCAGAACTAAAATAACTTCTCCCTAAAAGATCAGACTCCTATTAACAGTGATAAAGTTTCTCAACTACCAGCAAACTTTAACAGAAGCACCAGACTCATGAAAACCAAAAATTAACGAAGGAATGTTGACCAAGTAGTATCCGCTAAGATATAGGGTAGAGGAGATCAAATGGCTATGGGGGCCTATCATCGCCTTCATCGGTCGTTTTGGCCCATAATAAGGCCCAAAAAACGTTCATCAGACATCCTGGGAAGGCTTAAAACTGTCAAAAATCATACTTATACATATACATCATATACCCTTCACTCCTTTAGTTTCACTATGTAAGCGTGTGTCTATATAGAAGGCTCGGATTGGTAGGTGTCAGCTGTCAGGTAAGGATCCCATACCCATATAATCAAGTTGTCGAAGTAACATAGCTTACGGGCCGCTTATATTATCCACCAAGTCGATGAAATTCGGAACTTCAATATAGAGGTCAAACAAGCAAAGACGAAGCTGGAAAAGAATGAGAAAAAGTCAAAGGGGACGGTCTATACTCTATATGTAGTAGTAAAATATTTAACTTCCCAGATTTGAACTGGTGAGGATTTTCAACTCTTCAAATTCTGGCCTTACCGATATCCAAAACGACACTCAAGGATATGGGTATGGAATCCTTACCTAACGCTTTTCCCTACAGACAATATTACTTGACAAAAGTAGAGGACGAGACAACAATAGAAGCAAACGATCTACTTAAATAAATGGGTTATTCGTGTCACATGTCGCATCGGGGTACATGACAACCCAATGACTCAAATGGGTTATAATCTTATATAGTCTTAACCATAATCCGCAAACTTTGTGTATGACAGTCAAATCAATGTTTGTTGGCTCTACTTTGCGTATCATTAGAAAATATGGCCTTCCACCCCTACTTGATGACCAAAATGATTACTTATTTCAAGAATTGAACTAATGATGGTTGCTTTAGGCAAGGATCTTCTCAGCTAATAACTTATGCATTGAACTAAACTGAATATAACTTCCGTTTAACTAAATGATAGTATTTGTTTGAGAGCTTTTTACCCAAAACCTGAACTAAACAAAATGGGGTAGAGTCGAAGCAAATCCAATGGACCTAAGTTTAAGCTTTGAATCCTCTACTTCTTCCATGAGAAAACGAAAGCCTCACTAATTAGGGGTCGGTTAGAATACGGTTAATTTGTCAGTTGTCACGAGGATAATATACACTAAAATAAAGGGAAGTAGCAAGGAAAAAAGGTGAAGGATGGTGGAGGAAGATTATTACCTCCATTTGAGGATAGTAGATTACCCTAGGGGGGAGGCGGGGAATTATCACCCCCTTCGAAAAATTCTTGTGTCCTCCGGGAGGACCGTCCTCCTTACACCTAAAGGCAATCCACCAAATGGAATATTATAAAGGCTTAGGTGTAAGGAGGACGGTCCTCCGGGAGGACACGAGAATTTTTCCCCTATCTTCCTTCCTTCCCTCCTTCAACTATCACAATTACCACCCCAATTCCTCTACTTTCGCTACATTTACCCCGTTAAAAATTGATTTATTCCAAGCAAGCCCTACATTTATAACAACCACCACAACTTACCCCAGTGCTTCAACGACTCCTGCAAATTGCGGGATTAACACAACAAGGTAGTTGTTTAATGACCCAAGATGAAAATTGAGTCGAGAACTACATCTATGGCATTGCAACCCCAAACCTAAGTTTTCAATACAATCACAACTTCACTACATAAACCTAAATTAGCTCATTTATGCTCTGAATTCCGGTTTTAATACATAAAAATGCAAACAAAAGAGAACAAATTGACGAACATAATAATCCACATGCTGAAATAACAGTACAAATTATCACACAGAAAAGCAATAATTGAGTAAATAGATGTATAAAAACTAATGAATTAACAAAAGAAATTGAAATGGCGAAAAATTGAAGGAGAGAGGAAAGAGAATGATGAACACCTATAGACATTGAATTGAACGTTGATGGTGCGAAGCTTCAATGGAGATGAATGTGTGAAACAAATCTGTAGAGGAAGTTACAGTACGTCGCCATAAACAATCGCGAGTGTGTATTTCATTTCGGAGGTGATAATTAAACATTGCTTAGGTTAGGAGGCAGGGCTATTAAGGTAGCCAGTTTTTCCGTCTCGGATGGACATCCTAATACTCTAGAGTCTAGGCATCTACGTGGTTTGAAAATCACGGGTTTATTATAAATAGGGATGAAAAATCTCATAATTGATTTTATCGAAATTCTGACTTGTTTAAAAATGTTATATCATGGATTTAAAATTTTTGAACGACTAAGCGCATGTGATATTGTGATACGACTTACAAGTACAACGCTGAATTCAAGAACTTCTTGGATTGCGAGCTGCAAAATAAAGATGCGTGAAATTTCGACTTTTGTCGGGTTTTTTTCCTTTGTATGTTATCCTCTTTTAACCTAGATAAGCTTTCTTTCAAAATTTCGATTTTTGTTCCCTTTCCTTGTAGTAACAGGATCGGATAAGCAAAGATTGAATCGATTTTTGTAGGTCATATTGTCACAAGACTTCTAAGTTGAAACTATGAAAGTAATAGGCAACTTTATTGCCGATGTCTTTAATGTGTTACTAGTTTTGAACTAGTTTGGATCAAATGGTTTTAAATCGAATCACTTTCAGTGAAAAGAAATTTGGATCGAATTGCTTTCTATTATCGATTATTGCAATGGCAAGGGTATATAGAGGAAACTGTTCATTGAGGAGTAAGTACGAGGTCATGGCTCATGAGAGGATGAGATGTGGCGAATAGATTGCTGGTAAGCCTGGTCGGAAAGAAAGTGCACGGGAGATGGCAGGCGAAGAGCTATGAAGGTACAAATACAGGGAAGGAGGTAACTAGCTTCAGTGATGTCTGTTGTGATACCGGCCATAAATTAAATAGATGTATCGTGTATCATCTATATCAAACTAATTCACAAATACTATCCTACAACTAGTTGTATAATAGCTATGTTGTATAATAGCTATGTACAACCGCGTCAAAGTTATCGAGCTCTCACACAAAGTTGTTGAGTTATTTTACAAGTTATTGAGCTTAATAATTATTCTGTTAAGCTCAGCAACTTTGTATCATAACTCGATAATTTTGTTAATAGAGTTCGACAACTTTGTAACAAAGCTCCACAACATGACAACAATGAATAAGTTGTATATACAACTGGTTGTATAATACATTATATACAACTGGTTGTATAATACATTAACTGAAACTAATTGCACGATGACCATCATGACGACTTTTTTTTTGGCAACAAAAAAAAAAGGAAAAAAAAAAAACAAGAATATCATGATGGCTATTAGTCGACTAGCATCGAGCAAGATAATAACAAACATTACTCGAATACCTCAAAGACCTTACCAAAGTTGAGAGAGATGTTAGAACTGCATATAACAAAATGCCACTATTACATCTCCGAGGACTGACCAGAGCCGAAGGCAGGCCAAAGAGAAGTCAATATCTGTCTAATACGCGCAAATCATAATAAAAAGAAGTGACAATGGTTTAGAAACACAAGAATATCATCCCCAAAAGCAGCAACCTCTTCAGCATATTGCGCAACTAACCGAATCCACAGCCCTCAAAATCATTCCCATCTCCTACCTCTTAAGGTATAGGGTGCCGCCTCCTGCATTTCCACAAACTTGTTAGATGACGAGTTTTGCAAGTGGAAGAGGGGAGATAATAGTAAGGGGAAATCTAGATCGAATCCTTGGATCCGGACCCGTGATCTTGACCCTGGTCCCACATCGGCCACATGTGACCAGAAGGTCCAGATCCATCGGATCAACATACTTCACATCCAAATGTGGAACCACTATCAAGTCTGACAGATCCAATCGGATCCAGGATTCATTGCTTAGTTTGAAAATGCGCAAGGCCCAAGGCGACGAGACGAAGCGCAAGGCAAACGCCTTTTGGACGTGAGGCGTCCTATTTTTTATAACAAATTTGTAATTTCCAAATAAAATTTTGGCCAACAATAGCCATTTTAGGAGTTTTCAAGTTCGTTAATATGTCAAGGAGTAAAGTTAAAATAATGGGGAAAAGAAATGGTGTAACCTTGTCTAAAAGATATGGAAAATGCGTACTAGTTAGCCTTGTTAAGTGAGCCATGTCTAAAAGGCGCGCCTAAAATAGTAAAATTCACCGAAGCGTTTTGGCTAGTGCTTCATCCAAGGCGCGCCTTAGGCGCACTCGGGGCGCGCTTTTTTAAACTAAGATACATTGTCATCCTAATCTTTATATAAAATGGAAAAAAGGGCACTGATATAATAAAGCAGCAATACTCAAATATAGAAATGATGGCCACTGTTACATTACCTCTTAGACCTAACTCTATCCTCCTCAAAGTCCATCACTCCTCCAGGTTCAGAGAAGATCTCCTCCTGCCCTCTGAAATCGACATCTGCCTGCTAGTGGGTAGCTTCTGCCACAATGTAAGTAAGACTATCGACCAACATTCCCATAATACGCACAAGTAAAATGAGCTTCTAAGGACTTGGTACTTCAAACTCGCATCCATAAACACAGGACAGTTTGGCGTACATCTAAATGCGACACTACACCAGTCATTAGTAATTATGTAAGTGTATAGTGTATGTACAGAGAGACTTGTAAATGGAAATAACCACCCCCAGCAGCCGACCCCACTAGAGTTACCCACAGGCAGTTCAACTCAGAGTTTATCTTGGGAAATCACACCTTGAACCAACATTCCCATAATGCGGACAAGTAAAATGAGCTTCTAAAGACTACTTAGTAATTCAAACTGGCATCCATAAACACAGAACAGTTTGGCGTACATCTAAATATGGACACTAGTCATTAGTAATTATGAAAGTGTATTTTGTATGTACAGGTGACTGAGAGACTTGTAAAAGGAAATAACCTCCCCCAGTAACCGACCCCAAAGAGTTACCCACAGGCAGTTCAACCCAGGGCTTGTATTGGGAATCACGCCTTGAACCGGTCTACTTAAGCTTTGGATTGGGGTGGGACACACTAAAAGTAGACATAACCCAATGAAAGGCTAGGTTGCACGGACACTCCTCCTAATCAGCGTTCCCGTGTCGGACACCCGTGTCAGACACTCGTCGGACACACGTCAAAACGTGTCGGACACTTGTAAAGCCGTGTCTAACTTTCATCTTTTATTTGGGCACGTGTCCATGGTATTTTGAGCCGTGTCCATGGTATTTGGACACACCTCCAAACGGAATCAAGTTGAATTTAAGGTAAATGGCGAGAATTGTTATATGGTTGAATTTGGTGGGGAAATAAGCTGAATTGGAGACAAATGATGTTCTTTAGACTGGTAATGAAATGTCGAAATAGATTGATTATAAGTTGGTTTTGGGTTTTGGAAATGAGAATGAGTTATAATTAACGTAAGTTTTACTTTCACTTATTTAAATTTAATATTCAATACTTTTTCAAAAATAAAATCACACATATATAACTATAAAATATATATTTTATTAAATTTAAATGACGTGTCCTGTTTCCTAAATTTCATGGGATGCCGTGTCACGTGTCCGTGTCGTGTCAGTGTTCGTGTCTGTTTTAGTGCAACCTAGATGAAAGGTCAGTTACGCGATGAAAATAAATGCAGCCAAAGTTCTTTTTTAGAAAATTCGGCATGTAATATACACGGTCCTATCCAGGTGATCATGTTGCCAGTACTATCACTGAACAGCTGTACCACGAACCCCTCTTTTGCCACGAGGTGATGCCAGTAGGCTAGTATTATGATAACTTAAACTAACAGAAAATAACTCAATATGGTTCATACCTTCAGAGATAGTGATTTCTTCAATTCTTCCACTCTATCTTCAACATCTTTTTTGTGTTTCCTGTCCGACTCACTCATTGCATCAGCCCATTTTATCTTGTCTTGAATCGTCACCAACAAATCGTCAGATGTTGTTAACCTATTATTTCATTTAAAATAAAATAGTAATTAAAGGTTTAAACCTAGTAGCTACTAGCCAAGGAGTAGTGATTCACACCCAAAGCTCATAGGCAAATCGATAGTCCAAGAAAGCACAACACACATCCAACAAAGAACATCAATCACAAATCTAATAGGCTCTCAAGTCTCAACTTAGCAAGATACTCTGTATGAAGAACTACAAAAGTGAAGCATACAGTACATAAACCTTAGATTCGCAAAGTATACATAATAACTGAAAAACATAAGCACAATACATTAAATAATGTGTAATACCCCACAGAAGAAGAAAGACTACTAAATAAGCCAATTACATGGATACAGGAAAATCAGATACAGATGTCTCCTTATCGTCCAAAAGTCAAACCAAGCCAGTCACATAGATACTAGAGAGTACTGCTTGTAGGCTGACTTGAGGGGGGGAAATTCAGGGCATTTCTGGAACACGTTTACTCTAGTAAATAAACTCTCAATAACAAGGTGAGATCACTACTCCAACCACTAACGAATTACCCCGGATTCCAGAATGAAAGGATAGCAAGTTGACCAAAAGAAAACTATTTCCCCTTCTACTACACTCTGCTCCCATCTCGTTTTGCTTTTGCAGCAAGGAAATGAATTAGAAAAAAGAATGTCCAAATAAGTAAAAATTACTGGAGAATCATCAGAAAATGGATTTTAGAAACGAGACAGAAAAAAATGATCAAATTATGCATACACAAGACCCTAATATATGTCACTATGAGGGCAATCTAAGTCAAAGTGTGATCAGAAAGTAGAATACGGCGATACAAGTAATAATCAGATTTAACACACCACACACCCAAAGACGCCGAAAACTAGTCCCATACCAGTTTGCCAAGGTATGTATCATATTTCCCAGCTGTCCCGGTCTAAGATCTCTTCCAGCAGCAAATTGCACCTGCATCAGTACACAGCAATAAAATTACTACACAGGAACTGAAATTCTATAAGCACAAGATGAATAAAGGGTAACGGGATAGCTTCAAAGTATCAAAAATAAGGATATTAAGGAAGGCAGAGGTCAAGACCTCAAAGCATCTGCGCCACTGATCAAGCTTTCCTCTGACAATACCCTGTGAACCAGAAATGAAAGTGAGGACATCTATACACACACATTTGAAAAAAAAAAAAAAAAAATTAAAACGCTCAAATGAAAATCCAGGAAGTAAGGAATAAAGTGATACTGTCAAACTGGGTGCTAAAGACATAACTAAAATTCATGGTTTACTGGCATATTTGAGCAGTAAACAATCCTCGTTGAAAATTGTGGCTCCTTGACAACTAAAGTTGGCAAACAACTCATTACTACGCTTAAAATAGACTCCCATAGAAACACGGGGTTCGGAACAAACTTTAAGCATAATTTGTTCTTGAAATGGAAAGCTACATTACACCAACAACAGCTCACTGAAAGACTGTAACAATGTCTTCTCTCTTTGACCAATCATGTTACTTCAACATTTCAGTATGGTGGTATATCTGACAATGTCATTTCAATGCGACAATTCAGCACTTCATTGTAAGCTAAAACATGAAACTTTTTCACAAAATAATAGTCTCCTTCACCGTGTCTCATCTAACACTTGCAATTGACTAAGGATCCTCTAAAGAAATTGCAGCACACAATCCTTTGAAAAAGATGCATCTCGTTGATAACCAAACTCCGCTAACTGCAAGCTACTATACGGATCCCCTTAAGGTAACAAAGGGTTAGTATCTAGAACTGGTCCAAAATTTTTAGGTAATCTTATTCTATGAACCAAACAGTTACCATTAACCAATAGCTACGAATCAGATTTACTGGTCCCCTCACACTCCATACATTGACTAGTCCCTCCCTCCCAATCTCCACCGGTGTCTGTCTGCATGTGCAACGTATTTATCACTCTGTTGAGAGAACTGATAATAAGGAAAATAAGAGAAAGGAGTCCCCATGAAGAACAAAAACATCCATAAAACTTATCACAATTAACCAACAACCGAGAGCAAAATTAGCTATATCAGAAAACATACCGCATACATGCACTCATTGATAAGAAAATCTTCAAGTTCACGCACATTTGTGACATCTAATTGCTGCATCAACTGATCATATGGAAGCACCTGTTAAGACACGTCATTAGACAAAGAAAAACAGAGGATAAGAAACTGTATATAAAGTATAAACTACACAAAATCCCAAAGAGATGCTACAACTAAATAAATCACATTAATAACTATGCATTAAGCAAATAAATCAAAGTCACTTAAGTCCCAATATCTGAAGCACTACTAAACCAAGATTTCACTTTGCTAGATTAACACACTACTCTTTTGGGTAACTTAGTAGATGAAGCCACGGCTTAAAGTGTTTATAGTAGGCTTTTCCCTTTTTGAGAAGGATCTCATGCCCGACAAAACAAAACCAGGTAGCTCTCAAAATAACAACTGGTTAGACTGCACCCCAAACAGCTACAATGTTGGAATTCGGATGGTAGGGGGTCCACCGTTGAGATTGATCATTAGTATCCATAAAATTATAAATGAGTGATGATAAATCCTTCAGACTTTATGACAAGCATCATTAAGAAAACTTTACTTATCATCCATAAAAGCACCTCCTTAGCACATGTTTCAAAATGAACCAGACATTTAGCGAGTAATTGCCGACTGCCATGGCCCGCATTCTCCTCAAAGGTTTCAACAGTAAAGGACTATCAGATAGTAAGCCAATCAGCTATCAGCATGTAAAATTTATGCACAAATGGACTGATTACTGCAGCTATAATATCTACCCTTTATAAGATCAAGCTGGAGAGAGGCTATGAAGAGTTGCATTTATAAATCTTATACTGTTACCCAGATGTATAAGCAAAGGAAAAAAGGGAGCTTGTGACTATCTTTGAGACACCTGACACCCATGCCCAGTCTGAGAACCTTGTGCCTAAACCAGTTCCTAAACATTGATGACTATCTGTAGACAAGATGGAAAATGTCACAATGCCTACCAGAAAACTATTCCCGTTGCACACAATAACACACAAATAGAGGCCCAAAAAATATTTAAAATCCATGTAGAGCTTCACTTAGCACACATAATAGCACTGTTTCAGTAAATTCAATTCAATTAGCGCAAGTTCCAAATGACATAGCTACAGCGTAAAAGCGCGTGGGAGAGCTTTTCCTAAACTTCCAGTAGAAGATGAATTGTTCTTATATATACACAAGTGAATTAAGAGAGAAAATAATGACAGGACCGGATTAGTTATGAAGGCCAATAATAACATTGGGGATAAGAGAAATAACTATAAGAATGTAACAACAAATTAGTACCTTGTTCGTCTCTGCTAGTGTAAGCACGGTGAGTTGCTTTAACTTGAGAACTTGGTCAGGAACCAGTGCAGGTAAAGATCCCACGTTGCCTACATATTATATGGCAAAGATAAATCATGATTTATAAGACTACATATATTAGGTATGGAATGTCAATTTAAAAGCACTACTAACTCAAAATCACGTTTTCCATTCGTAATGGAGCTAAAGACTAAGTTCAGTCGTTCAAAATAAAATAAAGTGATTCACTAAACTGGTTGAGCTTCTTTTCATTCTGGACTAGCAATCTTTAGATGTAGTTATTAACACAATTTTCATTTTGGGTCATTTTGAAACAACTGAGGTGTGTTAGCAACACAAAAGGTTAGGTTGTGTAGTTATTTTTTTATCAACTTAAAATCACACCACAAAAGGAGTTAACAAAATAGGATGCCAATTTAAAAGTGGTAATGTAGTATTACTAAATGAATTTATGTGATTTTCACAAAAGAAAACCAAGAATATGAACTAAACACCATACGGCATACGCAAAGTAACACTTTCCATTAACCTAAATAGAACTCAGAGTGCTTACTTTTGTAATCACTCCATGTACCATGAGCGAACAACCGGAGAAGATTGAGGTACATCGAGTGCTCAGTTCCTTCAAGCTGCATTAAGAACAACAATTAACAATCAAATACATACGCATCTACCTTGGATCATACTGCAGTCCTTCGATGCAGTTCTCGACGCAATTTTCATCTTGGGTCATTCGGAAACAGCCTCTTTGTGTTTCTAACACAAGGGTAAGGCTGCGTACATCCGACCCCCCCTTACCCCGCAATTTGCGGGAGCCATTGAGGCACTGGGGTAATGTTGTTGTTGTATACTAAATCAATAATTCTAAAAGTAGGAGTGACTTCCAATGTGAGAGTGGGAGTGGATTTTGTTGCTCACCCTCAAGCAGTGGCATAGCCACGGTACGAGGGCTAGGGGCGGAAATTTTAGGGAACTAATAATTCAACAGGATAACCTAGAAAAAAAAAATCGATTTATGGTAAACAAATACTGAACCTTTCATTGTTGGGGCGATTGCCTTACTCGCCCTCTAGCTCCGCCACTACCCTAGGTATACAATTATAATTCCACTAACACTACACCAATACAGCAAACTACTAACCCTAATCACTAAGCAAAATAGTCTACATACGGAATTTTAGCAGCAATTCACTACAATACATCATAATCCAACAATCAAAAACACGAAAATTCCGCAATCTCCAACATCTTAATGCCCGAGAAATTTCTCAAATAGTAGTATATACTTACCAACCATGATCAAAACCCTAACTAACCGCAGATAAACGCAACGAAAAACCGTCTTTTATACTACATTACAATCAAACCTCTCCATCATACACACAACAATATTAACAAACAAAACAAGCAAAATTCAACCAAAAATTTAAAACAAAAAACCCTAATAAATACCTCAGCGACACTGGGAACCGCAAGAATTTCAGAGAAAGCGAACAGCGAAGGACTGGAAGTAGCGTCAACGATAATGGAAGAGAGAGAAGAACCCTTGTTTTCCGACGCTTGTTTGACAAATTGATCGACTAAATCAGCTTGTTTTTGCTCGATATCCATATTTTCCGACGAAAGATTGAATCTTGGAGTTGTTGATTGTGATAATTGATCAAATTAGGGTTTCCGAAATATGAAGATGATGAATTTAAGGGATTTTGCAGAAGGTTTTTTAGCGAAGTTCTTCGCTTCGCCTAATTTTTGCCTCCTTCCTTTTGCTTTCACTTTTTTCACCCCCTTTTCTTATTTATAGGGAAGGATAATTGAATTTTAATTAATTTAAGAAGCAGAAAAAAAAATCAGTTTATTTCAAATAAAAAGTTAAATTTTTTAATAATATTTGAGAAAATAGGTTGTTTTAGTGGATCTGATTCTGGTCGGGTCGGGTTAATTTGGGCTCTGGTCATCTTCGGCCGGTTGTTTTCAGTATTAGGGAGATAACACGCCCGTTTGCGTTAATAAATATTTGAGTTAAGTTGAGTAGGGTCAAATTAATAATTCATGTTTCGGGTCCTCAATCTGGGTCGATTTTGTCACGTATTTTATTTGTCGTCATCGTAAATTAAGGTAAATATAAATATATGGTACTCCGTATACATTATACATACAAGTTGAAAATATCACCTTATTGATAGTTATCTCACGATTACTATTAGTTATTGTAAGTTTATAATGGCTAATTGTGGTTGGCTTAAATTTGGGTTCGGAATGTTAGTTAACTTAATTGCTAAAGTTATATACATGTTTTGTGATCTATAACCTAAGTTCAATTATCGTCATTTAATATAATGACAGTATATTTATGCGTGTCCGGAAATATTACAGTGAATATCTAATAGCTAAAACAATAGTGGAAAATGACGCATATAAGGGAGATGGTTGTGAGTTCTTCCAAGGCTTAGTGAAAACATTTAACATTAGAATAACTAATTGTACGATAACTAAATGATATTAATGCCCATCTGGGAACGGATAATATTTATGACAACGTGTTAGGCCGTCTAGGACTAAAGGAATGCGACAGTGTTTAATAAGGGAGTGTTTGATGGGGTGTTGTGGTTCGGCGAGTTAAGGACGATCTATTGTGGGAGATGAAGGTGGCACAAGGAGACACGAAGGAGACAAAGGTGGGAGTGATAGGCGAGAAACAAAGTGTAGTGTTAACAAGCAGGAGCAGCTTGAGTGGGGAATGCGGAGAAGGGTTCAACACGTGGCCCGTGGGTGAGGTCGAGTGGGAGTATGGTGAAAATTAATGTCATTGTCGGGGTTCTCGAGGGTATGGGAATGGGGTTCGGGGTTGTTTGTCGAGAGGATTTGGGTCGGGTGGTATGGGTTGTGACTGTTCAGACGAAGGATATTCGGGAGTCGAAGGTGGTAGAGGCAAAAACTTTGCTTATAAGACCTAAAAAAAAAAGGAGACAAACTATTCAAGCTATTTACGACACCAGAAGCGAGGAAAAGGCGAGTTGCTTTTAGTTTATGAGGGCATCTTTCATTTATGTAATTTTTTTGATTACGTTAGGTTTTCTTCCACACATTGAGACTCGAATAGAGTAGCTCATACGTTAACACAAGCTGAACCATGGAGTTATGGTAGAAGAGGTTGGATTGGCGATCCTCCTAAAAAACCTTGCCGAAGCCGTATCTTTTGATATGATATCTATAATATAATAATCTCTTCAGAAAACAATATTTGTTTTCATTCAAATTCTTTCTTATCACGGTTCACCCATGTGGATAAGATTATATTTGTTACTAAATTAATCATAATTGTTTTTGGAAAGCCATCCAAGCGACGAAACAATTAAGAGTTAAGAAAATAACTAAATAACTAAATGCAAACAAATAAAATAACATTTGTACATTAAGGTAAAATAACAGATTAAAAGTATTTTGGGTTCCTATGAACATTATTGATATATGCACTGAATTTTGCATCAAGGTGGTTTAAGAAAGTTAATAAAAGGTATTTACAGATGTTGAAAGATATGACCATCAAGGCATCAAATGATGTGAATTAGTGCCAACAGTTTTCGAAGTTGATTTTCCTCAACCAAAACTAAAAGTCATATATCATTCATTACATTTCCATCAAATGATGTGAATTAGTGCCAATAGTTTTCGAAGTTGATTTTCCTCAACCAAAACTAAAAGTCATATATCATTCATTACATTTCATAACCTTATGGTCATACTAAGATTAGATGACGTCTTTTGATGTGTAATAAAGTCGAGAGATGATCAAAAACATCAGTATTTCAGTAACTAAGTAAGCACACACCATTATTATTAATTCATATGCCCGATCAATCTATATAGGTCACATCAGTAACTAAGTAAGCACACACCATTATTATTACAAAGATGTATCAATGTACTCCCTCCTATCCACTCTTTTCTTCCCTATTTCCTAAAATGGATTATTCAGATTTTCTTCTCCTTTCTTTTTTGAGAAAGTTTTTATTAATATAATAATCATACATCTCTCCACTCAACAAACCTCACTATATTCTTTATTAATATTTAATTCTAATTATTCCTACCTCTCTCCAATAACCAAACCCCACTCATCTCCTTTATTAATATTTAATCATAATTATTCATACCTCTCTCCAATTATCAAACCTCACTCATATCTTTATCAATATTATACTCCACACCCTTAATCTCCGTGCCTACTTCAAATGGGAAGAAAAGAATGGATGGAAGGGAGTATTTTATTACTTAAAATAAGGTAATGTATTTCTTATATGATTTTTCAGAGTGATTGTATTTTTAGCTAAGACTCTACCCACTTTGTTAGAAAAAAAAAAAAAAAAAAAAAGATACTACGAGTCGAGAAAACCTTTTTCTTTTTCTAAATAGAAAGAACCGCCCACAAACCACAATTGCGTTAAACTGCATATATATCCATCAGAACTATGAACCCAGAATCAAATCCTTTGAAAATGGCAGCAAACACAGCAGATACACGCAGCAACACTGTTGCGGTCCAAGCTACCAATGATGATGCTTCCGCTAGCAAATTGTAATCCTTTTTATTCACCTTATTTTGGTATTTATAATCTGTATTAACATTAATTTAACACTACCCTTTTATTTAATCGATATATTATTTGATTTAAATCATCAATTTATTCATTTTTCTGTGAATATTTTCTGGGTTTTTTGTGTTTATGATGTTTAGGGCGTATTTTGCTCATGTTTGTGTTATTTGAGTTGCAAATGATGAGGAAGATACCCAATTGGTAGGTTATTTTTGGGTTTATTGATATGATGTGTAGTGAAGTATCGCAAATTCTTATGTAAGGCGGTTTTATGTTAATGAGAAGTATAGGAATAGGTTTCTCCACATGGGTAATTTTGATCATGTTTGTGTTACATGAGTTGCAATGATAAGGAAGATACCCAATTGGTAGGTTGGGTAATTTTGATCATGTTTGTGTTAGTTGAGTAGTAAATGGTAAGGGAGATACCCAATTGGTAGGTTATTTTTGGGTACTTATTAATTTGATGTGTAGTTAAGCATGGCAAATTCTTATGTAAGGCGGTTTTATATTAATGTGAAGTATAGGAATTGTTTTCTCCACATGGGTAATTTTGTTCATGTGTGTGTTACATGAGTTGCAATGATAAGGAAGATACCCAATTGGTAGGTTATTTTTGGGTATTTGTTGGGTTTTATTGATTTGATGTGTAATGAAGTATTACAAATTCTTATATAAGGCGGTTTTATATTAATGTGAAGTATAGGAATCGTTTTCTCCACATGGGTAATAAAGGTTTTGATGAGTAATGTTCGGTGGTTAGAGCTGCAGTAAGTTAGTATTTTGATTCTAATATATTCTTTGTTCAAGAGTTGAGACTTGATTAATTGTCGCGGGAAGGAAGTATACGCAGTTTGCCAATGCTTTATATTCTGGATTCGTGTTTTTAAAGTGGATGAGTGGTGTAATGGATCAAGGCATCAAGCCTTCAATGGTCGATAATGTGGGAAAAAATGTCATTTGAGACCCCTCTTAAGGCTATGTGTGCTATCCTTTGACATTTATTATTGTTTTCGGATCCAGTGACACCTAGGCAATGTGTTAGAAAATTGTGTTGTCCATATTGATGTGATTTTAGCTCATTGTAAAACAGATTAATCTTACTTTCATCGTGATCGTACCTGAAAAGTCTCCTTAGTAGATAATCTAAGAGATAGGTGTGATAATGATGAGCCTTATCGATTGGCAATGTCACGTGGCAAGTGAGTTAAGGGGTGATAATAAAGAATATCTTGATTAACGATAACTTACAACTGTCCTATTGACATTCTGATGTTAAGATTTCAGATATACATAGAATATTTTAGGTTTCCAGCAAGAAAGTGGTTAACTTACTAAACTAGGATGCAAGGTTACCGGATTTGCTCAACCTCTCGTGAATGTGTTTTGCTTAAAATCTACGTATCATACATCTTATAAGAGTGTATCACATATCCGCCATGGCTTATTCATATCGATTTAGGCAGCCTTGCTATGATGTGGCTTTCTTAAGTCGGTTCTTGATGGTCCATTAGACCATGGTAGTTTTCTGCCCTTATCCCACAAATTTATGTGAAGGCATACACAATCACACTAAATCTTGTACTCCGTAAGACATTCATGAACAATGTTGAGCCATGCTCGCTCGTATTTGGTGATGATCCCTGACAAGCCGGTCAGTCAAATATACACAAATATGCTTAACGACCGAGTTAGTTCAAATACTTAATGCAAAGCGGGAGCTGACTTGAATGGTCAACTTTTAAAAGCAAATCTATAGCACCATTAAATTTATCTTATCAAAATCCGAAAGTTTCTGTTAACAACCAAGAAATCTATAGCACCATAAAAAATAAATTTTATCAAAATCCGAAAGTTTCAGTTAACAACCAAGAAATTGTAGCATGTATGTGTCGGCTTATCCTTTTCGAAAAAATGCAGGTCTTGTTATGCCCTTACATGTCCTACTTTCAACTGATACAGGTCTTGTGTTAAAAAGGGATACATGAGAGATGATTACGTACACTTCTTTGTGAGAAGGCCCGTGAGGAGATCTCCTATAATTAATCGTGGTATAAATTAAGTTCGACAAATTTGACGTTTTTAACAGGCTGTGTTATATCTGTTTCACTTATATGTTTTTGTGCACCTTTCCTTTTCAAGGATATTATGCCCGTTTCGCTGCTGTGCGCCAGCTTCTTGACCAGTTTCTGAATTCGGATACTCATGATGGTGCTAAGAAGCAAGTCTTGTCACTTGGAGCTGGCTTTGATACAACATTTTTTCAGTTACAGGTATATTGTATTTCCTATGTATAGTAGGCTTTGGAATATTATTAGCATCCACTCCTTTTAGAGTTTCAGTCCTTGCTATTATCTGACTTGCAAAATGGGATCGCTTAACTAGTGTGATAAGAATTGCAACAGCAGTTTTTATGTATGTGCTGAAAGTAAGGTGTTCATTTGGTACTTTAACTTTCAGGGGACGTTTTTACAGCGGAGTCATAGGGAATTAGAGATACATACATCTGATATAACACTCTTCCTGTGTTTTCTAGTTTTGCCCTCAGATCTTGATTTCATATTAGGACAACTTGAACTTGTCTGTGAAATCTTCCACTTTTGTTGAAGCCTGACTCTTTGTCACTAAGGAGATAAGGGGGCACGGTGTAGTAGCCTTACTCTTTGGTATAGAGAAAAAACACACAGATACTGTTCTCAGTTGACCCATAATTGAAACATTGCTGAGAAGTGCATCGATGGTTGCTATTTTTGCTAACTCACAATATAGGCACTAAGAAACGCATGCCTTTTAAATGACCGTTGTGCTTCTTTCTTTCTCTATCAATTTGAAAGAGAAGAACTCGAGTCTTCGACGCCATTGAAATTGAAAAAGTTTTCTACTGAGAATTTGGTGGAAGGATTTTTTTTTTTTATTTTTTTTTTTATTTTTGCTGATGTGTTACGGTTTTCTGTTAATTGTAACTAAAATGCTTTATGCAGCCGCCACTTTTGCTTTTATTTTTATTGTCATCTGGTAAATTGGTATTTTAGATGTCTAGGAAAAGGGCCTCTGAGCATTTTATTCTGATGTTTAAGAATTTTAAATTTACAAATAATCGATTGTTATGTTTGGAAAGCTGATGTAAGAAAATCACTGTATTGTTTTAACAGGAAGAGGGAAAATCACCACATTTATATGTTGAGCTGGATTTCAAGGAGGTAATTTTTTTGTTGTCTTTTTAAAGTTTTATCAAATGCTATAATGCATTTGATGCGTTGCTTTTAATTATATTTTCTGTGTGGAGCGTAGATGCTGTAATTCTTTGGGTAGGCTATTTTGTTTAGGCCATGAACTAGGATCATTGAAAACTTCAGAGACCAACCTGTATCTGCAACTGAGATGAGGAATATACTTCATCTGTCGTTGTTTTTGTGTGTCAATAAGAACTTATATAAACTGTTTCTTCAGGTCACTAGTAAAAAGGCAGCCTTGATTGAGATCCATGAGGAGATGAGGCAAAAAATTGGTGTAACAGCTTCAATTTCGACAGGTAACACTTCCAGGTTCTTCCTACTGTAATAAATAAGTGGTTACAAGTAAATTGTGTACCCTTACTTAACAAAAAAAAAAAAAAAGTCGCTCAAGTCTTTATATTTAAAATTTGAGGAAAAGGTCAGATTTCTTTATTCTATAAATCACAGATATAGGTGATCATGTTGTGTGTCTTTTCCTTGACTTACTGATTTGAGATCTTGTGCTCAATTTCATTTGTGTTTGTTGCAGATATATCATGATTTATCTGCGTGGCTCTCTTTCTTTATTAATCGAGAGCTTGCATTGCTACTGATATGAAAAAAAAAATTTGGCCTCTGCAGATACTGGAGAAGTGCATGGTGATCATTACAAATTGCTCCCTGTCGATCTAAGGGATATACAAAACTTAAATGAGATTATAGCACTCGCAAACCTTGATCCCAGGTATCTATGATATATTTCTTTACAGTTTATATATAGTATATGTGGATGAAGGGGTTTAACTTCATGTTTTTGTCTTTAGTCTTTGAACGTTGCTTTTGTTTACTTCTAACTGTTTTTTTTTTTTTTTTATGGATCTAGTCTTTCTTATATTTTCTAGTGTTTTGTATCAGTAGCTCCTCCTCACACTTATCTCTTCCATTTAAAACTTTTCTTAGCTCTCATTCAGAAGGCTTTAAGCCCCTCGATATTTTACTCAATCAAGTTCTCACTTCCACTTTGGAATCAGTGAAACTGAACAAATTCTAGAGGTTCTTGAAAATCAATTAGCAGAACCTTGGCAGTGAAGTTGTTACTAGAGATGTAATGGTAAGCTTGTAATTGGATTTAGACACAAATAAGCGACTTAATTCAAGTTCTCACTTCCACTTTGGAAGCAGTGAAACTGAACAAATTCTAGATGTTCTTGAAAATCAATTAGCAGAACCTTGGCTGTGAAATTGTTACTAGAGATGTAATGGTAAGCTTGTAATTGGATCTAGACACAAATACGCGAGTTAATTTGTTTTTTTCATTGATGTATGCGCGGTTTTTGTGGTGCACTTCCTATAGAAATCTATATTCGTATGATTGTCAATATGGTGAAAATAATCTTATTGTGTTCGTTGTGGATGCTATCTCTGTTTCTTTTACCCATTTCCAAATGTAAGCGACATGTTGGAGAATTTGTCTGATATAGTTGGCTTTGTTCTGATGACATTATCAGTCTGCCAACATTTATCATTGCAGAGTGTGTTTTGATATACTTGGATCCGGAGTCCAGCCGTTCAATAGTTGGTTGGGCTTCAAAAACATTCTCTACAGCTGTATTTTTCTTGTATGAACAGGTAGGAGTTACATGGCAGCTGTACTTTTGTTGAAGCTAGTTTCTTTATGCTGGGTTCTCATTTATTTTTTTGTTCCTCACAGATTCATCCAGACGATGCTTTTGGGGAACAAATGATCCGTAATTTGGAGGTACAAGATCTTCCAATAATTCTATAACAACTTTAAGCCTTCAATCATCAGGATCACCTGATTCCCCAACTCCCTGCAAATGATGTGGTTGGTTGCTATATTGATTCTTAATTAACCAATGACTGCCTATATCACAATTGGCATACTTTGGCGTGCTACGTAGAAGCGACTTATTTCCTTGTGCATTTCACTTAGTTATTTCTGTCTCACCTTTTGCTAGTAAAATGAAATTTTATGACTTTATCCTTTATTCGTAAGTATTAGAACATCATAAATCCGTAACAAAAGTTTAATACAGCGTGCATTCTGTAATTCATTATCAGACGGATTGCCCCACTAACATTCTGGGAATTGGTCAGTGTTGTCAATTGAAGCTGTGTGTTTAGCCTCAACTTCATGGTTACCCTGAATTTGGATCAAGATGTTAGTCTCATGTCCTCCCTTGCTGCCCACTATTGGCATCATAATTTTTACCAGCATCATGTTAATTCTGTCAACGCGTTTGACTGTACCCCTAGTGGAGAAGTGTTGATTCTACGGAGCCACCATTGGCTCAGAAAATGGAATTTTTTTTATTTTATTTTTTGGTAACCGGATCAACTTCTAAAATATTGGTGTATAAGAATCACAAAATTTTGGTTAGACTTTAACGTCTCTTTATTTAAAACATAGTTGCGGTAATGGGATGACCAGATGGCATATTTCATGAATTTACGCTTCGTTTTTCCTTTCCGCGTGTATTTGTAAGGCTTGGTCGTATGAATAATACGTGGAAATTGAAATTCTCCTGTTCCCTGTTTCATTATCATTTACAGAATTACAGTGAATATGCCAAAAGCTTTTAGGTGTCTTTAGCCGCACTGCCCGCCTAACTCTTTCAACTCATTTCTGATTTCAGTTAATCTTCTGCACGTTGTAATACAATCATTTTCTCCGTATTGTTTCTCTTGCAGAGTCGTGGCTGTGGCCTCTTAGGTATACATGCTACACCAACTTTGGAGGCCAAAGAAAGACTTTTCCTTGATCAAGGATGGCAGGTATAGATGTAACTAACTGTTTTAAATTCTTTATGATTACTCATTTACTTCTTTAGGTAGGAACCTAGGATCCGATTGTCAGCAATTGTGACTGTAAGTCTGTAACCAGGGCGAGAGTTTTGTTTTGTTTATTCGTCCTAAATATTTTAGAAACTATTTACATGTAATGAGGGAGGTTCTGATAGCTTACCACACAAATGAAATTACGTGTCTAGGTTGCTCAATACTTGGTTTAGTTGCAGAGTATACAATGATTACTACATGGTTGTTTAAAGGGTGAGCCATTATCCTTTTACTTCATCATTCCTAAATACAATTGTTTACTATGTTTGACCTGCCAGAGGGCCGTTGCTTGGGACATGCTGCGAATTTACAGTGAATTTATTGATCGACACGAAAGAATGAGGTTCGTATTCATTTAAGTTGCATGTGGCAAATAGCAGTTTTTTTATTACTGTAAGCTTTCTTAAATAAATTCTTATGGCGTTAATTCGTTATTGTCAGGACAAATATTTCATGATGGTTTTCACTTGTGTATTTCTTCTTACAAATTACAGAGTACAGTTTTATATTTGTGGGTTTCCAGGTATATATTGATGAGATATTGTGTGCATAGACTGTTGGATAGTACGGAGTAATGTTTATGAGGGGCTCATGCGTGCAGTTCTTCGCACATACATAATGCACATACAAACAGATCCATATAATTTCCTTGGCCTTCAAATGTATAACATTCAAGTGAAAATATTTTTTGCCTAACTGGATAGTCCTCGGCTCCCCGCATCATATTACTCTTTTTTCAGTTAATGTGCTTGTCCCTAGAAATAGTCTTATGTTTCTTACACAAGGGAAGGCGTTGTTCATCCGATCTAAATGTTTAATTATTGTTAGCTGTTCTTACTTATTTGCCTGAGCATGAGCTTGTGTTGCTTTTATTTCCTTTAACTTCCTCTTATGTTCATGTTCCTCATACGTCTGTATGTGATTATGTCGCCCATTTTCTCATATTCTGGATTTTGTGATTAAATTGATCTTCTTTTATGCTTAGAATAATATCTGATTTTTCATTCTTCTTGTTACTTCATCAACTTCACCTGATTAATTTTCGTTTATACTCTTGTTAACAGGATTGAGCGCCTGGAGCTTTTTGACGAATTTGAGGAGTGGTATATGATGCAGGCATGTTCCACTTTCGAGTATTTTATTACGACACTTTTGAGCTATATTTAGCGCTTGAGAGGAACTATACTCGCTTTAAGATGCTAAACAAAGAACCCCCGATCTTTGCATAACCCGTCTCATATGAGTTTTTGTCTTCCACTAGTCTAAAGTTCACGACAAATGACAAAATCATTGCCATCAATGCTCCATACTGTTTCCACCTGTAGATTCAAACTGTAGATTATGAACTCCTCTCTTCCCCTCCATTTCTCTATAACCAAACACGATGTAAATGGAAGATAATGTGGCAGTCGTCCAAAATTCCGTCTTTGACGGAGTACAGTGGGAAATGACGGAGTACAGTGGGAAATGGATGATTTTTGGTTGAATACCAAAGATTGAATTTAATCTAGTTCAATGTGATTTACTTACACGGCTCTCTGTTTCGCTCCTATGTGCAGGAACACTATTGTGTGGCTTATGCTATCAATGATGCCTTGGTATATTCTTGCCTCCTGATATACATTACTCCGTATTATTTTATTGATTAAACGACCAAAAACAAAAACATTTTCACCAGGCTAGATATTTTTTTTTTTTTGAGAAAAATGTTAAATAGCGAAATTATTTATTTTGGTGACTTAAACTAAGACAGGAATTGCACCATCACCCGACATATATTTAGAAAAACCAAAGCTGACGTCGTTTGGCCAACTTAAATGAAGACCATAAAAATCCGGTTTTACGTAAACCAATCCGGTTTTCTTTTTTATTGTCTGATTGTGAAAATTATGGTTCAGGGCATATTTGAGAATTTCGGCTTCCATGCAAAACCCAAACTTTCTCCACGCTCCTTACGCCCCAAAAAAAAGAAGCACCAGTAAAGAAGATAATACACCTTCCTCCTGAAAGCACAGTATTTTTCGTGAAGTCGGGTCTCTCGTTCTATTGTCAGGACTCAGGATCTTGTTTATTTTGTCTTTTTTGTTTTCCCTCATCCCGGATTTATTCTGGAAAACCCTTGATGCCCACATCGCCGATAATGTATAATTGTTTTTCATGTACACTTGTACTCTGGAATTGGTGATTACAGAATTCATAATAGGGTTAATGATTTGGTTGCATCCGTGTATACTCAATTTTTTTTTTTCGAGTTTAGAGCTTACATGATTCTAATCCTTGTTGGCCTATTGTATAACTAGTGGCGGTCGCCTTCCTTTATATCAATGAATAAGTCTTGCATATATTTTCCTTCTATAAGTGTCACATGAAGGATGAGGCTTATATATTATTCAATGAAATGGAGAGAGCATGCAACTCGGCGAGGAGGGGGAATCGAACCTGAGACCTATTGTCCAGGATACCTCCATCCCTTGTGCCAATAGATACCGGTTTCCTTGACCAATTGTAATTGTTAAATGTCACTTCCACCACTAACCTTGATCTATTAAAGAGACCTTAGTCTCGTGATTAAGATGAAGATTTGGACGATAGAACTTCAAATCCGCCACAACTTGGCTAACCCGATAGATGTATCTTTATGTTTATGTTGGTTGTTATTCTGCCTCAATGTGAAAAAACATCATCATCTAACTCACATAAATATAAAAATTTCCAAATAAATTGAAGTGGAAGTTTCTAAGTATGAAAGATGAACTAGTAAAACATGCATCTAACAATAATAGCACACGAGCCGAATTCTGTCCAGAAACCCGAATTCTAAAAGAATTCAAAGTCCAAATACTTACCGCCAGCCGGCTTTACGTCATTACTGGGTGGCACCCTTTTGCTGACATTACCGACTCGGGTTGTGTCAGCCGGGGCAAACTTACCAGGTGACTCCATTTCAACGGGTCTTGGTATCTCCGGGGGTGTACTGCACCGTATCAGAGCCCAGTTAACTCCTTCGAAGAAAGGATGTTGCTTGATCTCAGTTGCACCCCTCTTCACCCCAAGCCGGTTTTGTGGCTCCTTGACCAGCAAACCCCGAATCAAATCTCGACTTGCATAGCTTGTCGAGGGTGAATCCGGGAATTTCAGCTGTTGTCCGACTACATTAAACAGCGTGGCTCGATTGCCTGAGCCCTTGAAAGGAGTTTTACCATATAACAGTTCGTGTAAGAAAATACCGAATGTCCACCAATCGACAGCACTACCATGGCCTTCTCCCTTGATGATTTCCGGGGCTAGGTATTCGTGTGTCCCAACGAACGACATGGACCGCGCTTGCGTGGGTTCTGCAGCAAGTTCAGGCAAACTGTTGGATGGAGACCCTGGATCATTTTTAGGATGTTTCGTCTTTTTCTTGTTTTTCTTCGGAAATATACTAGGGAGGAAGCATGCTGGTTGGATACAAACGGTTGAGGGCTCGATACAAGCTGGCTGCACGCAAAAGGCATTTCCAGAGCCGGAATCATAAGAAGATTTTATTAGGGTCGGCGAGAAGGTGCATCGCAAAGAAAGATCAAAATCTGAGAGCATTATATGGCCGTCTTCCCGGACTAAGACATTTTCGGGTTTCAGATCCCTGTAGATAACTCCCAGCATGTGAAGATACTCTAGTGACAGCAATACTTCAGCAGCATAAAATCTGTTTGAGCAACAAAAAAAAAAAAAATTAAAGGGTAAATCCCGAGAAACTAAACTTACGCACACAGCAACAACACGGAAAAAACCGTTTCTAGATGACCGACAATGTACATTCCGCTGACTGATACTTCATACGGAATCCTAAACAAGGCAGTCATGTACTCATGTTGGTACTTTGGCGAACATTTTTTTTTTCCACCGTAATCCCAAACATAAAAATAATGAAATTTTTTCGATCCACTAGAAACGAAACTCCAGTTACCCTCATTCAAAGAAGGGAAAATGCACGCGGTGCCCTTGAAGTTTCGAATTTTGCCCGAAATACCCAATTTTTTGTTCCGGAAAACTTCTATGAGGCTATAACTCGTGTCTACGAGTTCAGAAAGTGATAATTTTTTTTTCAAATCGATTATCTTTCCGAGAACTATGATTTGGGAAAAAAAATTGTCGTATTTGGATCCCGTGGCTAGGAGTTTTTGTACGTCAAAGTTTTTTTTACCGAACAAACTTTGAGTGACAGATAAATGTTTCCCGGGTTGCCGCAGTTTTCACAGGCAAGCATCAGTACTGTATCATCTATGAAGCAATAATAGCATAAAAGTTAAACATGGACAAGAAAAACATGCATGATGACTCATACCGTGCAGCATACTCAGAGAAATGTTTCCCAGGTTGCCGTTGTCTTAAAGTGTGAAGATCGCCACCAGGACAGTACTCCATCACCAAACACGAGAATCTATCAGTCTCAAAATGAGTATACAAAGTCGGTAGAAATGGATGGTCAAGGAGCTGCAAAATCTCTCGTTCTGTTTGAGCTCTATTCAACTTCTTCCTAGCAGCAAGAGATGACTTGTCCATTACTTTCATAGCAAAGTAACAACGGGTCCCACTTAGCTCGGAAAGATACACGCTCCCTATATCTCCGCACCCTAGCCGTTTTAGTAGCCTAAAATGGCTCATACCCAAGATTCCATCGCGAGACCTAATGGCAAGGATAGCCTTCCATCTAGGGTCATTCCCTTTATGCGGCTTATTAGCACTTCCCGTAAGGTTACTCCAATTACTATCATCACTAAGACCGCTACTATCACTTGCACGACTCATACTAGTTTTTGTGCTCTCAAGTGAATCTCCTTTGACATAAGTTTTTGTATACTCAAAATTCTTATCGATGCTCAACATTCCATCACTTACGACTCCATCACTTCTATACGTACTTGCACAGCTATTAGCGATGCTCATAGATCTTACTACACTAGTACTATCGACACTACTCAAAGGGCTTGGAGGCAAAGACGCGTCCCAAACACATTCCCTGTCATCAGGGTTAGGTGTCGGAGATGCGTCAGTATTTTGTGAGGCTCGAGGAACTAGAAATGGAGATGATACCGCATTCAAATCATTTGGTTCTTCAGCCCCTCTTTTAATGGGAGGGACTTGGAGAGAAAGATCGTCAAGGAAAGGACCCTTTACCGACATGCTCTTCAACAAGGATCCGCCATCTGGCTTCTTCTGTCCTATAGGCACATACACCGGTCTCATTAAATCAGTATCAACGGGTTCTGGAGGATGACTAGCGCCAGAAAAGGAACGTGACCCGATATCTTCATTAGAATCAGCACTTCTACTTGATGTGACAACATCCAACATCAGTTCATCTTGCTCTTGTAGGGAGGTTTTACCCTTCCATGGCCTTGTAGGAACAGGAAAATCTAGGTCTTTGGAATCTCGTCCTTTAGACCGATTTAACTGTTCTCTAGCAGAGATCACCGTGTTCCCGAGTATCAGGCTAGCAGAAGGTAAATGAGCAGGAACTGACTTTAACTCTGGAATCCTCTCCATTCTGGTTCACCAAAAAACATCACAAATAACTCCAGCCGCAAATTCGCTCTGCAAATGAAATTACAATTAGCTAAAGAAAACATCTTCTGATACTGCAATGCAGTATAATCTATGCTTCAGATTGAATCATATTATCCGGTAAAAGAAGATAATGTAAACCAGAGTTTTCGCATTAATTCCTAAAATCTAAAAGCACTCGCTACTACCTATGTTACTCCGACACTTCAATTTGGTTGCGTGTCAAATACTTGGAAGTGTCCGACACAACACAACACTTGACACTTCATTTTAAACAAAACAAATTTGAAAACTTCATGGAAAATAACCGTATCAGACACTCGGACACCTTGTCGTATCCACTTGCAGCCGAGTAAGGGTAAAATAGACTACTAGGCAGACAAACAAAAGCCATCAGCACAACACTTGACACTTCATTTTAAACAAAACAAAATTGAAAACTTCGCGGAAACTAACTATCCGACACGGCGTGCCGAGTCAGGGTAACATAGACTACTACTACTACCAGGCAGACCAAAAAAACTATCAACCAGAAAGAAGAGAAAAAAAAGGAAGGTAGTTAACTTACAATCAATATACTCTACAAGGGACTATGTCTACTCATTTAATCAAAGTGTTGAAAAAACATGATTTTACACAAAAAATCAATATTCCAAGTAAAAAAATTTAAAATGAAGACTTTAAATTTTGAACATAAAACAAGGAAATTGGAGATAATACTAGTTAATTAAGCAGTTTAAAGATGAGGCAATCAAGTTCTTAACTTGAGTAGCAATTTTAGTAATCAATATAATATGAACACATGATACATTGATACATTCACACCACAAAAAGAACAATCATAAGAAAACAAAAAAACAAAAAAAAAAATTATAAACAAAAAAGTAAATATACCCATGATTCCAAAAAGAAGAAAAAAGTGTCAAATTCTTTGATTAAATTAGGTCACCATCCATAATAACATAATTAATCAAAGTACCAACCTAATCCAACTCAATTAAACTAATTTAAGTATGACCCTTAAGTATAAAATTGCAAAAAATTAAACAAAACCAAGATAAATGTATCCCAACAAAACACCAATCAAACAAAAACAAAACGATCAATCATAATAATTAAACACAAATTCCTGTTTAAGACGGACATACCCGTTTTATACTTAAGATGGATATGACCGTCTTGAGGAAAACCAACTAAATAATTAAAACTTTAGCAAAAAAAAAAAAAAAAAAAAAAGCAATGATTACAACAATCAAATACAACAAATTAAGTAATTGGTGAAGTGGGCATACATAAAAAATGCTCCAAATTCCTGCAAATAACTCTTAAATTGAAATGCTGCAAAAACCCAGAAATTATACAGACAGAAAAATATGAACTATAGTGAAAAACACCCAATTTATTAATTAAAAGTGCCCTAATTAAATGGGAATTTAGAGAGAGAAATTGGGAGTATAAATGTGTTAAAATAGCAGAAAAAGGAAAAGCAGCTGAGAGTAGAGAATAGAATGCTGCTGAAAATTGTTCAAAGAAACAAACAGTACATGTTCTTTATAGTACAACTTTAATAGTATAAATTGTACTCCCTCCTATTCTAGATAAACCTCCCTATTCATGGAGGGCACTAGAATTAAGGAGAGGGATTAAAATAAGGTAAAGTATTGTAGTGGAGTTTGGTAATTGGAGAGAGGGAAGGTATTGTAGGGTAATATTGTAGGTGAGGTGATTAAAATAAGTATTGTTGTGGGGTAAGTTGATTAAAATAAGTATTGTTGTGGGGTGAGGTGGGGTATTGTTGTGGGGTAAGATGATTAAAATAAATATAAAACTTTACTAAATAAGGAAATAGGGAAGGTATTGTGAATAGATGAAAAAGGAAAGAGGGAAGTTTATGTAGAATAGGAGGGAGTATAAATATATAATTGTAATAGTAATAAAGTTTTGAACTTTATTGTAGTATTGTTGAATAGAGCTGCAAAAGAAGAAATCTTGATCATGTGTTCATGGAAGAGAGAGAAAAAGTTGAAGGGAGAGGGGACTGAGATAGAGGGAGGGACCAGAATGCCAGAGGAATAGAGGATGGATCAGTGTTTGGGATACTAGTGAGAGGGAGATCAAGAATAATTTCACCCGATTCTTGTCTAAGACCGTCTTAAAACGTGACGGTATTGAATTGAAATTTTAATCTTTAACTAGTATAGAGTAAAGTGCGAACGCATTATTTTAGATTGTCATGTGTAGAAACATGATTAACAATTAGCCTAATAACAATATATAAATGAACTTTGAATTTTATTTTTAATTATCTACAACTGTTAATGTGTAAAAATACTAAGAATTAAAATAGAATGAATTTTAATTTTTTACTCGGAATAAGTTTATGATTAAAAAAATAAGATTGTTAATTTAATTACAAAAACTTATGCTTATTTTTACGCATTTGAAACATATAACTATTTTTGTAATTTTTTTTACAATATACGGAGTAATAATTTAAACGGAGTTAAAAATTTAAAGAATAAAAAAGTGAAAAGCACACACTGATTTTAATAATATGAGTAAAATCTGCATTCGTTTTAAATATAAAATTTACGATATTTAAGATACATATATTGGACTAATGAGATAATAATGAATAAAATACATTTGGCCCAACTATAAAAGCTGCGGTGTTTAGTAAGATACTATTACACATAAAGACTGTATATTAGGTCCAATACATATCCAGATAAAATTAGGCCCAATTTCTAGCTAAAAGAATTTAGGCGGGAAAATTTTCAGTTTTCTTATTCTTTTAGTATAAGGGGGATTCATGAACCATCTTACCCGGTAATTTTCATCTTAGGGCATTTAGAAGAAGTCTTCAAACTCCACACATCCAAGATCCAATCCCCTTTACACCGTAATTTGAGAGAGCCATTAAGTCATTGAGGTGGTGTTGTTCATAAACCGTCTAGAGTTTATACCAAGAAAAAAAAACCATCTCGTACGGTAAAACAAATCTAATCTAACCTATGTAGAGTGATCTATAACTCGGCCATCAAGTACCCAAATGAAAAACACGATGAGTGAACGAAAAACAACTAGGGTTGTTTTTATGAAATAATAATGTTCTTTTGAACGTAACTTATCAAATACTAAGATGAAAAACCCTATTTTATTTCTTCATTATAAACCCAAACACATTTAGGCTTTATTCTTTTGAACTTAATTTGCTAAACTTTTCTGCACTGAGGTTCTTAACTTTTACGAACGGAATTTATAACATCTGAACTGAAGTTGTAGAATTTGAACTTTTCTAAATTTAATTTATAAAATGTGAATCAATAAGTATCTCTTGTGACGGGTATATTCGTCACAAACTAGTGACGGGTCAAATATCAGGCACATGGATAGATAAGACAAAAGTAAGAGTGTCTAGGTAATCGCATATGTCTTGTCGTTATCTACCCAAGTGGGTTTTATTTAATCCGTCACAAACTTGTGACGGATATTGCCGTCACAACCTAGAATTTGTGAATGTGAATTGAACTGAACTTTTCTTAATTGAACTTTATAGAATCTCAACATAACTTATAAAATCTGAACTTTTCTGAACTAAACTCATAATCTAAACTGAACTTATACGATTTTAAATTTTCTAAACTATACTTCTAGAATTTGAACTAAACTTAAAGTTAGTGACTTAAAATCCAAAAAAACAAGATCTTAATCTGTTACAATAATTGACGATGTTAGAATGTAATGACTACCACAGTATCACCCAACTCAAAAGAGTAACACAAAATCTCATTGAAGACGACGATATCCGTCATATTGTGACGGAGCCATTTCTTCTCACAAAATACCCATGAGAGGTGAGTGGGGAAGCACATGGGGGTGTCCCACCTTGTCCCCTCTCCCTTTTTGTGAGAGGTCACAAGCTTGTGACGGGATTAGCCCGTCACAAGCAAGACGCTTTGAAAGAGTAAATACAATTATACAAACGTTAACATTAATCGCAAATCAACTACTTTATCAACTTCGTTAAAACATCAAACGACACTTGTTTAATTCTAATATCGACAATTATAAAAAAGAGTTGATAATTTTTAAAGTGGGGGTACATTAGTACATGGACCCAAATGATGTTCCTTGTATGAGCTACACATCTTTTCAAGGACAACTACTTAAGAGAGTGTCTCTCTCCTGGATGAACAAATAATAATGGACGTGAATTTGGCATTTTGGGACAGTTTTTTGGTACTATTGTAGGGAAATTAGGGATAGGCTAATTGTGGACGTGTAATTTAGTTATGATTTTGGCAGTGGCGTGGGTTTTTCTTGGCTTTATCTTTGGTATATTTGCATGATTAACGTGAAGAATAAAGATTCTTGTTGAATGAGTTTTCCGGCCAGACTGATACTGTGTTATGTGTATTACTTGAAATCCTGTATTACGATGAATAAAAGTTTCTTGTAAAACGGTTTTAAAATAAACATTGTTAAATCAAATATTAGAGACAATAATGTCATTAAAAATAGTACATGGTAATCAGTGGTGAATATATAAATAAGTTATTCAAGTTAAATAACATTTGATTTTATAATAACCAGGGGCGAAGCCAATGAGTAGCAAGGGGTAGCTACCCCGAACATAAGAAAATCGTTTAAGAAGATGGTGTTTGGCTACCCCTGCTTTAAGCGTTAATGAAAGATTAAGTACATTTAAACACATAGTAAAAACAGTGGCAAAGATGTGGAACAATGGTGAAGGAAGGTTTTTAAGGTGTGTACCGCACAAGTGGTCTTGGGTTCTAATCCCACTAAAATTATACGTATTGTTTTTTAATTTAACTTTTCAAATCGTCGATCTTTAGTACCTTTGTGTTTTAAAGACTTTTTTTACTCACAAATTTGTTTGTTTTTACTGTTTTCAAATGGGTGCCTTAAAGTCATACGTTAAAGTAGTTAAAAAAATACGACATTAAATATCGCATTCAAACTTGAAAAGGGGTGTATATTTTTTAAAAAAAAACCTGATTCTAACAATTATATATTTTAATAAATTTAAAGCAAGATTCAAAATTATTCTTAAAATATAAAATAAAAATAAGTCGCGAAATTGTAAAATGAAAATGTTAAGCCATATTACGTAGGGTAGAGGTGATTGAATTGATGATTGCGGGTTTGTATATGTAATATTTATATAACATATAATTCGTATAAAACTACATTTTTATCAAATTCTTATATTAATTTTGGGCTTTATATATTCGCTACCCCATTCACGAAATCCTGGCTTCGACCCTGATAATAACATTTTGTAAAATGTTTTTGTTCCGGGTGTAATTCCAGAGCAAGTATCGTTACCACCCGTGGCTTGTAGAATAATGTCTTGGGTTGAACCCTTCTTGCTTCTATCGTCCCTCTCGGCCTCTCCTGCAACAATGAACAGGCGAGGGCTTGGCTTTGTGCCAAGCGTACTCACTCCGACGCTCAAGTCAGTAAACTTAAAGGATTAAGCTGTGTTACTTGGCTAGATGTGTATTGTAGAGAGATAAGGGAGATATTACCAGATGAATAGTGTATTTAGGTTAAGTTGTGGGATCCTCTCCTCAAAGGAGGTTGAGGAGTATTTATAGGCTTTCACCTTTTGTCACGTAGTGGCCAAGTGGCTATCGGTGGAAAGACGTTCTACCCTCGGTAGATGGACCTATGGCGGGGCCGAGGGTCTTGGATGTGAGTATGCGGGTATGTGTCCGTGGCGGGTTGTCGGCGAGACCAGGTGTGACAGCCGATGGGATGCATCGGCTTGGTTTATCTAAGTCGTTGACTTTCTTTGTGGATATCTTTGACCTTTCGGTGTGTTGACTTGGTGGTTGGTCTGAGAATATGCCCCATCAGTTTTACATAAGTATTTTTACATAGATATGTTAATTAATTTCTTTAGAATTATTTTACTGATTTGTTATAGATTTTAGATATTGATATACTCGGTATGTATTAATATACTTTTATCAAAATCTTTATGGTGCGATCAACCAACCAACAACCTTGTAATCGAAATATCATATCATGTTCAAAGGAAATTTTCGTTATGTCGTGATTTTAACATAAGCAACTACTCCGTATATATAGTACTCCCTCCAATTTCCTATGTTTGCCCCATAAAATAATGAAATGTGAGGTATATTTTAATGAAATGGGGCAAACATAGAAAAATGGAGGAAGTAACATCTTTCGTAAGGAATGAACCATTATATCTATTTGATCAAAAAGACTTTACTACACAAATATAGAGGTAATCGTGTGCTGGGTCGAATCGGGTTTGGACTGCGATTTGATTGTAGACATATCAACATGCTAAACTGAAGCAATGAGACATGACTTAACTTGGAAATTGGATTTACTAAACAAAATCTAATCTTACCTCAATTTTGCAGATTTTTACAGTGAAGTATTCCTATTTCTTAAACAAAAAAAGAAAAGGACAATTGGAAATAAGAACGTTACCATTAAAATAGGAGACATTAATCTCTTTTATGACATAATAATAATAATACCACAGTTGCTGCACAGTAGTCAGTCCCTCCCTCTGCTTTATTCTCTCACTGATCTTCACCTGGATTCAAAAGTTAAGCCTCTCTAGCTAGTGTCCCTAGTTATATTAATCATTTAATCCTAAGATAAACTAGAACAAAAACATTAAACAACTCATTGTATGTATGATTATTTCAATTTAATATTCAATCTTTCATAATATTTCCTTTTATGGGTCATGTGTGAAAATGCATAGGTATTCAGTATTTCGGTTCAGTTGTACCTCTTCATCTTACACTCGAGCCAATAAGATTTTTTGTTATTTAGATTATGGTTAGTTATTTAAAGGCGGCGTTTAGTTTCAATTTCGTATTGGTTAGGACGTACATTGTCATTAGAACATTTTAATTTCTTAAATTTATATTACGAGTATGTTTCAAAAGTAAATTGTTGTACCCCTAGCAGTTAATATTCCCCGTGTGTTCATACATTTAAAAATTTCTATGAAATTCTATTTCCTAAATGAATGTCAAAACTCAAAAGCAACCTTTTAAAAATCGAGTATGTCACTCTCGGGTGGCTTACCTGGTATACGTGGTTTACATGCTATTGCATACGTATACCCGAGGGTTTACCCAGTGCGCACCAAAGATAGCGGCTGTGATTTCCCTCGTCACTCAAAAAAAGGAAAAGAAAAACGAGAATGACATACATAATGTAAATAGATGGCCGGGTATACTTAGAGGTGACCATCATTGATTCGACCTAATAACAGATAACTCGACACGAAGTCCTAAGTAACCATGGGTGCCATGTCCATGTCCATGATCATGATCATGATCAACTCCCACCAAAGATCAAAATAACTATAATGTGGGTCTTAATTTTGTACAATCCCATGAAATGAACACAAGAAAGTTAGTGATTCAAATGATTAGCTTCAATTCCTAGACCTAGTAGTAATAGTAATATTAGTATTATACTAGAAATTCAATTCTAAAGGGTCATCATCTCACATTCCTAGACAAAAATAAATAAAGAGAATATCGTCTTGCCTTCATGCTTTATAAAAAGGGCCAAAGTTAATGTTTGAATATTTAAAGTAGTTGGGTCTAATTTTTTTTGGAATTATCAAAAGCTCATCAAGCAAGCAATCAAAGTGTGAGTGGAATGAGTGTTGTTTTTCTGATCCTTTTCTCATTTGAGTTTGATAAATGCTTTTGACGCTCTTGTTAATGGAATCCATTTTTGAAATAATGATCAAAAATAAAATATTTGTCGTTTTTGGTTGGTTTTGAAAATATTTGTCAAAATGATGTCCACGTAGGCTCGGGATTTCTGGACCTAAAACACGCCACTACCAATGGCGTGTTTATAATGAGTACGGAAAGAAACTTCATTAAAAAATGGACTAAAACAAACACGCCATTGGGAATGGCGGGTTTCGGAGGGGAAACATGCCACCCCTAATGGCGTGTCTTATGTAAATTGTTGTAAAGACACGCCACTACATAAGACATGCCATTAGGGGTGGCGTGTTAATGGAAAGACACGCCACTACATAATTTTATTTTTGACCATTATTTCAAAAATGGACCCTTGTTAATGGAACTATGGGAGTGAGTTTAATAAGAAGGTATAAGTCGGGTATTGGGTGTTTGGTAAACACTAAATTGATGGAATTTCAATATATTTAGAGTTTTTAGTATGTTTGACTTAACAATCCGCACTTCTGTGTGAGATTGTTATATAAGTGGAAATGTATCGTACAACTATACAAGTGTAATCAAGTCACAAACTCTTTTATTACAAGCACTTCGAGACTTTATGCTCGATTAAAGGGGTAAGAATTAGTGGCGGAGCCGGATTCAAACTTAAATGGCGAAAATTTTCAACAGAGACAAACGACTAATAGTATATGGTAAACTCTAAGAAAATACGTAAATTTTAACTAATTTTTTCACAATTTTCAAATTTTAGTTGGACGAGCATCCCTACTAGTCCCGAGCTCCACCATTGGTACGAATGCACAGTGCTAATAATGGCCTAATGGGGATGGCCCAGCTGTTAAATTGGGCCACATCCAACACTAAGCACTATTACTTTTTGTTACGACCCAAAAATAATTATATGGTTTTGGGCTTCTTTGCAGATAAATGAAACCTTACTTCTCACGTGGTTGAGTTGGCAAATAATTACACGACACAAAAACACGATACGAACCCGACACGAAATTAATGGGTTTGGGTTGAGACTTAATGACCCATTTATGTAAGTAGGTTGACACGAACACGACACGATAATTAATTGGGTTGGGTTTGGGTTGAGCTCTCTAAACACGAACCCGACACGAATGACTTAATGGGTTTGGGTTGAGACTTAATGACCCATTTATGTAAGTAGGTTGACACGAACACGACACGATAATTAATTGGGTTGGGTTTGGGTTGAGCTCTCTAAACACGAACCCGACACGAATGACCTGTTTACCAAATTAATCTTAATTTTTCTTGATCCTCGATCACATAAATATACTTAAACTTTCCAAATATGGACATGACACGAAAACACGACACGAAATTAACGGGTTAGGATTGAGGCTTGATGACCCATTTATGTAAGTGGGTCAACACGAACTCGACACGAGATTTAATTGGGCCGGGTTTGTGTTGGAGGGTTTGTGACCCGTTTACATGTGACACGAACCCGAAATCGACACGATCCGATCTGTTTGCCAAGTCTAGAGATGACGATTCAAATCTATAGTAATAGTGATAGTAATAATAAATATAGTAATTATTCAAAGTACTTTTATCTTAACCACTAGATTATAACCTCGTGTGAGCTTTTTCCGCAGTCAATGATATTAGTGAAACACAATAGGTTTTATCTGACTCGTACCGTACGAGTAAGCCTCTTGCCTAGGGTAGCAAATTAATCAATTACTTCATGAAATTCAAATTTATATAAAATTATCGAGTTAAATATATCTTTTTCGTCTCAATCATTTATTTATCTTTGATTACAATACTCCTCATAAAAAAATAAAAAAGATAAATAAATAATTAAAACGGAAGAATCGAATTAGTATCAATTACTTCGTATGGAGTATTATTCCACAAAATTGTTAAATAAACTAGTGTAGTTCCCGTGCTGTAGCATGGTATTTTTAAGATGAAATTTATAAAGAGGAACTTTTAATAAAATTATTTGCATAAATTAAAGCTACTTTTAATTTAATGTTATAATATACTAAATATAATAATAGTAAGTAGATAGAGAAGAAAGTTTACTATTAAATCGATACGGGGAACTAATTTATGAAATTAAGTTGTATGTAAAATCTAGTTAAAAAACCTATTAGCCTTATTAAGAAAACTGGTAAAAATAATATACTACGCGTCTAAAAAGACAATTTACAATTTATTAAAACTAACATTTTCACTTTCTATTTCCTATAAGAAAATACATAAAAATTGTTATACATTATTTAAAAAATACTCCATATTACTAAAATAAAGATTTCATAATTCGAGAGTGCAATTGATATGTTGTAAAATTGCATAATATATTAGGGGGTAATTGATTGTGATTGCATATTTTCGGGATAATATTGTAAAGATTGCATAATTTGAGAGGTTGTTTCCATGTATAGGATTGCATTTATTCGAAAAGTCAAAGCATACATTTGTTTCCATGTATAGGTTTTCAATTGATTCAAATCATACGTTAGACTTGACGCAAAAGCAAATTTGATTTATTAAAAGTCGACGGCCCAACTTAGATTGGCCCATCAAAGAATAGTGTAAGTTAGGCGGGAAAACTACTTGAGAATTTTATTCTCTTAGTAGTAGGGGAGATGGGCCACCTTGTACTACCAATCTACCATGTGCACTTATCACAAAATTTTGGATCTTTCACACTATCAATGGGCCAGGCCAGTTTTTGCCTAACCCTCTTGCAGAACTGGACTGCCCATCATATTACGGTCTGATTATTTTGAGCCCAAATAGCAAGTATTAAATCATTTTTTAACCCATCATTTTTTTCCACTGTTCTTTCGCAAATTTGTGAGGCTGCTTAGTCTAGCCCGAGAACACGTCTTTGTGTCTTATAGACATTTTTGTTTCGATCCCCTGAAATCCCGAAAACTGTGTATTATACACTTCAATTTGAACTGTTCGGGAGGCCGTATTGGGTCATGCTTCTTTTTTCACCCGGTTTTCTTACAACGTGTCCATGGTCGCTTCAGGAGTTACCCTAATCGATTTCACTTCCAAATAACAAGATTAAACCAATTTCAACGAGTATCCGATTTTCGCACGAAACTGGTTTATCGCACATTGACAGCCTCAAATATATCTGTTGCTCCTTAAAAAAATTGAGGTTGGTTTGTCAGACCTGGGAAACTGACAGTGTAATTTACGGACATTTTTGTTTCGGGACCCTGAAATCCTGAAAACTGTTTATTATATAACACTATTTTGAGCTCTTCGGGAGGCCTTATCAAGACGTGTTTATTTTTCTCCCGATTCTTCTACCACGTTTCCGGGGTCGTTTCAAGAGTTACCCTATTCAATTTCAGCCCCAAATAACAAGTAATAACGCATTTTTCGACGAGTATCCCTTTTCCGCCGAGACTTTTTTTACCTCACACTAGCAGCCTTAAATTTCCACCGTTCTTTCTCAATTTTGTGAGGTCATTTAGTCTGACCCGAGAAATCGTCTTTGTGATTTATATACATTTTTGTTCCGATACTCTGGATTCTGAAAACCGTGTATTATACACTTCAATTTGAGCGTTCGGGAGGCCATACTGGGTCGTACATCTATTTCTACCGATTTTTCTACCACGTGTCCGGGGCCGCTTTAAGAGTCACCCTATTCGATTTCAGCTCCAAATAACAAGTATTAATCCATTTTTAACGAGTCTCCGACTTTCACTCAAGATTGGTTTATCGCACACCGATAGACTCAAATATCTTCTGTTGCTCCGCATATTTTGTGAGACTGTATTGTTTGACTCGAGAAATCATCCGTGTGATTTACAGATGTTTTTGTTCCGAGACCCTGAAATCCAGAAAACCGTGTATTTATTGTACACTTCAATTTGAACTGTTCGGGAGGCCATATCGGGTCGGGCATCTGTTTTCTACCGGTTTCTACCACGTATCCAAGGTCGCTTTAGGAGTTACACTATTCGATTTCAGCTCCAAATAACAAGCATTAAACCAGTTTTAACAAGTCTCCGATTTTCACCCAAGGTTGGTTTATCGTACACGGGGCCTCAAATGTCCCATGTTGCTCCTCAAATTTTGTTAGGCTGCTTTATCTGACCTGAGAAATCATCCGTGTAATTTACGGACATATTTTTTTGGGAACCTTAAAATCCCGAAAAACGTGTATTAGACACTTTAACTTGAGTCGTTCTAGAGGTCATTGTAACATCCCGTTTGATGTCTATGAGTGTCTTGATTTTGGACTTGATAGTGGATGATATTATGGAGCTAGCAGCGTTAGAGGATGGCAGTTGGTTATGTATGGAGTTGGTGTCGTGAGAGATATATATATGTGGAGTTGATACGATATCGTGAGCCATGTTGTGGAGGTAGGAATAGTTAGTGGAGTTGGTGTTACGAGTTCATGTTTGGTCGAGTTTTTGAGTTCTTAGTTATGTTGTTGTGTCTTGGTCGAGTTAGTATGGTTGTTTTTAGAGTATGGGTTGAACTTCGGGGACGAAGTTCTTTTTAAGGAGGGAAGACTGTAATACTCCGTATTTATGGTCTTGGGGGTACTCGATCGAGTAGCCCTGGTGATTTGTTTTACGTGCTTCTGATCTTCACCTACTCGATCGAGTAAGTCCCTTACTCGATCGAGTGGCCTGTACTCGATCTAGTGACCCTTGTTTTGGGTCATATGCTTATCTTTTGACTTCTTTGCATATTATGTTTAATTCAAAGATGTTATTTTACTTTTTATGCATTGTTTTACATGTATGTTGGTCTTGACGCGTAAGTTACCCAATCTTGTGGTGTAGTGAGTGGCACCTGTGGTGAGTATGAGTTCGGTGAGAGGACATGAGTTATACGTGGTTGTAATAGATAGTGGAAAAAGAAAAGGAAGGTTGGTATGGTTTATTGAGACATAGAGCATGTTTTCTGAGATGAAATGGGATGAGTGATATGTTTGTATGTTGAGTAACGTAAAAGTAAGTGAATGTGGGCAAAGTATGATGTGAGTCTAAGGAACGTGAGAATAAAAAAGATTGGAAGTAAGGATGTGGATAGTGGCAGCTTGAGATGTGTAAAGAATTATGGAGGGAGATGGTTAGGAATCGTGTGAGTCAAGATTATATGTACTGAAAGTTCGTTTTAAAGAGGTTGACAAGAGCGGTATATAGTGAACTTTATGGAGACATGTTGCGAGCTCGGTTTGTAGACAGTGAGTGAGTTTGGAAGATTTGGTTTATTAAGAGATGAAACTAATGTGTGATTTCCTTGGGCAATTAACGGTATAAAAAGAGAATTTTGATTTCTAGAGATGTAAAAAGGAGATGCAATTGTTTAAACAGTGAACGTCGATTTTATGGATAGATTAGTGATAAGTGTGAGTGAGTGATAGCATAATAAGAGAAGATCCATGGTAAGAAAGAGTGAGATGAGGTCGGTAGAAAATAATGGAATTTGAGTTTTGGAGCAACGAAAGGGTAACTGGATTACTAAAGAGTTAGCTAGAAGGAATAAGGAGTTGAGCTATTAATGGTATTGTTGAGTATAAAGAGAAAAGAAGGATAAAAGTAAGCTGAAAAAAAAAAAAAAAAAAAAAAAAATGTTCACTGGAGTTATGTAACATAAAAGTAAGGAATCGTCGAGATTTATGATATTATCATGAGAATATTAGTTAATGATTATATAGAAGTTTCAGGACAAAATGATTGATAATGAGTTTCGAGGAATTAAGGGAGTAATAAGTTGGTGGAGTATTGGCGGGATACGAGATATTTGGTGGAGAGTTGGATGACAATACAAATAAGACAGTATTGGGTATAATGTTGAGGTAATTTTGTTGATGGGTTTGATGTTCGTTATTTGGGATGTTAACCAAAGATAGGAGAAAAACCATGTTATTTTGATATGAGTGTAAGAGGTTTGACATACGAGCAGTGGTGGCATTGTTGTGTTATCACTAGTGGTTAAGAGTGATGGTATATTAGAAAGGTAGCAATTCTAAGGAGGTTGATTTGGTAGGGACCTGATTGTTGTGTATGATTGTAAGAGGGTATAAGATGTGGTTAGATGAGGCGGATGCTAATAGTTGAATAGTAAAGGTATGGTTATATTTGGCAGGAAGTGATGGTTGTGTGAATGGGGGAATATGTTATGAGGGGCATATGAGTTAAACTCGGGCGACAGGTAACCTTTATCGAGGGGTAACTTACGTGATCAGGATGGACTGGTTGGATGTGATTATGGGTTTATGTCATATATATAAATGTTTGTGTGAGGTTGTGACCTCACAAGAAATGGTATGGTGTGATAATTATAAGTTGTTATCTGAATGTTCTGTAATATATATATGTTGGACACGGTAATGTAATTGAATGATGTCCAAAAAGGTAATAATTTGATTAATTTGACATGGCTAGTTATAATTTTATGTGTATTAATAACACATGTGTATTCCGTGAAATGGTAGAGATGATGTTCATGAGATGCTTATCTGTTTATCCATATAATGTGTTGCGTGGTGATTTAATAAAGTGGATTTGAGTAAGTTTTCTTGTCCGAGAAGTTATGCTCGGTCGGTGTTTATGGGAATCGTATGCATTTGTTGTGATGTCTATTGATGTGGTTGTGGTGCCTCGGGTGGTGATCCGGCACGATATTTAGTGTTGTGATGCGGGTATTTTCGCATCGCGATGCGGTGTTGGTGGTGGTGTTGCGATGTCGTCACTGTTGTGGTGGAGTAGGCGAGATTACTATGATACGAGTTTTCGAAAGTACATACCAGTTATACATAAACTGTTGTTTTGTTTCTTTGATATTTCTTACAAGTTTCAGTTTGAGAATGAGGGTAGAGTATGATGTGGAATATAGTTGTACATGTCTTCGTTGTTGTCATGGTATAGTGATATTCTGTTAATGGAACACGGTTGTGAGAGGTCGTTACAATAATTATGATCTTGTTCTAGTTAAGATTTCAGTAGACATGGTAATGGCAAGTGAGTCGTATAACATGTGTGGTAATGACCCGAAAGATGCAGGTGGTTCATAATCTTTTGTTGAGACAGTGAGTGTAGGGTATTGGGAATTAGTGTCATGTTAAGTTGTGTATGAGTTTTGCGGTAATGGAAGAAAGAACTTGATGATCTAGTGTGCGTGTACATAACGAGTGTGGATCGTGAGTTATGCTTCTGGGAGATAAGTGCCTTACATAGAGAGGTATGTTGTTTTGCAGAAATAATGGAGAGTTAGTATGGTGATTTTGCTACGAGTTTTATGGTATAGGTTAGGTGATATGCCAAATGAGTTGAGTTATGAGAAATGTTTAAGTAAGAGAGCCTTGGATATATGCATGGTAAGTGTTTGGTTTATAAACGGTTATCTTACACATGTGGTGGTAAAGAGAGTAATGAGATGTATCTAGGATTTAGTATTAGTGAGTTACGAGGACGTAACATTTATCTTAAGAGGAGTAGGATGTGATAAAAGAGATTTTGATGGGTGTGCATATGGTAATATATTTGGAAGTAGAGTGTTAGCGTAGCGTAAAGGAGGGATTTGTTTTGTGGATGATACTTATAAAAGGCCATGGCCGTGCTTGTAGTACTGTGATGCTTCAGAGTATGAGAATATTTTATATAATGTTGACAGTTGGAGGATGATGTTATGAGTCTGAGTAAACTTCGAGGACGAAGTTCCTTTTAAGGGTGGTAGAATGTAACATCCCGTTTGATGTCTATGAGTGTCTTGATTTTGGACTTGATAGTGGATGATATTATGGAGCTAGCAGCGTTAGAGGATGGCAGTTGGTTATGTATGGAGTTGGTGTCGTGAGAGATATATATATGTGGAGTTGATACGATATCGTGAGCCATGTTGTGGAGGTAGGAATAGTTAGTGGAGTTGGTGTTACGAGTTCATGTTTGGTCGAGTTTTTGAGTTCTTAGTTATGTTGTTGTGTCTTGGTCGAGTTAGTATGGTTGTTTTTAGAGTATGGGTTGAACTTCGGGGACGAAGTTCTTTTTAAGGAGGGAAGACTGTAATACTCCGTATTTATGGTCTTGGGGGTACTCTATCGAGTAGCCCTTACTCTGTCGAGTAAGGGTATGTTGCAGAATAAAATAGTTTCTGACCTGTTGGGCACTCGATCGAGTAGCTGGGGCACTCGATCGAGTAGGGGGGTACTCGATCGAGTACCTTGGGTACTCGATCGAGTGTTCGGTTTTACGGGGGAGTTTTCTCGGGTTTTGTTAATTACGCGATTAAGGTATTTAAACCAATTCGTCTTTGTTCTAAATCACTTTTTACAAAACCTAAAACCTGTTTAAGAGAGAAAGCAACTAGTTCTTCTTCCTAATCGCGTTCTTGACAATTTCCGGAGTTCAGACGGTCGGTTTGCATCGTAGTTTGTGTCGTTGGATTCCTTGCGTCGAGGGTAAGCTTTTAATGTAATTTATATAATGTTTTGTTAAGATTAGTGAAACCCTAATTTAGGAATTGGGGGTCTTTATGAATAGTAATTGAAAAGTAGTATCTATGTGTTGTATGGTAGGAGGAGAGTTCATAGAAGAGGCGTTTTGAGACAGCTGTAGATACCGTCTGCGTGTTGTGCTTTTCAGGTAGGGTTTCCTACTCAAAGTATTAGTCCCATAATGGGATATTGGTGATGTCTTTGTAGTTAGTTGATTGATATGATGATTGTAATTGTAATTGTGATTGTGATTGTGGTTGTGTTTGTGATGGTTCTCGAGATGCGTTCTCGGCTGAGTGGGGTCACTTGCGGGAGTGATCTCACGCCCTAGTTTCGCCCTTCGTGGAACCCGCCACGAAAGGGGATGTGCACATTAATGGGACAGGGTTATCGCTCGGTATGATGAGCGGGGCTTAGGTGGGAACGGCTGCGGTCCCCAGCTGGCGTGGGTCGGGTCCAGTGGAGGGATCGGTATTGAGATGATGGGGAATTGGTTGGTGGTGTGTGTGTGTGTGACGGCTAAATTTGTCTGTTTATCTTATTGTTGATGTATATTGAGTTGTGTGATTAGTATTGACCCCGTTTAAATGTTTTAAAAGCGTGGTGATCCATTCGGGGTGGTGAGCGATTGCTTAGCGGTATATCTTGGATACGCGTGGGATCTAGGCGGGGATGGAGTCATCACATATCGTAGTCTTTAGTCTTCCGCTGTGTTTGTTAGGACAGTCCCTTTCAGTTGGTTTATAGTTTGAGAACAGTTGTATTTTGCTTACAGTTGGTTTTGTAATGTAATCACTTAAACTATTTATAATAAACGTTGTTTCTGTTTTGTCTATTTGATTATCATACCTCGGGCGACCGAGATGGTGATGTCTTCATACCTGAGTGGTCCTGGTAAGGCACTCGGAGTATGGGGGTGTTACAGGTCATTCCATGTGTCTGGGGTCACTTCGGGAGTTACGTTATTCAATTTAAGTTCCAAATAAATAGTACTCCGTATTAAACAATTTTTAACGAGTATCCGATTTTCGTTTCTCACTTGATTATCGCACACCGGCAACTTTAAATGTCATCCGTTATTCCTCAAAATTTGAGAGGCCACTTTATCTGACCCGTGAAACCGTCTTTGCGATTTACGGACATTTTTGTTCCGGGACCCTAAAATCCCGAAAATCGTGTATTTATACACTTTAATATACAATTCATTTTGAGGCGTTTGGGAGGCCGTACTGGCTCGTGTTCTTATCTCTCACGGTTTTTCTACCACGTGCCCAGGGTCATTTCAGGAGTTACCTTATTCAGTTTCGACACCAAATAACAAGTATTAAACCAATTTTATCGAGTATCCGATTTTCGCCCGATACTGGTTTATCGCACACCAACAGCCTCAAATGTCATTCGTTGCTAATCAAAAAATTTGAGTCCACTTTGTCTAATTCGTGAAACCGTCTGTGTGATTTACGGACATTTTTGTTCCGGGACCCTAAAATCCCGAAAACCGTGTATTATACAGTTACTGATATAAATATTAACAAATTGTTTCTTATGACTGGCTTATGATCACACCGCTTCAATAATAAGCGAAGCTAAATTTTATCACTTACTTTATTTTATTTTATTTTCTATCAAAAGTTTGATACTTTGTAATAAAAACCGATTTATTTAAAATGATGTCTTATCATTATAGGTACAAAGTAATTTATTTGTAGGTTTATCATAATTTGGACCTGTCTTATTGGAAGACCGATTTTACAGCAAGAGTTGTTAGAACAATTTTATGAATATCAAGATGATTAAAATGATAATTTTTTTTCTTATAGAGTAAGTGCATTATCATGCATGCAATGATAAAACATCAAGAATAATATCAAGACTCGATATCATTCTCCCATATACTTTATACGAAGTAAATCAAATACCATAAATCCATGATTTATGTGAGTTGGTTATAGGAGGCAAGAGTAATTGTCTTTAATTGTTAATTATTTGGTGTAAACTATCAGGTTTAGTCTGAATTTGAGCTGGGTAGAATTATTAGAGCGATAAACCTCTCTCTCATAAATTTTAAGGGCTCGAACACGAAATCTCTAATTAAACTAAAATAACTTACCAATAGATCTAAGTGATCACAGGATATTATAAACATAAACATATACTCCGTATTTTATTAGATAGACCAACCTATTTATGTCGTTAATCTAGAAGTTATTGACATTTGACAGCAGACCACTAATATTTCATAAAGATCATGGTCAAGCTCACAATCTTACAACTTTGCTTAAAATAAAACCCAAATCATTGAAGAACGCTTTCTGAAATCTTGAATATTGATCCCACCCATTTTGCCAAATAAATTCACCCCTTTTCAACCATTCCCAAGCTTTGACCTAGTTAATCTCGAGCTGTTCGCGAGCCACCACTTAACACAAAAATCAACTGTCAAGTTATATCCGTTAATGCATTAACTATTGTATTAGTATGTAAAAAGATAACTCATTTATTTAAAAGTAAATACTAATAACTATTTTTATATAAACGTGGATCGCAGGGGACATAGCTACGTTATGGCCGAAATAGGCCGGGCGCGGGTAAGAAATTAAAAATTTTAGCATCATAGAAGATGATCGATAGTCGTACTATTAAATATTTCGCTCTTAAAAACGTGCCTCTGACTACAATATGAAACTTCTGGAGTAACGCTTAAAATTCGGCCCCACCTCTTTTCTATCCTGGCTACGTCCCTGGTGGATCGTGTCATAATATAAAACCGTCTTACTTTATAATTTGTGTTAGTTGATTTGATGATCCAATTCCATTAAAATAGTCAATATCTGTTTGCTTTGAATTTAGAATTTGTGCACTTTATGACATGTTATCAATTATATCTGCATGGCTGCATGCCTTGGTATCATCCGACGTTCACACTAAAACGATCCACCTCCATTCGATTTTATTGTGACCACTTTCATTTTTCTAGCTTATTTAGTAAACGCCGGACGACTCTTTCTATTGGTCAATCATAGTTGCCACTTGTACAATTATTTAATTTCAATTAAATACTCCCTCAGCTTCACTCAATTGTTGTCCTTTGATTTGGCACAAAGATCAAGAAAAGAGAAAGAGACCAATATAATTATTAAATAACAAGTAATCCAAATTGAGTGTAAATGATCAAATTGCTTATTAAGTCCATTCTTAAAATAGAAAGAATAACAATTGATTGAGACACTCCAAAATAGAATAAGCCAACAAATGACCGAGACAGAGGGAGTAATAAATTGGCTCAGTTGATTAAAATTCGATTTTGACTAGAAATAACAATTTAATGATCAAAATTTAATTGAGATTCATATATTTTCACAATTATTTTGAATTTCGCTAAATGGGTGTTTGGATCATTGATCTCATATGATTATCTTTTTTTCAACAAAATTTCATTTGGTTGTAATTATCGTTCAATATAGTTAAAATTAACGCAATAAAAAAGTAAGTACTCGTATATAAGACTAGTTTAAGATTAGTTAATGAAAAATTGAACAAAATAAAAATAAAATGCTACTCCGTTAATTTTATTTCACATGAGACAGTCACACATTAATTTTATTACTCTACAAACTTCTCATATAATAAGGACTCCCTAATTTATTACATTCTCTTATTTCATTTTTTCTTCTTTTTATTACTCCGTAATTATTTATATATTTTTATTCTACGTTATTATACTTTAAAATATCTTTTACGTGAGACGTCTCATAGAAGATAGTCAATCAAACAACCCATATGATGTAACCTATGGCAACTTGACATATTGTATAAATAAAGTGAAATCTACATGCAAGGATTACTCGTACGAGTAATACATGAAAGACTGAGATTAAATGTTCAATCTCTATATAAAAAGTAGCTTTCTTATCTTTATAGACTATGGTTACGCTAGTGTCAATAATTTCTTACAATTGAGCTCGCAACTTGAACCATTCACTATCCACATTTATTCCATCTAGTCAAAAGTTTCTCAACTTTTGCAATCTCTAAAATATACTCGTATTTTTTAGTTGATCTCTCTTAAGACCGATATACCCTGTTTTAAGAAAAAAATGTGCCAAATACTACTTATATAGATAGATGGGATAACAATTTGCTATTCTTGAGACAATCTGTTTTTTATCTCATGCATATATTTGACCCGTTTTACTATTTAGGACAATGTCCTCTTAAATACGGAGTAGGAGTTTGTATAAATACATTGATAATTTGATAGTCATGTGTTTATACTTTATTTAAATCCTGACATTGTCAAATTAGGGAGGCTAATTAGTAATTAGTGATATACTCCGTATTCCATGATATTTAATGGTGATTTATACTCAGATGTATAAAGTCTTCGTCGACAAAGTATCGATGTATTATGCCAGTGCATGGTTAGGCCTAGCAAATGGGTTATTAAGGGCATGTCACTTTGAGTCTTTTTTCTTTTCTTTTCTAATCATATACAAAGTATAGTAAGGAGTGCTATTTATCTCTTTATTTTTTTAAGGCATTGCACAGAGCAAATTAAATTAGAGTCTTCGAATTTTGGGTTGTATTCACTTGTATATATATATATATAATATACTCCACAAATAGGATCCTACATCATGTTGTACAGTAGCATTGTACAACATGCCCATATATTATATATATCTATCTAAGCCCAATAAAAATAAAAATAAATTCTACGCATCTCTTTTTTCCCTAATTCTGATTTCTCTCCAGTCGATAAATCCTCTTCTTTCCCTTCTCTAAATTTCTCTTAAACGACAGTCGACAAATCTCTCTTCTCCATAATTTTGATTCTAAAATGGTGAAAGGGAAGCAATTTACATCATCGTCAAAGAGAAAAAATGCATCTAACAATATTTCGTGAACGGGGAGCAATTTATATCATCATCAGGAAGGAAAAATGCATCTAACAATACTTTGAGCTAAATTTCTACACCAATCATACGAACTATTATTAAAAGAATACGAACTAAAAAATACGAGCACCTAAGAATACGAACTATTAAGATAAGAATACGAGCTAATATAAAAAGAATACGATCTTAAAAGATCACGAACTTAAAAAAACGAGCACATAAGAATACGAGCTATTAAGATAAGAATACGAGCTAAAGTAAAAAAAAACACGAGCTTAAAAGGATCATGAGCTTAAAAATACGAGCACATAAGAATACGAGCTATTAAGATAAAAATACGAGCTAATGTAAAAAGAATACGAGCTTAAAATGATCATGAACTTTAAAATACGAGCACATAAGAATACGAGATATTCAGATAAGAATACGAGCTAGTGTAAAAATAATACGAGCTTCAACTATTTTCATGCATTAGAAATTTTCAATAAAAAAATTCCTTCAAGATGATGCTCAGTTCCGCATAGTCAATTAATTATAATAGTGGGAGAAGATGATTTATTAACTGAATAATGAAGGAAGATGAAGAGAAGTTAGAAAAATATGAAAACAGGCAGAGAGAGAATGAGGATTAGATTGAAAATTGAATTACGTTACTTTTTTTTTTCAAAAATATTTGAAAAAGACTAAAATAACCTTGGATGTACAATGCTCATTGTACATCCAGTTGTATAGTCTTGGAACTGAATATACTCCCTTTGGACCACAACGATTTCTTTACCGTTATAACAATGTCATAATTAGAGTCAAAAGATAAAGTACAATGAGATGATATAATCACATGCTAAAAATAATTTCAAATGTATTATATTTGTTTTTCTTTAGATACATTATATTTTCAACTTTTAAAAAAGTTGACTATGAGTAATAAATAACAAAGAAAGTAAAATTTGCGAAAGTTTGTACGTATTTAATTATATAAAATGCATGTTGAGTGCTCTATGTTATGAACATGCATGCTTTGTACTCCGTAGTTGATTTTTAGAGTAGTCAAAAACCCATGATGGCCACGAAACAAGCAATCAATCAAATGGTGATGAGTGGTCAAATGAAAGACTCACCATTGAGGGATTGACATAGATTTTGTATAGTTGACTTAAATGTTGACTTCATCAAAATAATTAATTTGATATAATAATAATAATGTTGTATTCTAATATAAATCATTATATAATAATCTATACTAATATGTTTTTTTTTTGTCTAAACCATCCGATAATTCGAACCAGGACCAACTAATCCGGATTTCGGGGCGTGTCCAAGGATTACGGTATTTAAACCTCTCCCAATCGCAGTTGTGGGGGATCGATCCGCAGACCTCCCTACCAAGCGCAGTCCCATGCTACCACTGCGCCAACCAACGATGATATTTTTCTACCACATTGATATTTTTTAGGATTTAATACATACTCCGTATCTCTACTAATCAACACGGACATTTTAAACAAATAGTAGATTGATATATTACATAACAGAATTAACATTGTTAATTTAGCACTGGGATATAGAATACTCCGTGACATGTATTACTAATCAGTAGTTTATTTTGAATTCTTTTTTATTTACAGAGTAATAATTCTATTGATCTTGTATTCTCCTTAAAGAAAATGAAACATCGATATAAACTACTCCGTATATCAAGTGGCTAATTAAATAAACCAAGCAAAACTCCCCATCCATCTAGAAGGCACTTTTGGATACAAAATAAGACCAAAACTTTTACAAAAATCAACATTGAAAGTTTGCAAACGTACCCACTTGAACTTAGTGAAGAACTATCTTAATCAACACATTCTAATCAATAGTTATCAATTCAAGTTAAACCACTTGCTCCAGTTAAATTCTAAATTCATGAACTGGATAGAAAATAACCCTCATCTTAGAATAACACAAAAAGAGTCGAAATCAATATTTAGTTTCGAGGAATGGTGGGTGAATAGGATGGTGGTACTGACACTCAATACTACCCTATACAACACATAATTTCCTCTCCTAACCAAAGTGATATGAAATATGTAGCATTTTTTATAGGTCCATATTACACAAGTAAACTACCGAGTAGATATTATTATTATTATTATTATTATTATTATTATTATTATTATAACATTAACAAACTTTCTGGGTAGTGGCGGAGTTAAGGGGATAGCAAATTTGTTTTTTTTTTTTAAATTTCTTATATCATCACTGTTTGCCCTTGCCGAGTTCAAATCCTAACTCCGCTACTATTTCTTGGATACTAGTTTTTTCAACAAATCTAAATAACGAAGAAATTGTAGAGGTAAATGCAAGTATTCATAATCGCGGCACAACGAGATTATCCATTTTAAACAAGACAGTTGAAGAATTTACAAACAATACCAATTTTAGTAAGCAATTTGGACATTACTCGTATCAATCAATTAGATGGGATTACAAATTTTCTGTAACACGACGTCACGACCTTATCAAGTCTTGATAAAGATTGTCATTAAGACTAAGAGTCGTGAAAGTAAACTTAAGTCTCTAATTGTTAACAAATTAAACAACATAAATGTATAAAGCACAACCGAAAAAAATTAATATCGCGTCACTTAATCACAATGACGTGCTTCATTCACCCATTACAATTACCGGAATTTTTTAATTTAGTTTAATAGTTAAGACGCCAGTAACAATAACAGATTCACATAATGAATTTCTCGTTCCCTTTATATTGAACTCGTAGATGACACTCTATATATTTTTCATTAAATACAATAATTGTAATTTTAGAGAATAACTTGATACATATTTACCATTAACTTTGTGACAAAAAAAAAAAAAATCATTAAAATAATTGGAGAAAATTTATAAAATAAATTCTTAAATTTATAACTTTATTACTCAACTCTCTTTAATTAGTTTTTCATTATAAATAACACCTTAAAAAATAAATATGCTATATATATACTGCGCATTGCGCAAGATCTATACTAGTAATTACGGAGTATAATATATGATTGACCTATGAGCTCCAATAAAATTAATTAGTACCACAAAATTAAATGAAATATTGAGTGATATTACAAAAGTAGCCCTTTCACATTTATCCCAAATCTACAAAGACCATGTGTGTGATGTGTCTATCTTGTCACATACTTACAACACAAATTAGTGTCCTTCCTTACACATTTACAAGAATCTACAATCTAAAACAAATGGACATAACTTCTTACTACTTCTGTCTCCGTCATTTATTTATCGTTAAAACAGAAGTAGGAGATCAACGTCTCCAAAAAAGTCCAATTATATACCTCTAAATATGCGGTCTTAATAACAATATTTTGCCTATCCGAAGATTTCATTTCTGGCAGCGCTCCTGTATATACCTAATGAACAAACTACCAAGATTTTATGATTAAAAACCATAAAATTTTGCATTATTTTTTCTTGGATGAAATTTGATACAAAGTTTCTCTAAAGAAATGAGGTTCACAAGGAATATGAAGAACACCTTCTTGATGATAACCAAATTCATTAGCTGATAATTGAAGTAAAGCAACAATTGAAGGATGCTTAATCAACTTAGTAGGAACCATAAACCTTTCTTCTTCTTCCTCATACTTTCCCACCATAATTGGCACATACCCTCTTCTAATTACATGTTTATCATGGCTCGAATTATCGTCGTAACACAATTTTGAATATCGAGAAGGCGACATTGAAGATGATGAATATTGATCTTTCTTTCTTACTAGCTTTCCTATAAGATCCTTCATTATAAGAATTTTGAGTGTTAGATGACGATATTGTATTACTGTATCGTTTCAATTTTATCAGATGTTAATATAATCGTCACCTTTTTGAGATTATTGAGGTTTATTGTAGAAAACTAAGGTGTATGTGCATGGAATATATATAGTCGTCCATATGTCTTCCTTGATTAGGACATTATTGTCCTTCTTGTACAAGAAAGTCAAGTCCGACCCGCATAGCTAACAAGTTTGAAGTATATTTATTCTTGTTAACAATAATTTTATTGTTTTTTTCTTGCCACTTTCCTTACTTAGAAACTTTGAAAGCAACGGTCTAATATTAGGTACTTTAGAATAATAACAATAATAATTTTGCTTCAAAAGGTAATCCAGGTACAGCAGGGGGAGGGGGTATTTTCAGGGATGAGACGGGTGACTTTATTTCAGCTTATTATTTCTCGTGTGGTAATTGTTCTTCCATGAAGGCGGAGCTGCTAGCTTTGTTAGCTGGGTTAGAGAGAGCAAAATCTCTTCACTTCACCAAGCTTATTATACATATGGATAATTCGCCTTGTGTCGATATTATTAACGAAGACCAGCTTGTCATTAATAGTCTTAAATTTATTGTCAAGCGATGCAAAGATCTGATCCGAGAAGCCGGTTGGATAGTCAAAGTTGAGCATACTTATAGAGAAGCTAACAGAGCAGCGGATATGTTAGCTAATCGAGGAGTCCAATCTAGCACTATTATTACTCACTTAGATTATCCTTTTCATGAGTTACGTTTTATCCTTCGGGAAGATATTTTTGGGGTAGCTATTCCCCGTGTAATAGCTAGCAGTTAAACTCGGGGCTTTGCCCCTCCTTAGTACCAAAAAAAATAATAATAATAATTTTGCTTCGTTTTTGCTCTTTCAATTTGGGTATAAGAATAATTAAATATAAGTTACATAAATCGGGTCATAGTCCGTTTGCTAGATATCGACGGATTTTGAACTTTACATTTTAAATATGTTACTATTAATTATGTCTTTACCAGTTATGCTATTAAACATTTTAAGAAATCGATCAATTCAATTAAAAAAAATACCGATTTTATTATGTACGAGTTCTTCCTCATAATTGTCATTTTCAAATCTAATTTCATTTTTCAACTTATATTCAATCTCCGCTTTATTAGTTCAATTCACACATAACTCTCGATGTTACTTTTAACATTTCAACATATGTATATCTTATATGTTCGTCACTAACATTTTTTTTACTCGTATATGTTTCTTTTTCTCAAATGAGACACAAGGGCATTGCAATATATGGGGAAATGAGAATTCGAATCTAAAACCTAATGTCGACTATACTGACCTCTATCTTAACCATTAGTCCAATATTATCGCCTTATCGGTACATATTTTATTATACGTGGGCACATTGAACATATAAATCAATATACACCAAACTTACACAAACATAGTGCTTCATATGTACATGACATCTTTTATTCTATGATATACTCATTTCCAAATTCAAATTTTATCACATTTTAAATTAGTTATAATTCGACAAAGGCCTAATATTTGTACCCTACTACCCGGCTATACCCCTTTCATGAATGAAGAAATTTAATATGTCGGACCATATGAGTCAACATACCCAAAATGAAAGACAAATATTGTCAAACTGAATCTCATTGCTTAATCAAAGTTCCTAAATTAAAATTAGTCGAGTTCTCCGCAACGGATTTATAGAAACATAAGATCGGCTACAAGTAGCCAGTGAAATTTCACCCTAAAATTAATTGATGATAAAAAAAGTAGACCAGTAAGTATAAATTAATGAAAATGTTAAATACTAATGTACCAAAAAAGGAAAGAAAAGCTTAAATCAAGCATTAATGACATTAATTTACGCGTAATTGTGTCATAAATTCCTATTTTAATTTCATTTTGGGAAGTAATTTAATTCTTAAATACAGCTAAGGGCTTTATTTATCATTACCCATAAATTAATGATGTGGAATAATGTATCAACACGACGACACGCATGAAAAGAGACTTCGACGACATTACTATAATCATAATAAGGGTGTCATTTATTTGGCTTGCTGTGAGATTTCATACGTACTTGTAGCATTCAATAGTATGACGCAGTATGAGGCAACATACACAACTTTACGAGTATTTTTATTCCACACTTATTATTTACGAGTATTTTTTTCTATGTGAACTTATTTAATGCCAAATTGAATTTACGTTCATATATACGCTTAAATATTAAATATATTGACATTTTCTTATGGTTTGAAACATTTTTCGTAGGGTATTGATAAGAAGCGGTAAACACTTGGGTCGTAGGCAGAAGGTTCTGGCATGGTGACCTTCTGCAACACATTGCTTGTATTGTTTCGTCTGATTTAATGGTAAATTGATCTAATTATGGAGTTCTTTAAAAAAAATAAAAAAAATAAAAAATAAAAATAATAATTAATAATTTAGGTCAAACTATAACGAAATATACCTGTTGTAACAATCAATAATTAACGTATAAGATTAACGTAAAACTGTTGTGCTTTAAAGTTAAACCTGTTAAAGTATAAATCCGGTTATGGAACTCCAACCATCCATCATAGTTGAAGGTCCAAAAATGATTTTATACCCTAATATGCATCCTCACACGAATGTCTTTAGGGCTTGAGTATGGATGCGAATATGCGATGCATGCCTTTCCTTACCTTACTTGTGTTGTGTTAATATTCCACTTCAAAAGGAATGGATGGTGAGAGTAGAGTAGGCAATGGACCGGCCCGCGTGCTGGCCCATCGTGCTTTCCCCCAAATTTGGCCCGGTCCAGGCACGATTATTGGGCTTCTCGGGCCGTGCCGTGCCAGGCCCATTCACCCCAGCCCCCGCCGCGGCCCGCTCCTGGCACGCCCATTTTCGTGCTCGGACCGTGTCTGGCCCATGGGTTAATCGCGCCTTGCACGTGGGCCGGCCTATGAGCCTTCAGTTTTTTTTCTTGTTTTAAAAATATGTTACTCCGTATATTTTTAGTATATTTTGTCTAATAACCGATAAATATTTATGATTTAAATACTTATTTTATTAAATATTAATGTACTTGATTAATTGTATATGTTCCGGGTGTAATTCCAGAGCAGATATTCGTTACCACTCGTAGCTTGTAGAATGTCGTCTTTGGTTGAATCCTTCTTTCCTTAATCGTTCCTCTCGGCCTCTCCTGCAACAATGAACGAACTGAGAGCTTGGCTTTGTGCCAAGTGTGACGATCCGCACACTTGAGCCCTTAGATTTATTTTAGGCTTATGTAATTTCATTTTCCTTGTACATTTGTAGTAAGTATTTTCTTAGTAGTTTTAGAATAGGTTTCCATAAATAGGTATATCGCTATTCTGAACTAAACTTGTAAAATCAATGTTTCCTGCTACCAGGATGTAAATATCAAATTTCCCTCTTTAGGGAGTACTAGTGAATGAAAATCTACTTCCTACCTTGTTGCCTTCGTATTGCTTGTTGTTGCTTTGTTGTGAACGACTCTTAGCCTTCACTTTACTAACAAGCCGTGTTTGTGGGATCGACACTAGGATCCCGACTCACACCCCGAGACCCGAGTATCGTGCTAGTGGGCGATCCCTCACTAGTACGAAGAGCCTTGTCGCTTGCATCTTGCCTAGAGAAGGGGCAAAGGTGCGCGCCACGGTCCGGCAAAAGTAGCGGACCGTGACATTTGGTATCAGAGCCCGGTCTTCGGACGGGCGTCTGCGAGCCGCATTTGTTTATCGAGATCGAGAAAATGGGCGAAACAATCGAGGACCGAGTGGATGCCTTAGAGGACGCAATCGACGTCAAGCTTCCCAAACTCGAGGACATCGTTATGCGGATGGCTGCGAGCCTCGAGGAGTTGCAAAAGACGGTTTGTGACCTTGAGACGAAGGTGGACGGGATGGATTCCCGCATCCAAGCGATCAGTGGTGCGATCCCCGACGATCGGGAGGAAGAGATCAATCATCTGCATCGAAAGGTCGAGATGTTAGAGAACACTTGTGCCACGCTCGTGAAAGCGGTGGCCAATGACGGGAAATGTGGGAGCCATAAGGTGAAGGCCCCTCCACCTCGTGCCTACGATGGGGCGAGGGATTCGAAAGCGGTCGATAACTTTATCTTCGATATGGAGCAATACTTCCGAGTAAGTGGGCTCGACGAAGACGCGGAAGTTGTCACGGCAAGCATGTATCTAGTCGACGATGCCAAGATGTGGTGGAGGGCTAGGTACAAGGAAATCGATGCGGGCACGATTACGGTGACATCGTGGGCCGACTTTAAGAGGATCTTGAAGGATCACTTCTACCCCGAGAACACGGAGTTTGTTGCTCGGAAGAAGTTGAAGGAAATCAAGCACACCAAATCAATCCGGGAATATGTGAGGGAATTCTCAGCGTGCATGCTCGAGATTAGCGAAATGTCCGAGACGGATAGGACATTCGAGTTCATTGACGGGTTGAAGAGGTGGGCACAACAAGAGGTCATGAGGCAGAATCCCAAAACTCTGTCTTGGCCATTTGGTGCGGAGCGCCTACTCGACTTTCACGGAGAGCGAGAGGCACCAAGAGTTGTGGCACCAACGGGGAATATGGGTGCATCACAAAGTGGGTACAATGGACAAAGGCCACAAAACAGCGCCATTTCAGTTGGGAACAGTCGGTTCCGCTCGCAAGGAAGTCAAGCCCAATCGGCGAGCACTACAAACTCGCCCTCAAGCTCGTCTTCTAAGGTGGGAAACTCTACTGCTTCCACAACGAAGAGACCGTTCGCGTGTTTTGTGTGTAAGGGTCCTCACAAGATGGCCGATTGTCCGAACAACGCGGAGTTCAATGCCATGTTCAAGAAGATGCCGAAAGGGGCTCAAGAACATCTTGATGGGGCGTTGGCCAACTATCACCAAGAGTGTAACGAAGACTCGAGTGATGGTGAAGACCAACCACGGATGGGCTCACTTCAACGGATCAGCGCGATGGGGAAATACGAAGATTCCTCCGCCAAGAAATCCAACGGGCTCATGTATGTGGACTTGATGGTGAATGGGAAGCAAGCACGAGCCTTGATCGACTCGGGCGCCTCCCACAACTTTGTTACGAAAGAGGAAGCTGATCGGTTGGGGCTAGTTCTGCGGGATGCTAACACCGCCTAAAAAAAAGCGGTCAATGGGAAAATGAGACGCGTCCAAGGAGTGGCTAAGAAGGTCGCGGTCCAAGTGGGTGAGTGGGCAGGGGAGCTCGACTTCACCACCGTTCCGCTGGATGACTTCAAGTTAGTACTCGGGATGCAGTTCTTTCAGAAAGCCTTGGTGGTATTGAAACCGAGTGACGGATCGATGCTACTAATGGGGTCTATCGTAGTGAAGACGGTAGACAACGACGAAGACAAGGAGCAGCATCGAATTTCGGCTATGAGGGTGATACCGACGCCGAAACACGGGATGCGACCTTGGAGAATGCCTAAAGGTTCGGTGGAGCCGAGGGCGAACAAGACCCAGGCTAACTACGATGCTAAGTGGCCTGGGGGACGAAAGAAGAGTCTACCTCCTCACCGAGGAGTAGACAATGAGGGCCGAGATGCCCAAAGAAGTAGGCCTCGTACCATCAGGGGGCCGCGTCGATGTGTTGAATCGACGTCTGGTTTTTGGTCGTCGACCCAAGAGAGAAGGCCTCGTACCATCAGGCCGCGCCGAAATGCGATTCGGCCCTGGAGATCTCACATTCCCTTGAATGCAGGTGCTGAAGTGACGAGAGACAAGACGAAGGTCCGTTGGGGCCAGTACTTGGAGAAAGCCCGAGAGAGCACTTTTCAAGCAGCGGCAAAGTGGGCGTTCCCGAGAGACAAGGAGCACGTGGTGAACTTGGAGAACATGACGTTCGGCAGCTTCTATGTCAAGGAACTCCAGCCTATCCTTGAAGGGACGAAGAGGCCAGTCATTGTTTGGGACGAAGCGCACATTCAAGCCGAGTTGTACAAGCCAATCCCCAACATTTGCATGGACATCGTGAGCTCACCGAGGATGTCTCACTGAAGCACCGTTCAAGATTTTTGTGTTGCCGAGGGCGGCAACAGATTAGGTGGGGGAGAGTGTGACGATCCGCACACTTGAGCCCTTAGATTTATTTTAGGCTTATGTAATTTCATTTTCCTTGTACATTTGTAGTAAGTATTTTCTTAGTAGTTTTAGAATAGGTTTCCATAAATAGGTATATCGCTATTCTGAACTAAACTTGTAAAATCAATGTTTCCTGCTACCAGGATGTAAATATCAAATTTCCCTCTTTAGGGAGTACTAGTGAATGAAAATCTACTTCCTACCTTGTTGCCTTCGTATTGCTTGTTGTTGCTTTGTTGTGAACGACTCTTAGCCTTCACTTTACTAACAAGCCGTGTTTGTGGGATCGACACTAGGATCCCGACTCACACCCCGAGACCCGAGTATCGTGCTAGTGGGCGATCCCTCACTAGTACGAAGAGCCTTGTCGCTTGCATCTTGCCTAGAGAAGGGGCAAAGGTGCGCGCCACGGTCCGGCAAAAGTAGCGGACCGTGACACCAAGCGTACTCACTCCGACGCTCAAGTCAGTAAACTTAAGGGATAAGTTGTTACTTGGCTGAATGTATATTGTAGAGAGATAAGGAAGATAATACCAGATGAATAGTGTTTCTTAGGTTCAGTTGTGTATCCTTTCCTAAATGAAGGTTGAGGAGTATTTATAGGCTTTCACCTTTTGTCACGTAGTGGCCAAGTGGCCAAGTGGCTAGCAGGTGGAAAGACTGATCTACCCCTCGGCCGAGGGACCTATGGCAGGCCGGCGGGCCCTGTTGACTCACCGCCGAGGGGTCTTGGATATGAGTACGCGGGTATGTGTCCCGGCTGGCAGGTTGCCATGCCGAGACCCAGCCGACAGCCGATGCCGACGGGTCGATCGGCTAATTTGTCTAAGTCGTTGACTTCTTTGTGGGTATCTTTGACCTTGCTCAATATGTTGACTTGGTCGGCGGTGCAGAATATGCCCCATCAATTTGCCCCAGCCGTAGTCTATGCCGTGGTATGGGCTCCGATGTACGTTTGAGCGTATATTCTGCGTAAGTAATTTGTAAAAATTTTCGATCGGCTTCTTCTGCGGCGGCTTCTTTTACCTCGGCCTGGTCTTTCTTAGGCCGTACCATATCCCCCCTCCACATGGATGTGTAAAGGGCATCCGATGTGGAAAAGAAAGTGGCGCTTGCCGAGACCAGGGTTGAGAGTGCCGGTTGTTTTTGATTGCCCCCGGCCGGCGCTACTTAGCTCGGTTGATCATGTGGCCGGCGGAGAACAGATGCTTGAGAATTTGTTGAGGAAGGTGAATAGGCGGAGAGATATGAATGGGCGTGTTGAAGACGCTTGGTCACTGTTGCATTGATTGACGTTCAACTGTTGCGACGATTGACATCCCGTGGTTGCATGTCCGACACGTGTTCTACATTCGCCGATTGGATGACGCTTCATGGGTCTGTTCTCGATTGGTCCTTCTTCATGGGCTTTTCCCTATAAATAGGGCAGTTATTCCGTGAAATTGGCCACCAATTTCATTCTCCAAAATTTTCTTCTCTCTAAACTTTCAAGGGCTTCTTTGTCTTCTAATTTTCAGAGTTGTTACTCCGGCGAGTGTTTTTCTTCAAGGTAAACAAACAAATTTCTTCACTTTTTATTTTGTTAAATAATTCTTTGCTACTATGTCTTTCGCCGACGCCGGAACTAGCACTTCTGCGCCGGAGGGTTCCCCGTCGCGTCTTGATGGGGAGGGGATACTAGACGCCATCCCGATAAGGTTTGGGGGCCCTAGGTCTCCTTCTCCCGTAGTCGATCCACCAATTTTGGAGGAACGGGAGGATGAGGATGACGATGCTGATGAGTGATGAGGATGAGGGGACTCCTTCTGATAGTGGGAGGCTGTCTATCCCGGATCATGGCGAGCCCTGCACGACTGGTCTTGACCGTGCTTGGTCCCATAAGTTCGCCAGTTGTTCCGGCGAGACACTTTTCGGAGGCCATTTCTCCCTCGGTGAGGGGTACAAGATCGTTATCCCTAAGAAGGGTCAGGCGGTCTGTTGCCCTCCACCGGGTCACACCGGCGTGTACATCAGGCACCTGGAGTATGAGCTGCGGTTTCCTCTGAATAAATACGTCATGGCCATCATCAAAGCTATGAACGTCGCTGTGGCCCAACTACATCCGCTGGCCATGAGGACGATAGTTGGCTTTGTGTGGCTCTGTCTTTTTAGGAGGGAGATCCCGACGGTCAACTTATTCCGCCGCCTTCATCATCTGCGGCCGTCAATTGCTGGCAAAGTGGGTTGGTATAGCATGCAGGCGGAGCCAGGCTTCGTCTCCGTGTCCAAACTTACTTCTTGCAAAGACTGGCAACGGCGATGGGTGTATGTTCAAGTGCCGGAGGACTACCCCCGCCTCGGTCTTTCCGAGCCCTGTTTACTTGCGGTGTGAGAACCGGGAAGAGTATGAGGAGTGTACCTCCCGGGGTAAAGTTAAAATGGACGCTTTGATGGTCCCTCTTATCGAGGATGATGAGAAGCGGGCGATCAGCTGTTTGATTTGAGAAGGGATGGTGCCCCGACTCGATTATTCTTGAGGGATGAGCCGCTCGCCACGTCGGCCTCATACCGGCCCTCGGCCCGGGGTGAGTGGGGTCGGTGTGAGGCCCATCTTTACTGTTATGCTCTTGTTTCAGGGCTTTGTTTTACTTCTTTTATGTAACCTTTGTTTGATTTCTTGCAGACCGGTTTGGCCAGGATCATGCGAGAGGACCTTGCGGAGGTTAGGGCTTGACAAGGACGGGAAGGTCGTTAAACAAACATCCTACTACCGACTTGCGTGATCGTAGACCGTCTCCCAACGAACTCATGGATAAGCGGTGAAGTCACCGGATCCGCGGCGGCCTGCAAGGGTTCTCGGGGCGTGCCAAAGAGAACAAAGAAGGCGTCCCAGGTTGGCGGCGGCGTCGTGCGGCTCCTCTTCGACCCCGGTGGTTCGTGAGTCCGTGGAGGTCATCGAAATCATCGATGGGGCGGTGACGTTGCTAAGGCCCTTTCTCCTCCGAAGAAGAGAAAAGAGCCTCCGTCTGCGCTTCCATCGTTGCGGGAGAAGATCGACTCACCGCCCTCGAACGAAGAGGGTCCCGGTGTACGGATCTAACTTGTGGTTCGGATTTAGCTGGTTCGTTGGACATCCCGGATGACCGCTTTTACGATGTGTCAATGCATGGTGACATGGATGCTGTGTAAATTTTTGTAGATCCTCCTTCGGCGGCCGCCGTTCTCACCGAACGGCAATTAGGGAAGCGACACGAGAAGGCTATTGAGAAGGCGGGTGTGAGAAATGTCATCATTGACTCCTCGGCTCAGAAGATTCCTCCCTCCGAGCTTGTGGCAGAGGGTGTGAAATTATATAAGAGGATGGCCAAGTGGACCCAACAAGCCGGCTCCTACATCTTGGAGCAGGAGAAGACCATGGGCCAAGCTGCGCCACTGATCGCAAAGCTTAAACTTGATCTCTCTGCCGCAAAGGGGGAAGCCGGGAAGGCTAAACTGGATCTCTTTGCTGCCAAGAAGCGCGTGGAGGAAACTGAGAAGCTGCTAGGGGCCGAGAGGGCCAAAGTTGAGAAGCTAATGCCGCCACTTTGCCAAGATGATGGAGGAGCGGGACAGTACAAGGGTGCTTATGACGCCGTGGTTGCAAGGGGGAAAGTGGAAGGATCTGTTCCACAACCAGGCGGAGGCGCTCAGGGACGCGCAGGCTGCCCTTGCTCAAAAGGAGAAGGATATTGAAATGCTTCAAGATGATCTTCTCCCTAAAATGTGCGCCCAATTCCGGGACCAGGCCGAGGAGGCGACCAGGGAGGCAATAAAAAGACTCGTCCCCGAGGGCTCTTTCCCGTGGGATAAATTTGACCAGCTTCTGGACGAGATGGGATGTCTTTGCGGAGGCGCGGAGGCGCAGAGAAGGCGGAGGCGGCGAAGGCGGCTCAGATAGCTGAGGCCAAGGCGGCCTATGATGCAAAGGTGAAGGAGGGTGACAGGCTAAAGGCACTTGAAAATGTCGAGCCCTCTTCTGAGCCGGCCACCGAAGATGCTGCTGCTACTGACGGAGGGCAGCAACAGGCATAGGGAGACGGGCGGTTATCACCAGACTCACCCGGCGTCTCGGATAGCTTTAGCTGTTCGGGGGCCAATTATTGAGCCTTCTCTCCCTGCCATCTTTTGGCGCTTCAAATCCCAAGTCTGTAACCTTTTGCTTTTTTGTTTCCTCGCTTTCTGTAAAGCTTTGGTAAGTAGAGTTTAGGCTATCCTTATGGGGACGGCCGTCGTCTGTACTCTCCTTGCAATCATTTTCAATAAAGTTTTATCTTTTGGTCCTCGGCTTGGCCGGGACTTTGATCACGATCCTTTACTTATCTTCTTGCGTTATTAATTGAGTGCCTTCGTTTTTACCGTCGGCATGGCCGAGTCAATTAGAATGCATATCTCAACCGCGTAACGTCTTTAGCATTTCTTCTAGCGTATCGGTCATTGTGTCCCCGTCGCTCTCGGCTAAGGCCGAGGTAATCGGGGTTATGGCTCGATAGCAATTCTTCTAGCGTATCGGTCATTGTGTCCCCGTCGCTCTCGGCTAAGGCCGAGGTAATCGGGGTTATGGCTCGATAGCAATTCTTCTAGCGTATCGGTCATTGTGTCCCCGTCGCTCTCGGCTAAGGCCGAGGTAATCGGGGTTATGGCTCGATAGCAATTCTTCTAACGTATCGGTCATTGTTTCCCCGTCGCTCTCGGCTAAGGCCGAGGTAATCGGGGTTATGGCTCGATAGCAATTCTTCTAGCGTATCGGTCATTGTGTCCCCGTTGCTCTCGGCTAAGGCCGAGGTAATCGGGGTTATGGCTCGATAGCAATTCTTCTAGCGTATCGGTCATTGTGTCCCCGTCGCTCTCGGCTAAGGCCGAGGTAATCGGGGTTATGGCTCGATAGCAATTCTTCTCTTTGAGTGCCCGCCTGGTGGCAATTTGTGGAGGGGACAAACACTTCGATGGAAAACTTGGGTGATTCATTTGTTTGTTATGATCGTGCGTTGGGGTGTCCACAATGGGTTTGGACACCTCCGCCGCTATACAAAGTATTTTCTTAAGTTATCGGTGTTCCAATGGCTCATCAAAGGCACACCTCCCATGTCTGTCAGCCGGTATGTACCCGGCCTCATCTCTTCGACCACTTTGTAGGGACCCTCCCAGTTGGCCGTCAGTTTACCATGAATATTTCCTTTGTTGGTGGCAGCCGACTTCCTTAGGACTAGGTCTCCCACTTTTAAGTCCCTTTTGTGGACTCTTCGGTTGTAGGCTCTTTTCATCCGGTTTTGATATACGGCCAAGTTGAGGCGTGCTGTATCTCGGCTTTCTTCGACCAGGTCTAGGGAGGCTTTCAGGCCTTCCTCGTTTTCAACTGGGTTAAAGGTAGCCGTTCTGAATGTTGGCACCATTGATTCAATTGGTAGGACTGCTTCGGAACCGTAGACTAGGTGGAAGGGGGTGTACCCCGTTGCTTCTTTCTCCGTGGTCCGAAGGGACCACAGGACGCCGGGTAGTTCATCGGCCCACCTTCCCTTAAGGTCTTCAACCGTCTTCTTCAAACCGTTGAGGATTGTTTTGTTGGTGCGCCTCCGCCGCCCGTTGCTCGTGGATGGCAGACGGAGGAGTACGCAAACTTGATGCCAAGCTCTTTTAACGATTCATTATCGGTCGCTCCAAAACTCTCGACCGTGGTCAAATACCATAACTTGGGGTAACCCGAAGCGAGTTATAACATTTTCCCAGATTACCTTTTCGACGGCCGTTGTGGTCTTCGCTGGGATCGCTCTGACTTCGACCCATTTGGTGAAGTAATCAACGGCGACGATTAAGAACTTCCTTCCTCCGGAGGCCGTTGGGAACGGCCCTAGCATGTCCATCCTCCACTGTGCGAAAGGAAGGGGACTAAGCACCGGTTGTAGGTCCCTGGAGGGAGCGTGTATCACCGGGGCATGCATCTGACAGTTCGTGCACTTCTTGGTCTTTGTTCGGAATCTTGAAGCATGGTGGGCGAAGTAGCCAGCTCGGAGAGCTTTGTGGGCCGATGTTCTTGCCCCCATGTGGTGTCCACAGATGCCTTCGTGAATCTCTGTCGATGCTCGATTTCGTCGTACTGGACCGACACACTTCAAGAGTGGTCTTATTACGGATCTTCTGTACAGTTCCCCTTCGAACACCAAGTACCTGGCGGCGATCCTTTTTATTTTGGCCGAGGGATTGCGGTCCTCCGGCAATTCACCTGTAAGTTTGTATTTCATTATCGGAGTCATCCACGTTGTCTCGGTCTCTATGTTGCCCACCATGCCGACGGTCTCAGTGATGCTCTTCGCATTCCTGATATCTACCAAACACGGTTGGTGACATTCTTGATGGTTGAGCTGGCAAGTTTGGAGAGAGCGTCGGCCCGGTTGTTCTCGGATCTGGGAACGCATTGGATTTGGAAAGATTTCAATTTTGCTATGTCGGCCTTTACCCTCTCTAGGTACCTTACCATTCCGTCGTCCCGAGCCTCAAACTCCCCTCTGATTTGGTTAGTAACCAACAGTGAGTCTGTCTTCAACACGATGTGTTCTGCTCCGGCAGCCCTAGCTAACTCGACTCCGGTTATCACCGCCTCGTATTCGGATTCGTTGTTCGAGGCCGAGAAGGTGAATTTCAAGGCGTACTCAAACTCGTCCCCGTTTGGGCTGATGATAAGGATGCCGGCTCCTGAGCTGTTCGTCGTGGAGGAGCCGTCGGTATAAACCTCCCATATGCCTGGGTTTGGCTCTTCTTGATATGTGCATTCGGCCAGGAAATCTGCAAGTGCTTGCCCCTTTATCGAAGGCCTTGGTTTGTACTGAATGCCGAAACCAGAGAGTTCCACTGCCCATTTGATGAGCCTGCCGGATTGTTCGAATTTTTCCAAAGCTTTCTCCAATGGCTGATCGGTTAGGACCGTCACGGGGTGTGCGTCGAAGTAGGGTTTCAACTTCCTTGTGGCAACGACGACGGCGAAGGCTGCTTTTTCAATTAGTGGGTAATTTCTCTCGGCGGGCAACAGCGTATGGCTGACAAAGTAGATTGGGTGTTGCTGTTTGTCTTCTTCCCTGATGATCACGGCGCTGACCGTGGCCGAGGTAATCGCTATGTATAGGTATAGCGTCTCCCCAAAGATCGGCTGGACAGAGTTGGGAGAGTCTCGAAGATGAGCTTTCGATTGCTTGAAAGCCGTGCTCTGTTCCTCCCCTAGTGAAGTCTTTATTCCCTTTCAATATTTTGAAGAATGGGGTGCTCTTGTCGGCTGACCGAGAGATGAAACGGGCGAGAGCCGCCATTCTCCGTGGCCAAGATCATAACCTCTTTTCGATTCCTTGGTTCCGCAGGTCTAGGATTGCTTGGATTTTGTCCGGATTTGCATCGATGCCTCCGCACCGACAAGTACACCGAGGAATTTACCTGCCGGACACCGAAGTTGCATTTCATTGGGTTGAGCTTCATCTTGTATTTCCTTAGTGAACAAAATGTTTCGTGTAAATCGGCCAGGTGCTCGCTGTCAGACTTGCTTTTCACAATAGCATCGTCGACGTAAGCCTCAATGTTTCGCCCTTTTTGATTTTGGAACACTTTGTCCACCAGTCTTGTATACGTTGCGCCGGCGTTTTTCAAACCAAACGGCATCATTTTGTACATGTATGTGCCGTTAGCGGTGATGAATGCGCATTTAGGCATGTCCTCCTCAGCCATGAATACCTGGTGATTGTAACAACCCGGATTATAAAACAAAGGAAAAACATATTATAAAGTAAATATCAGAGTACGGTACTGATAGAAGGGGTCAAGGTGGCGGAAACACCAAGCCCAAATCCGGTTCGCTACTAACTCCAAACAAACTAATACATTATTCGAAAGGTTCTTAAAACATAAAGTAAAGTCCTAATTTATTATTCATCTACTTACACAGAACTTCCCAACAAGATATCATCCAAAACAAAGCAACAATCGAACAACTTTGAGAAGGGGTCGACAATCGATCGGGAGTAACTAGATGCTCTCCCAGTCATGTTTACAACAATTGAATATAATCAACAATCATTAACAAATGAAATGTAAAACCAGTAAACATGCGAGATCATCTATACTCATGAAAACCCAACATAGCTTACCATGACTTAATCAATCTTAAACGGATGCAAACATGCAAACCTAGACCATATGCAACCACTAGACCATGAACACTTACAAATCCAGTAGCAACAAACGACCCACAACAACCTAAGGCACAAAGCTAGCATTGAAGCATAGCAAACATGGTGACACACAATCCACAGCAACAGAAGGCACAAAGCTAGCAACAAAGCATAGCGAATAGAGTGAACGCCCGTTAGAGCGTATAACCATCGCTCTAACTTGCCGGAGCGTATAACCATCGCCTCTAGGCGACGGAGCGTATAACCACCGCCTCCATCGGTGTGGAGCGTATAACCACTGCCTCCACGGTACTATGTATAGCGTATAACCACTGCCTATATGTCTAAGACCTGGCCAGACTCTCGGTAAACCGAACGACACTCGGGGAACAGAGCGTATAACCACTGCCTCTGCCCAATCCCGAACACAGACCAAATAAATCCCGCATCAACGGGTGGCTTTGGTTCATTCCGATAGCACATAACCGTAACTACCGTAATCTATTCAAACTAGCCAACAAATAAATGAACAGTATAACCGACTGTACTAACATGCGTGAACAACATCACGACTCAACTCATAGGATAGTATAACTGACCATCCTACTTATCATATGAACAAGAGTAACCAAAGATATACAAACACAATGTCATATAGTAACTGAACACAACATAACATGTGAACAAGTATAAGCAACCAATGTTATAGTAACTTCAGTTATAACTTTAACATTAACCACTCAATGTTATAGCAACCCTAACCATAACATAGACCCTAGGTGCGAGGTTATAGTAACCTCGACTATAACTTCAATATATACGACTTGAAGTTATACTTACCTTAACTATAACCTTGACACGAACCTCAAGTTACACTAGTTCCAACCATAACCTTGAGCCATAAATCTCAGGGTATGCTAGTTCCAGCTATAACCTTAACTCGTACTTCAATGTTATAGTTGCTCGGCCCATAACTAGAGTAACTACCCAAAGTTGTACTAACTTTAGCCATAACACTTGAATCATCATCAATGTTATACTAGCTTTAGCTATAACTTTGGAGAGAACCCTTGGCCGCCTATCATGCCGCCACTAGGGTTTATTCGTAAACCCTAATTACGCTCATGACACCCATAATAAACACGTAAACAATATATGATATATGATTAAAGCATTAAAATATATACAAGCATGTGAAAACATAATTAACATGATAATAAACAATCGAACACGTACCAATTACACAAATCAATTATTAAATCATGTAAATTACATCAATTGGCATAAACACAATTAAAGAAAAACACCTAGTTACCTTATTAAGCAAATAACCCTAAAGATCGTCTTCAACGATATAAACGTCTTCTCCTGGAGCAACTTCCACGCCTTCATAGAAATCATCCACGTGCCAAAGATAACGAAACTAATAAATATACTAATATATATATAAACTATAAAACTATAAAAACTACGCGAAACATAAAAACTTACGAAGAAGATAGATAAATCCAAGAAGTAGGATCGATCTAAGCACGAAGAACGATGAAGAACGAAGGAGGAAGAAAGACGGCACGAAACCCTAGGTGAGGGTGGCGCGCGGCACGAGGAGGAAGAGAGGAGGAGAGAATTAGGTTTAGGGTTTCGTGAGATTATGGGAAAAGAAGAGCAAGGGTTTGGTTTTCCTTCATATTTATAGAGAAGCTCATGGGTTTATTCTAGGTTTAGGCCCAAAACTCACCCATCAACATTAAGAATCACATGAGACCCAAGGAGGAAACGGATCTTCACCGTTTTTCGAGCCCAACGAGCCCAAAAGACGACAAACGGATATTTTCCCGAAAATAAAATATAAAATATGGGAAAATAAAATTATAAAATTATATTATGGAAATTAGGGGTGTTACAATCCAACCCCCTAAAAAGAAGTTTCGTCCTCGAAACTTGATAAGAGAACTACCTCACTCGAAAAGATGTGGATGCTTCTCTCGCATAGACGCTTCGGTTTCCCAAGTCTCCTGCTCAAACTTCTGACTTCTCCACAGAACCCGAACCAAGGGTACAACCTTATTCCTTAACCTCTTCTCCTGACGTTCCAAAATGCGTACATGACGTTCCTCATAAGTCAGGTTAGGCTCAACCTCGATAACATCAGCCTGTAGAACATGAGAAGGATCACTGCGATAACGACGCAACTGCGACACATGGAAAACATCGTGAACCTTCGACAGATTCGGAGGTAAAGCCAACCTATAGGCTACCTCGCCAACTCTCTCGAGCACCTCATACGGTCCAATGTACTTAGGACTAAGCTTGCCCTTAAGTCCAAATCTCTTAACACCTTTCATCGGTGAAACCTTAAGAAAGACCTTATCGCCAACCTCAAACTCAATCGGCCTACGCCGCAAGTTTGCATACGTCTTCTGTCGATCCTGGGCTGCCTTAAGCTTCTCGCGGATCAACCTCACTTGCTCAATCGATTCTTGAACCAACTCTGGGCCAAGAACGACAGCCTCACTAGAATCGTCCCAACACAAAGGACTACGACACTTTCTTCCATAAAGTGCCTCAAACGGAGCCATCTGAATACTAGCTTGGTAACTATTGTTGTAGGAGAACTCCACAAGCGGTAAACTCTTCTCCCAACTAACTTGAAATTCCAAAGCACAAGCTCGCAACATATCCTCAAGCGTCTGAATCGTACGCTCAGTCTGACCATCAGTTGCAGCATGAAAAGCCGTACTCATCTTAAGCTCACTACCCAAAGACAACTGAAGCTTCTTCCAAAACTGAGAACAAAACCTCGGATCACGGTCGGAGATGATATCCTTAGGAACCCCATGAAGACGAATGATCTCACGCTGATAAGCATTCGCTAGTTCCTCGAGACTCCAAGTCTCCTTCATTGGAATGAAATGCGCGACCTTAGTCAAACGATCAACCACGACCCAAATCGCATTCATTCCCCTTGGCGACCTCGGCAAACCCATAACGAAGTCCATCGAAATCGAATCCCATTTCCAGGTGGGAATCTCCAACGGTTGCAGTAGACCACCAGGTCTCTGATGTTCGAACTTAACCTTCTGACACACCAAGCAACGACTCACAAACTCGACGATCTCTTTCTTCATACCCGGCCACCAAAACTTTAGCTTCAGATCCTTATACATCTTATCACCACCAGGATGAACCGAATAGGGAGTACTATGAGCCTCTTTGAGAATCTTACATTTTAAGACCTCACAGCTAGGCACACACCAACGACCATGGAATCGTAGACCATCATCAGGTCCAACGTCGAAGTCTTTGGCACGTCCTTCGCTTATAGCGACTCGAACTCTTTCTAAGTATTCATCCTCTCTTTGCTTAACTCGGATCTCATGAAGGATCTCGGGTTCAGCAACCATCGCACTCAAATCTAAAGTACCAGGAAGAACTACCTCAAGGCTCATCTTCTGGAACTCTCGACTCAAGTCATCTGGTAACACCAACACAGATCTCATACCATGGCACACCTTGCGACTCAAAGCATCGGCAACCACGTTTGCCTTACCCTCATGATACTGCAGCTCAATCTTGTAGTCGTTAAGCAACTCCAACCAACGTCTTTTCCTCATGTTAAGATCTTTCTGAGTGAAGATATACTTCAAGCTCTTATGATCCGTATAAAAGTTGCAAGAGACCCCATACAAGTAGTGTCGCCACAGCTTAAGTGCAAACACCACCGCTGCTAACTCAAGATCGTGAGTCGGATAGTTCGTCTCGTGAACCTTCAACTGACGGGAAGCATAAGCCACAACTTTACCCTTCTGCATCAGGACACAACCCAACCCAAACTTCGACGCATCACAAAAGACATCGAACTCGACGCCATCTTCTGGTAGAGTCAACACAGGAGCGGTAGTCAACCTCTTCTTCAACTCCTGAAAGGCAGCTTCACAAGCCTCGGTCCAAATGAACTTGGATTCCTTCTTCATTAACTGAGTCATCGGTCTCGCAATCTTAGAGAAGTCATGAACAAACCGACGATAGTACCCAGCTAGACCAAGGAAACTCCGAACCTCATTCACATTCTTTGGACTTTCCCAATCGACCACGGCTCGAATCTTCGACGGGTCAACCATAACTCCATCGCCAGATATCACATGACCCAAGAAGGTAACTTCCTTTAACCAAAACTCGCACTTCGAGAACTTAGCATACCACTTCTGCTTACGCAGAATCTCCAATATAACACGAAGGTGATTCTCGTGTTCAGCCTCATCTCTCGAGTAAATCAGTATGTCGTCTATGAACACCACGACACACTTATCCAAATACTCGCTGAAAGTGCGGTTCATCTGATCCATGAAAACGGCAGGTGCATTTGTCAGACCAAACGGCATTACCACGAACTCATAGTGGCCATACCTCGAACGAAAAGCAGTCTTAGGAATATCCTCATTCCTAAATCGGAATCGATGGTAACGACCTCGGATCGATCTTCGAGAACACACTCGCACCACGAAGCTGATCAAACAAATCCTCGATCCTCGGCAAAGGATACTTATTCTTGATAGTAACCTTGTTCAGCTCACGGTAGTCAATGCACAACCGCATACTACCATCCTTCTTCTTGACGAACAAAACAGGAGCACCCCACGGCGAAGCACTTGGTCGGATAAAACCCTTATCGATCATCTCCTCAAGTTGCTTCTTAAGTTCCTGTAACTCAGCTGGCGCCATACGATAAGGAGCTTTCGAAATGGGACCAGTTCCAGGTAGCAACTCAATCGGGAACTCTACATCTCGCTCAGGAGGAATACCAGGTAGATCCTCAGGAAAGACATCGGGAAACTCCTTAACCACAGGGATATCCTCTAGCTTAGGTTCAACTGAAACACCATGGACACTGCACAAATAGATCTGATGACCCTTTCTACCCATGTTAACCATCTTCATAGCAGAAACCCACTTGACCGTAGGTGTAACCCTAACACCTTGGTAAGAAACCCTCGAACCTGTAGGACTCTTAAGCACGATCTTCTGATCACGACAAAGGAACCTAGCGTCATAGCGAGATAACCAATCCATACCCAAAATCGCATCAAACTCTCCGAGTTTGAATTGGACGAGATCGGCAGGAAGGATCGCCCCTGCGATATTGACAGGTACGTCCTTGAAAAGAACGGAGCAAGAAACAATCTCACCCGTAGGAAGGGATATAGAGGTATGAACGGATGAAGAAGAAGAGAGTCCAAAGACGGACGGAAAAGGATTCGGATACAAAGGACATCGATGCACCCGTATCAAAAAGAACAAAAGCAGATAAAGAGTGAACGAGAAAGGTACCCGTAACCACATCTGGATTAGCATCTGCCTCGGCACGACTCATAACGAACACTCGGCCAGTCTTCGGGGCTTCAACCTTAGGAGTATCAAACTTAGGCTTCTGGGGACAATCAACAGCCTTGTGTCCCGGAGCTTTGCACGTGAAACATGTGATAGGAGTACCAGGAGCACAACTCGCACGGGTGGTAAGCTTTTCCGCAACGAAAACACCATTCGTTTTTCTTGAACTCGGTTTCGATCACGGGAAGCATACGGACGAGCCTCGAACTTCGCTTCTTCCCGGGAAGCGAGGAGCAACATAAGGCCTCTTCACGAACTTACTCTTTGCACTCTCCTCGGCCTCGGTAGCAAGAACCGAATCATAAATGCTAAGAGCACGATCATAAGCTTCTTTGGAAAGAAGTTGAAGGAATGCCGGACATAGCGATCCAGGACCTTAGGAGCTAGATTCTTCTCATAGCGACGAGTCCTCGAAACCTCGTCCATAGCTACAGAAGTAACGAAACGTGAAAGCTTCACGAACTTGTTGGTGTACTCCTCGACGGTCATGGAACCCTGCTGTAGACGAAGGAACTCCTGCTCCTTCTGCCAGCGCATCTCCTCAGGATAAAACCTTTTCTTCAGAGCCTCAGAGAAAAGAGCCCAACCATATCCTGGTTGAACTTCCAAACCAGCTCTAGCAAGAGCCCACCAGTTGTCGGCCTCGTCCTTCAGATAATAGGTGGCGATATCCACCTTCTGATCATCAGGACATCCAGTAGCAAGGAACAACTTCTCGATCTCTCGAATCCAAGCCTCCAAAGCAGTAGGATCATTCGCACCATCATAAGTCGGAGGACGGTGACGATCAAAGCGATCAAACACGGTCGGTTGCGGATGGTTGTTGTTATTATTGTTGTTATTGTTGTTGTTGTTGTTGTTGAGGTGGTTGGTGAAACCTTCGGCCATAGATGCCAAAGCGGCCTCTAGTCTCCTGATGCGGTCAGCATCGGTCTCACCATTAGCGTTACGCACCATCTGCAAGAACGAAGTCTCGTTATAAGTGGTAGAACCTAAGTACCACTTCAAACAACTACTCATACACTTTACAAACATAAGAAAACCAACGAATCCTATTGGTTTCTACCCCATTTACTCTCACTCATTAACTAGGTCATTTATTTTAGTCATCAACTAAGCGAGAGTTGGGAGCGTGTTCGCTCTGATACCAACTATAACAACCCGGATTATAAAACAAAGGAAAAACATATTATAAAGTAAATATCAGAGTACGGTACTGATAGAAGGGGTCAAGGTGGTGGAAACACCAAGCCCAAATCCGGTTCGCTACTAACTCCAAACAAACTAATACATTATTCGAAAGGTTCTTAAAACATAAAGTAAAGTCCTAATTTATTATTCATCTCGCCGCACAGAACTTCCCAGCAAGATATCATCCAAAACAGCAACAATATGAACAACCTGAGAAGGGGGTCGACAATCAGTCGGGAGTAACTAGATGCTCTCCCAGTCGTGTTTACAACAATTGAATATAATCAACAATCATTAACAAATGAAATGTAAAACCAGTAAACATGCGAGATCATCTATACTCATGAAAACCCAACATAGCTTACCATGACTTAATCAATCTTAAACGGATGCAAACATGCAAACCTAGACCATATGCAACCACTAGACCATGAACACTTACAAATCCAGTAGCAACAAACGACCCACAACAACCTAAGGCACAAAGCTAGCATTGAAGCATAGCAAACATGGTGACACACAATCCACAAAGAATGAAGGCACAAAGCTAGCAACAAAGCATAGCGAATAGAGTGAACGCCCGTTAGAGCGTATAACCACCGCCTCTAACTTGCGGAGCGTATAACCACTGCCTCTAGCTGACGGAGCGTATAACCACTGCCTCCATCGGTGTGGAGCGTATAACCACTGCCTCCACGGTACTATGTATAGCGTATAACCACTGCCTATATGTCTAAGACCTGGCCAGACTCTCGGTAAACCGAACGACACTCGGGGAACAGAGCGTATAACCACTGCCTCTGCCCAATCCCGAACACAGACCAAATAAATCCCGCATCAACGGGTGGCTTTGGTTCATTCCGATAGCACATAACCGTAACTACCGTAATCTATTCAAACTAGCCAACAAATAAATGAACAGTATAACCGACTGTACTAACATGCGTGAACAACATCACGACTCAACTCATAGGATAGTATAACTGACCATCCTACTTATCATATGAACAAGAGTAACCAAAGATATACAAACACAATGTCATATAGTAACTGAACACAACATAACATGTGAACAAGTATAAGCAACCAATGTTATAGTAACTTCAGTTATAACTTTAACATTAACCACTCAATGTTATAGCAACCCTAACCATAACATAGACCCTAGGTGCGAGGTTATAGTAACCTCGACTATAACTTCAATATATACGACTTGAAGTTATACTTACCTTAACTATAACCTTGACACGAACCTCAAGTTACACTAGTTCCAACCATAACCTTGAGCCATAAATCTCAGGGTATGCTAGTTCCAGCTATAACCTTAACTCGTACTTCAATGTTATAGTTGCTCCAGCCATAACTAGAGTAACTACCCAAAGTTGTACTAACTTTAGCCATAACACTTGAATCATCATCAATGTTATACTAGCTTTAGCTATAACTTTGGAGAGAACCCTTGGCCGCCTATCATGCCGCCACTAGGGTTTATTCGTAAACCCTAATTACGCTCATGACACCCATAATAAACACGTAAACAATATATGATATATGATTAAAGCATTAAAACATATACAAGCATGTGAAAACATAATTAACATGATAATAAACAATCGAACACGTACCAATTACACAAATCAATTATTAAATCATGTAAATTACATCAATTGGCATAAACACAATTAAAGAAAAACACCTAGTTACCTTATTAAGCAAATAACCCTAAAGATCGTCTTCAACGATATAAACGTCTTCTCCTGGAGCAACTTCCACGCCTTCATAGAAATCATCCACGTGCCAAAGATAACGAAACTAATAAATATACTAATATATATATATATAAACTATAAAACTATAAAAACTACGCGAAACATAAAAACTTACGAAGAAGATAGATAAATCCAAGAAGTAGGATCGATCTAAGCACGAAGAACGATGAAGAACGAAGGAGGAAGAAAGACGGCACGAAACCCTAGGTGAGGGTGGCGCGCGGCACGAGGAGGAAGAGAGGAGGAGAGAATTAGGTTTAGGGTTTTGTGAGATTATGGGAAAAGAAGAGCAAGGGTTTGGTTTTCCTTCATATTTATAGAGAAGCTCATGGGTTTATTCTAGGTTTAGGCCCAAAACTCACCCATCAACATTAAGAATCACGTGAGACCCAAGGAGGAAACGGATCTTCACCGTTTTTCGAGCCCAACGAGCCCAAAAGACGACAAACGGATATTTTCCCGAAAATAAAATATAAAATATGGGAAAATAAAATTATAAAATTATATTATGGAAATTAGGGGTGTTACAGTGATACCCCGAGAAGGCGTCTAGCAGGCTCAGCATGGTGTAGCCTGCCGTGGCGTCGATTAAGCTATCTATTCGAGGCAAAGGATAACAATCTTTGGGGCATGCTTTATTATGATTGGTAAAATCTACACACATTCTCCATGCTCCCGATGATTTCCTTACCATCACAACATTGGCTAGCCACTCAGGATAAGTGCAAGGCATAATAAAACCCGCCGTAAGTAGTTTATCTACCTCGGCTTTGATGGCCTCATCTTTCTCGACTGAGGAGTTCCTCATCCTTTGCTTGACGGGGCGAGCGGTGGGAAGTACGTTTAGCTTGTGAGTAATTACCTCCCGGCTCACACCCGGCATCTCGGCCGCTGAGTAGGCGAAGACGTCCTTATTCTTCCTTAGCAGGTCCAGGAGTTCGGCCCTGAATTTTGGTTCCAGGTTGACACCGACGGTTACGGTGCGGCTGGATCAATCTCCACCTCCTCTGTCTCTCGCTCCTTCAACCATGCGATGGTTCGGTCGTTCTCGGACCTGGGAGTGTGCTGTATCTGGAAGGATTTTAATTTTGAAGCGCCGGCTCTCACCTTCTCTAGATACCTTGTCGTCCTATAGTCCCGAGCCTTGTACTCTCCTTTGATCTGGTTGGTCAATAAGAGCGAATCTGTTTTCACCACGACATGCTCCGCCCGGCGATTCGGCTAGCTTGACTCCGGTTATCACCGCCTCGTACTTGGATTCGTTGTTTGAGGTCAAGGAGGTAAGCTTCAAGGCGTGCTCAAACACGTCTCCGTTCGGGCTAAAAATAACGATGCTGGCTTTCGAGCTATCCGTCGTGGAAGGGCCGTTAGTGTGTATCTCCCATACGCCGGGATCCTTCTCGTTCTTCGAGACGAGTTTATGTGCTTCCCCCCGGTCCGAGATGTATATCAATGTCGGGGCAGGATGGATATCACGGCGTCGATTTCGCTCAAAGTGACCCGGCCTATGAGAACGTTGTAGCGGGACGTGCCGTCGATGACTACGAATTCCGACATAACATTCTTGGTTGCACCTCCCCCGCCGAACCTCACCGGCAACTGACCGACCCGTGGGTACAGGCCGGCCCCGGGAAAAAGCTGTACAACGGGTTGGTGCGGGGGCTCAAATCTTCAACCCTCGGACAAGGCCGAGAAAGCATTCTCTGTACATAACATTCGCGTAGGCGCTGTGTCAATCGGCACCTCTTCACCAAGTGGTTGGCTATGTCCAGGTGGTGTAAGTGGGTCATTTGTGAAGAGCGATGACTCCTCGTAGTCCTCCGCCCGATGGTCATATCGGGGATGTTGGGAGCGGGGTGTTGTGTTGGGCACAAAGTTGATGGCGATATGGTTCATTCAGTGCCGTTTGTGCCCGTGAGCGGACCCATCGTTCCGTTGCCCCTGATGACAACATGGATTACTCCTATCCGTTCAAAGACGGACTTGCTATTTGACCCGCCAAGCATCCGGTTTTTGGCCTCCGGCAACATATTTGCCGAGGCTCCCCTTCCGGATCAGTTCTTCAATGGCATTTTTCAGATGTCGGCAGTCGTTGGTTAAGTGTCCGGTGTGGCCGTGGTACTCACAATACTGGCTCGTGTCACCGTCACTCCTCGGCCTAGGGGGTCTTTCCCACTTCTGGCCCTCGTTCTTGCTCAACGCGAAGACCTCGGCGGCCGATACGACTAGGGGGGTGTGATCATCGTACCGTTTTTTGTAGTACGTTCGAGCTCCCGCATCCGCCGAGTTACATTTCTGGCAGACTTGTCCGACCGTGACCTATTATTCTCACGGCGTCTTTCATCGGACCGTGACCCGTTGTTGTCACGGCGTCTTTCATCCCGGTTGTCCTCCCGGCGGCTCTTCTTTTCTGAGTGCTCGGCCTCGCTGGGGCCTACCCAGGTCTTGTGATAGTCCTCTACCTTGATGGCCAGTCGGCCATCTTCTGGCGCATCCAAGCCAGGCCTCCGAACTTGATGAGCTCATTTTTTAAGTCTCCCCTTGGGAGGCCCTTCATCAGCGCGAAGGCCGCCAGTTCGGGATTAATTTCTCGAATCTGCTGGACCTTGTCGTCGAACCTCTTCATATAGCTTCGTAGATACTCGCCCCCCTCCTGTTTGATAGTTAGGAGGTCCGACGTCTCCACGGCCCTCCTCTTGTTGCAAGAGTACTGGGTTAGAAAGGCGTCCCTTAGGTCGGCGTAATAGTATACCGAGCCGTCGGGAAGCCCCTTGTACCAACTTTGAGCCATCCCATGCAAAGTTGTTGGGAAAACTCGGCACCAGACCTCATCGGGCTGCTCCCATACCGACATGTAAGACTCGAAAGCCTCGGCGTGGTCGGCTGGGTCACTATCTCCTTTGTATGATATGGGTGGCAACTTGAGCTTAGTTGACACCTGGACTTCTAGGACGTAGGCGTTGAGGGGCTGTCTGACCACGTGTCGAACGACACGTGGCGATCGGCTCCTCGCGTTCCTAATCCGGCTCCTCCCCTCGTAGCGGGAAGGACTCCTTCTTCGACTCGGACTTTTTCTCCAACTATGCTGAGTCGGACTCCTCTGGCTCCTTTGGGGTAAGCCTCGTTCGTCTTCGGGGACGTTTGTCCTCCCATGAGTACGGGAAGGACTTAGGTCTACCACGCCCACTTTGGGCTCCCAGCGACTTGACCGGGTCGACTTCTCCTAGTGCTCCGTTCAAATTTCTCGGAGTCACATTTTGGGCCCTGGTCTCTGGACGGTTTCGCCGCTCTTGTCGGCGTGACGGTGTGAGCGGGCGTATTACTAATTAGGTCGGGAGCATTTTCGGTTTGCTACGTCAACCACATGTCCCATGATGGTGACCTGGTTGGTTAGCGGCGAGCGTGTCTGGTATTATTGGCATCCCGAACTCCGGTTGGATTACTCCCGGTGGAGGGCCGCACGACTCTGAATTGTTGAAGGTATCATCTTGGTAGAACGCGGTTTCGTCGGTCACGGCTGCGTCTTGTTGTTTCGACATCTTCTTAGCTTTTTGGGTGGGTTTTTGTTTTTTTTTTTTTTTTTGTTTGGGAATGAATGTGACTAGCTTCTAGTAGCGATATTCCCATGGACCAGCGCCAATTGTTCGGGTGTAATTCCAGAGCGGATATTCGTTACCACTCGTAGCTTGTAGAATGTCGTCTTTGGTTGAATCCTTCTTTCCTTAATCGTTCCTCTCGGCCTCTCCTGCAACAATGAACGCAGGCGAGGGCTTGGCTTTGTGCCAAGCGTACTCACTCCGACGCTCAAGTCAGTAAACTTAAGGGATAAGTTGTTACTTGGCTGAATGTATATTGTAGAGAGATAAGGAAGATAATACCAGATGAATAGTGTTTCTTAGGTTCAGTTGTGTATCCTTTCCTCAATGAAGGTTGAGGAGTATTTATAGGCTTTCACCTTTTGTCACGTAGTGGCCAAGTGGCCAAGTGGCTAGCAGGTGGAAAGACTGATCTACTCCTCGGCCGAGGGACCTATGGCGGCCGGCGGGCCTGTTGACTCACCGCCGAGGGGTCTTGGATATGAGTCGCGGGTATGTGTCATTTTGCGGGTTGCCATCCGAGACCAGCCGACAGTAGACGGGTTGCACGGCTAAATTTGTCTAAGTCGTTGACTTGCTGTGGGTATCTTTGACCTTGCTCAATATGTTGACTTGGTCAGCGGTGCAGAATATGCCCCATCAGTATATTTTATGTATTCGATTTAGTTAAATAATTAAGAACCGATATTAAAGAAAGACGGCTAGATCTTAAGTAAAACAACCATAAACAATTAGTTTTCTTCTCCTACATGCCATTTCACGGGCCGTGTCAGGTGCGTGCTCGTGCCACTTGGGCTCGTGCCGTGCCAAAGCACGAAGTTTTTCCAAATTCCGCGCCGCGGCCGGGCATCAGCCCACTCGGCCTAGGTTACTATTCACTACGGGCCGTGTCGGACTCGTGTCGGACTCATGCTGCCCAAGCTGGCCCGACCCGGATTGCCATCTCTAGGTGAGAGTTAAACTGGTAACAACATTGATTCGATATCACATTAAATAACCAACTCAATCAAAAGCTTAGACTGATAATAGTTAAATTATTTATGAACATAATCAATCATACCAAATGTCTTACTCGTATTACCTTATCGTACTTATATTACGTCCTAATATGCACTACTATTTCAACGTTGTTTTCTTGTCGGATTGGCAATTTGGCATAGGCTCATATCTTTGAACAGCTTAAAGTTTCCCATATTCAAAGGTGGTGACGAGATGTTCAATCTCACGTGTTGTCGTCTTGAGTGACTTTCTTGCATTATTATGTTATTCTTATTGACTTGATAGTTAATTTTATTTTACAAGTGATATTTTATTTTATAGAATACTCTATATCTAAAGGTCAAGCTTGTTAACCATGAGTCTATGACAATTTATGATCGGGTCAAATAATTAACCTAGAACACATATTTTAGGTTAAAATATTTCACTCATTTGATATACCGCACGAGTTTTATAATTCTGGGATCACAAAGTCAAATATGAAAGTTTATTAATCATAGAAACGACATTTCATCTTAAAATGTGGATAAACAAACGTGTATATTTAATACTCCCTTTTATTCTGAATAACTGTCACATTTAGACAATGACACGAAAATTAAGGAATGAAGTTAAAATAATGAAAAGTATTGTATAGGGGTAAGAATATATGAGTTAAATAATGAAAAATATTGAATATGCTGGTTTAGGGGTGGTTGGGGTGGTAAATAAAGAAAAAAGCCAAGGGTAGGAAAGTAAAAAAACATGTCCAAATATGGCAAATGAGACAGTTATATGAATAGACGAAATGACAAATGGGACAGTTACGGTCTGAAGATACTTTATTAAGCCTAAATCTAACAAAGTTAAAGAATAACCCGATCCAAATCTGACACGCGCTCAAATTGAGGATTCGAAACTAACCAAAATCCGTATTAACCCGACCCGAATTTATAATTTCACATAGTTAGTGCCCATCTAATTCCACTCATATTTTCAGCCCAATTTGAATTTTCCATTACATTTAGCTCAAGTGTATTCAACTTTTTCCAGCCCAAATTCCGTATTAACCTCTCCAATTTTCACCCATTTTTTTACAACTAGAAAATGGAACCGAAGTGATCTTAGTCTAGTACTGAGTAGTTTAAATGGACGGACTTATACGAAGTAGTAGACAATAAGTCTCGGGTACGATTATACGAATCCCCCATCCCCGATATTATACTGCCTTACGAGTTACGACTCAAGGGAGACTAACTGAATAAACAAATAGGCATGGATCTTATACTGCCTTTAATCTGGTGTATTGAATCTTCGTTATGCTATGTTGATTTACTATTCGTGTTATTGTCATTGGCGCCACCCTCTCACATGGGGTGAGTGGGGACCCCTTCAATTAAGAATGGTTGTGAGAGTGTGACACCCAATTTGGGCGTCACCCGGATGCTTCTTATTAACTCACATACCCAAAATATAATTTTTTTTTCATAAAATAACGAGACCTGGTGCCTGGACATGCACACGTGTCGAATTCTATAACCTGAGTCCGAGTAACATAGCCTCTACATCAATTTTTTTTTTTTTTGGTGACGAGGGAGCCCGCAACCGCTAACTTCGGTGCGCACTGGGTAAACCCTCGAGTGTAGGTGATAGCCTGCAAACCACGTATACCAGGTAAGATTTTGCTCTTGCCTGAGAATTTCACCCAAGTTTTAACCACTAGACTAAGACAGTAAGACCTTTCAGCTATTAGACTAAGACAGTAAGACCTTTCAGCTATGTTACTCCGACACTTCACTTAACTGACGTGCCACGTGTCAGACACGTGTCGGTGTCCGACACGACACGACACTCCGACACTTCAATTTAAACCAGAAAACAGGAAAATTCACCCCAAATAGCCGTGTCCGACACGTCGACACGTGTCTGAGTAACACAGCCTTTCAGTATTACAGTAGTAAATCATAATGCTAGTGTTGTATACGATAAGCAAATTGAAACGCAAATGTCTAGAAGCATACATAAGCAAACTTAAAACGAAGCGAAAAATTGAGATTTTCAGATGCTGGGACTCTTCTGCAGTTGTAGGACTGACGAGGATGAATCTTGAACTGAAAACAAGTCTTGAGGAGGAAGAGGCCTATGCACTTGAGAAACACCCTCGAGCATCTGTGAGACCTGCTTCATGGTTGGCCGAAGACTTGGTTCATCTTGGATACACAAAAGGGCAACCATCACAAACCTCTCGAATCGAGACCTGTCACAAAGTGCTGCTCTGTCATTATCAACAAGTAACTCCAGCATTCCATTTTGGTAACAATCAGCTGCCCAGTCTGTAAGAATAGCTCTTTCTTCGCCTATAATTTCCATGCATACGCTCCTTCGACAACATATTATCTCCAGTAATAACACCCCGAAGCTGTAAACATCCACTTTTACTGTCACTGCTTTGTTCTTGAACCATTCAGGAGCAACATACCCTTTGGTTCCTCTGACCATAGTTGTTGTTTGGCTCTGATCTAAAACTAGAAGTTTTGCTAACCCGAAATCAGAAATCCGAGCATTATGACTGTCATCCAAAAGAATGTTCTGTGGTTTTATGTCACAGTGGATTATCTGTGTGCTGCATTCTTCATGCAAGTACGCGAGCCCTCTTGCAGTCCCTTGAGCAATTCCAACCCTAGCCATCCAACTCGGTTTAAAATCCTTAAAAAGATAATCTGCTACCGTTCCATTTCGCATGTATTCATATACTAATAATCTTTGATCTTCTTCCTTGCAGAAGCCTATGAGACGGACAAGGTTCCTATGATGAGTCTGGCCAATAACATTCACCTCGGTCTTGAACTCCTTATCCGCACTCTGAGATATTCGGTCTAACTTTTTGACGGCAACAATAGTAGACGAATCTCTTGCTTGGATCTTTCCTTTGTAAACTACCCCAAATGCTCCTCTTCCTAACTCTTCCTGGAACCCGTTTGTTGCGTTTACAAGCTCTTTGTAAGTAAAACAATGGGTGCTACTGAATTCGTGAAGAGTCTGACTCAAGTGGTCATAATCCCCTTTTCGAGACTTTTTCTTGCAGACGAAGATAAGTATCAAACCAATGGCACTTACAAGGATTAGGTTAACACTTACAGAGCTACCAAACAAGGCTTTAGTTACTTTATTAACCCTGTTTTTACCTTTGACAGGAAATAGGTCATCAGAACTATTACTATTCCCGATCTTGAGCCAAGTCGTCATTCCAAGTCCGCTATCCTGTACTGTGTAAGACAGTGGAAGCTTCTTCTTTAAACAGGTATTATTTGGGACCATAACAACAGCAGCACAAAAATAATCATTTAGACAAGAACTCTTGCACACCTCCTCACTACAAGGATCGAGCTGTTCATAATTATCAATATCGTTATTATACCAGCCAGTTTCCTCAAGCTCAACAAACTTATATTCATCCTGGTTAGTACCGTCTAGCTTGAATTCTGGTAAACAATCGCCTTGAGTATTACTTGAATCAATTAAAGCATACCCTGTAGGGCACGCACATATCGGCCTATGATTCTCATCGAGCCTGCAGATGCTGTTAAATCCACAGGCTCCACTGTCTCCTTGATCCGATGGTGTCGCCTTGCATAAATTATCGGGTATATAATGAGACGTAGACCAATTCGGGAGAAGATAGTTGCCTGATGATGTTTTTGGATGGGCGGTCCAGGTCAGTACTCCATCAAAATTCAATGTAACTCTCTGGTAAAAAGTATTAACAGATACCGGCTTATCTGAAATGACATCGACAGTGGAACCGTTCCCAAACACTATAAACATGCCTCCTGACTCATTGTAAACCAGTGTTTGACCTTGAAGTAGACGGTTGGTAAAGTCGTAAGTGCCACTTGCATAGTAAGGTCTGTAGGCGTAGCCAGTCGTCAGGTCCCGGGTACTGAGGATGAGGTTTCCATCAGTCTGCAATTTAAGCTGAAACTTTCCTGTACTAAAATTAGTTTCTGATAATCTAGAATAAATTGCCTGTCCTTGTACCATAACTTGTGTCGGAAGTAAGGTATCGGTTGGATGATCAAAGCTCTGCCAAAGTGGGTCCCGGTTGTCGCTACTCTTGAGCTCAAAATTCCCGGTATCATTCATAAAACCATAGCTCACAGCTCCAACCCCACTTAACTCAGAACTGGTATTCCATAGCTGAGTCCCTTGAGGGTCAGTGAGGGTTAACCCCTCGGAAACTGTTATTTTCAGCTTCGATCCTTGTGGGACCGGGTTGCCTTGATTAGCGTACCAGACAATGGTGTCGGGTATTTTGGCATACCAAATGGCAAGCAGGAAGGCATAACTGTTGTTGGGAATTGGATGAAAGCCAAAGGCGAAATCACCTGAAGGCGAAAGCAATGAAGTGGCTTTGGTGGTGGATGTGGTGGCTAACAGAGGTTGGTTAACTGAAATTTTCCCGTCATTTTCGGAAGAAACTGGTGATGATTGAAGCAGGATTAAGGATGATAAGCTGAAGATGAAGGTACAAGGAAGAGGCCAAGCCATTTCTCAACATGTATTTTCAGATTTTGCCGATTTTCTCATACATAAGTGAAAGATTTATGTAGTACTATCTCCGTCATGGTTATTTGTTTACTTTTTTATTCTTTAAATGACATATTTTAATCAAAGGTAAACAAATAATTGAGATTTAGGTAGTGTTTGTTGATTCAGAGGATTAGCGGTTCGTGTTATTTGAACTTGAGTCTTGACTTGAGAGTTGAGACTTTTCCAAGTCTTCTTCCACAGAATTTGCCAACTTGCACTAGTATAAAGTCTTCGTCATGAATAGTTGATTACCCATCTTCCACCATACACACGGCGTACGCTGGACTAGACTTGATAAACGAGTTATTGAGACTAAAGTGTAGGGCACGTTAGTTTTGCTGTATCGCATGCTTCTGGTTATTTCGGGTTAGCTTATTCGTGTTTAGGCCAATTTTAGGCATACAAATCATTGGGTTACATAAAAATGCAAAAATCTAATTTCAAATTTCAAATACTTAGTAAAGAGGACATTTGGAAACAAAATATCAAAAAAAAAAAAAAAAAAAAAACTGCTCTATGAAATAATGATTTGTATAAAATATCGGTTAATATTGGTTAAAGTTTTCGAAGTGGGAACTTATTTTTAGTTACGTCGAATGAAATTTGCAAGGATTCAAGACACGACAAATTATAAATAAGGACAGCCCGGTGCACGATGGCATCCCCGCTAGACGAGGGTCTAGGGAAGGGTCCCACCACAAGGGTGTAATTGGGGCAAGCCTTTCCTTGCCATTTTGGAAAGAGGCCGCTCCAAGGACTTGAACCCGTGACACGACAAATTATGCTCAAAGAAAAATGTTTCGGACGAAAATGTTACTCCATACATTTACATAAGCTAAAAGCATGTACAACAGTACAAGTGCATTAGGTTCAAGGTAAATGCAGTAAGATATTAGACATTGTTTTTCACCTTGTACACTAATTACATCAAGTCTTATGTCATGTCATCTAGAAATCTACGATCTACGATCTACGATAAGATTCAAAATAAAAGCCAGTATGTGCTATCCAGACGATCGCTTGCTCCACCTGCCAGTTAGAGCCTTACGTCTACCACGCTTCTTCTTGGATGAGGACTCTGTTTTCACAGTTGGTTGATCCTGTGACATTTTCATGTTACCGGGAAGATTGGGATTTGGAACATGGTCAATGATTTCAGTTTTCCGTACTGGTTCAGATGAGAATTCTGCAGGAAACTGAACATGAATGTCTTCAGTCGTCTCACGCTCTTTCTTCACAGGTCGATTACAGATTAGGATGTCATTGCCAATCTACACAAAAAAAATTGAAAATACTCGTTAGATGAAACTGAAACGTGCAACCATATTGAAGAATTTCACGGCATGGCACGTTCACTACCCCACTATTAATATGAGACACGTTCACTACCCCACTATTAATATTATCGGCTAGTCTTGCTATAGACGAATTGATACGAAAGTTGAGCGGAAGCGGTTTAAAGAATAACGAACAATAATTAAAAAGGGATATTTGCTTCGAAATCTGTCTAGAAATCGAAACAATGGGATATTTGCGCGATCTAGACCTATAGATCGAACAATGGTGAACTATAATCAAGACCTATTGATAATAACTCGGGTTAAAGTTTGAAAACGCGTCAAACAATAACAATTTTGGAACGAACGCGTCGAACCGATGTTTACAACTGTAAACGAAAAACTCACTGTTTTTATTCAATAACTCAATCTGTGTCTAAAACAGTACAATTAACTCCCTATTTATACTAGAAAATAAACGACCTAGTGCTGCCTTGCTTCACAAGTTAATATTTTCCTAAAATTGACTTTCCTTAACCGAATATGGCTGAACGATTGCCATATTATTCTTATTCTGAAATTAGGAAATAAAATAAACTAGTAATTAATTATCTAAGAAATAAACTAGTCCTAATGTTTATGGAAACCCTTTATTTTGTATCATACTCCCTTTCTTCAAAAGAATAGTCCCGATTCTTAGAACAATGGAATCCACCGGGATCGAATACAATCCTAGCAAATTCAGATGCAAAATTGACTAAGAACATGAAGTTATTCGTGAAAATCATTGCTCTCGTTTTCAGCTCGTCATCTTTAATGCAGTCTTCAAGCTTATCCATCTTTTCCCATATGAGCTCGTGTCTTCCACCCCACCACCCTCCTTGCACGACATCAAGCTTTAGTCTTTTTGAATCACCTATGTCAACTACAGGAATCCGGTTCATAATATAATTATGCTCTTCAGCATTACCAAATAATTTTCCATTGGTGCACTTATTAACTAGATCTTGTTCTTGAAAAATAACATCACCATTAACCTCAATTGTCTCTTCATCATTATAATCATCAAAAATAGGAGGCAATTTCGGATCAAACTTAACATTCTCCTCGTAGATGCTTTGACTTGAGAATACTCCCGACATGTCTTCTTCTTTTTGCCCCTTTTTTTTTCAGTTTTTTTTTTTTTTTTTCGCGGATGAACAGTACCGCGTCGTGAACAGTAACTTTTTTTTTTTTTTTTTTGCAACCTTCACGCCTTAGTAGCAAGTTACTAGAACCGTGCTCCTTGGATCAAAACCGATTAACCCTCGAACTACATGTTCAAGTTTAACCCTTGAACTCCAATCGCAATCAGAAATTCAACTAATAACTTGGCTTTGACACGCCTAGGACCGTCTAGATTTAGGGAAATCAAGAGCCGAAGCTCTGATACCACTTATGATACGAAAGTTGAGCGGAAGCGGTTTAAAGAATAACGAACAATAATTAAAAAGGGATATTTGCTTCGAAATCTGTCTAGAAATCGAAACAATGGGAAATTTGCGCGATCTAGACCTATAGATCGAACAATGGTGAACTATAATCAAGACCTATTGATTATAACTCAGGTTAAAGTTTGAAAACGCGTCAAACAATAACAATTTTGGAACGAACGCGTCGAACCGATGTTTACAACTGTAAACGAAAAACTCACTGTTTTTATTCAATAACTCAATCTGTGTCTAAAACAGTACAATTAACTCCCTATTTATACTAGAAAATAAACGACCTAGTGCTGCCTTGCTTCACAAGTTAATATTTTCCTAAAATTGACTTTCCTTAACCGAATATGGCTGAACGATTGCCATATTATTCTTATTCTGAAATTAGGAAATAAAATAAACTAGTAATTAATTACCTAGGAAATAAACTAGTCCTAATGTTTATGGAAACCCTTTATTTTGTATCACGAATATATCCGTTTATAGCTAAAGACGGGTCAAATAGCTTGAAAGTGGTGATATTTTTGGCCTCAATCACCCCACTTTGTTGCTTGTCCTATTAGAAATGTGGTATTGTATTTGACCCGTTTTTAGTTATAGACGATATGCCGTCTATAATGAGATTAAAACATTTTTTGTTAATACCATTACGTTCACTACTCCCGTGGTTACTATTGTTTCTTTTACTAATTCCTCTATTTTTTTTATTAATTTCATTATTCCCGTTAATTTTATCCAGCTTATATTTAAATAAATAAAATATTTTTTTGAGTCAATTGGTTATTTAATTGTTCATACTTTTTCTCATTGTTACCACCGTTACTTTCACTACATTCGTTGTTACATTCACTATTCCCGCTGTCATTATTATAACTGTCACTACTCCCACATTAATACCGTTTAATTTTATTAATCTCGTTACTGCTACTATTACTTTTACTACATTTAATTTAATTTATAATTATATGATTATGGATCCCGCGCATACATGCGCGGTATTCATAGATCTTTTACTTACTTTATAATGTATTATTTAAGATTTAAAATTGACGTATTATTAATTTTTTATATTTTAATACGAGGATAAAAAATTGAAATGGAAAATTAATTAAAAGAATTAAGTAAATTCATGAAATGTATATTTTAATGAAATTTTTCATCACAAAACTAATGATTTCAATTTATAAACTATTGAAATATTTTATTCACTTAGTAGTAAATAAAAAGGGGAATGCAAGTTGAAAAAATATTATCCCCTTTTTATTAAATGTCATAAAATTATTTATTATATGAAATAAATCAGTATGACCTAGTCAAAGATAGGATATAATGAAACCCAAAGCCCATTATAGAGCAACTCATTTAGGCGGGAAAACTTGAGAATCTCTTATTCTTTTAGTTTAAGGGGGTTTATAAATTATCTCAAATAATTTTATAGTTTTTTTTGTCAAGAAATTAATAATATGAGTTCATAATTTTTTTATACGAACTAAATACTTGTACTTGGTAAAAAAAATTATGTGAATCTAATAATATCAATTTTTTCCGTTTTTCATATACGAATTTTAGATTTATACCATTTTTGTTTTATTTTTAAATTAAAAAATTATAATTTAATTAAAAAAATTTATAATGATGAAAGATTATATCTTAACTAAAAGATAACAATTTAATAAAAATAGAGTTTTGTTTCCTTATTTAGCCAACTTCTTTTTGGAGGGAAAACTATTGAAATATTTTATTCTCTTAGTAGTAAAAAAAGGGGGATGCAAGTTGAAAAAATATTATCCCCATTTTAAATGTCATAGAATTATTTATTGTATGAAATAAATCAGTATGGCCTAGTCAAAGATAGGATATAATGAAGCCCAAAGCCCAATATAGAGCAACTCATTTAGGCGGGAAAACTTGAGAATCTCTTATTCTTTTAGTTTAAGGGGGATGATGATACTAATTAATTCCATAAGTGGGACATGTTAATTTTAAGGAAAATCACTATATTATTGTGTTTTCTAAATTTAATTACTTTAATTTTATGTAATTTCCATAAATATTCTTCATCAACACATCTTTATATTATACTTTTAACTAAAACTTATAATATTTACATTGAGGTCTCTTTATCAGGTCCATCACACGGTGCTAATGATTTAAAACTATATAGTATAATTAATTTGTATAACTTTCTTTAATTACATGGAAGTGTAGACACCTCGTTTCTGCACCCCTCGCAAACCACCCGGTGATGATTGGGCCGCATGTTTGGTTCGCGGAACGATTTGTGATGATTAAATACGATTATCGTCAAGTGATTGCTCAAATATTAATGTCAACCTCTTAGTTGTCATCTACGTCCCGATACGGTCGTTTTGGCGGTAATTAGAGTACATTCGGAGTCCGGGTCAAAAACCGTCTCCATTTTTCGATAATGTTAAATCCGAGTCGAGAATGTTCGAACGTTCGGATATTTCTATTCCATATTTCTCAAATTTTATCTTTTGGCAAATAATATCCCGTAATATTCAAAAGATAATCGAATTAATTCCGTCCTACCATAACTTAAACACGAAATCTTTCTTAGCGGGAGGAAACCTCACGGGAATAGACGCAGCAGTCTGCGCCTCTTCCAAGAGACGCAGTGGGTTCGCGCCTCTTCCCAGGCCCTTCTTTGCATGATTTACGTATCTTTTTTATATCTTTCCGAGATTCACTTCCAAAGAGTCTCCGAAACCCTATTCCTCCGTGTGATTAGTATAAATAGGAGCCTTCGTTCCTCATATTTCTCACGCGAGTGTCCGCCCTTCTCTTCTCCCTTTGCATTCTAGACTTCGTTCTTACTATTTGGCGCCTACGTGCTTGGACTTCCGACCACGTAAGCTCGGATCTTTCCGGGTACCAGCCTTTCCGTTGCATGACCGACCAATTTGACCAACTACACTCAATCAATCTTAATTAATCAATCGTTTTCCTCTTACGAGGGCACTCTCTTTGCATTCGCGTCGAGCATCACTAATCGATATCTTAGTCCTTCTCGTTTCGTCAACATGTAAGTCTGAGGGTGTAAATCTCTCTTTTATTTATTGTATTTATTTATCGTATCATTATTGTAAGGTTTATGTCGAAAATACCTCTTAAAACCGATTTCTAAAACCGTCTTTAAAAATCTCTTTTTACGGATTTCCAGTAGACAGACGCAGAGAAAGGACGCAGCAACTGCTGCGCCTCTTCGAAGGAGCGCAGTTCCTGCTGCGCCTCTTCGTGAGGCTGCCGCAGTTCCTGCTTCCTTTCTTCTTCCTTCGTCCTCTGTATTTCCGTATTTCTTATTTGTTTTCATATGTTTATTTGTTAATTCGTCATCATACCATATAATCATATGTATATTATTTATCATTCATTCACATGTTTCATCCATCATAAATCCGACTTAAATCCCAAGTAATCCAATATTTGCGGGTTTTCGTCATTCAATTCAAATCCGGGTTTTGGAGGTTCGATTCATTCATATTGAATCTCTGGAATTCGTCATTGATACATTCTAACCTGTCTTTTGTCATATATTCATCATTAGTTCATCGTATCCATCATATTTAACCTAAATAATTTGTTTAATTAGTATTAATCGTTCATTCACGTAATTAATTCATCTTAATTCCGTCTCATTCATATTTTACTGTTTTTATGACCCATTCACATGTTAAATAACCCATTAATCACTTTCATCCGAGTACATAATTTAATCCATCCTTAAAATCATCAATTGACATTAACGGCTTGCAATTACGGCTTCACAGCCAGAGCTGAGCCAAGGAACAGACGCAGCGTCTGCTGCGCCTATTCCAAAGGACGCAGCTCTGCTGCGCCTGTTCCTGGCTGAGTTCTGTCCCTGAACTCCGTTTCTGCCTTGACTTAGTTATTTACTAACTATGTATTAATTGACTAATATCCGTAATATCACCTTCTGATTTGTTCATTTATTTCATTCTTTCATTCCTTTTTCTCAAATTATCCGTTTTAAAGGTATTTTCGACGTAAATCGCCTTTTCCATGGTAATTATTGTAATTTTCATTATTGTAATTTTCTATCATTGTAATCTTTATTGTTTTGTATCATTTGTATGCTTTCACATGTAATTGAGCATTAAATCCAACTTCGACCCAATTGTATGCCTAATTAATTGTCTCACCGACTTAGCCCAATTCTCACATGTTAGGATTAATCAATGGATGTTGCATTGCATGCATATAGCCGACGATATATCAAGTACGAATAAACTCCCTAATCATTAGTAGAGGCCGCTATCGAGGCGGGCGGGATTAGGTGTTCCATCAAAAGAGCTTCCTAATACGTACCCTCACCCCTTACTCCAGATCTCCGTGAGCACCCGTGTTCATTGGCATCCACGAGAGTCATTCTAGACATAGAATGCTAAGGGTAACGATTGCTTAGTGTTCATGTCACTACTTTATGTCTTGACATGACATGAGGTATTCGAACGGTTCCAATTTCCCATAAAAATTGGTGGCGACTCCATACAAAATGCAAACGCTTGTTTCTCGCTCCTCACCAAGCGCCCCCGTGGGCGGCCCGCTGTCCACAGGAAGTCCCTTGGTTTCTGGAATTAATATATAGTATTGATTGATTGATTGATTGCCAATCTACACAAAAAAAATAATTGAAAATACTCATTAGATGAGAACTGAGAATAATAATAAATACTAGTAATAATAATAATAATAATAATAATAATAATAATAATAAATATTAATACTTTATACTAATAATATTGCCATTAATCATAATAATATAATAATAAATAAATATATTAAATATAAATAAAATAATAAAAATAATAATAAAAACAAAAGTAATATAATAAATATATATTAATATAATAATAAAAATATTAAATAGATTAATATAATAATAATGATAACAGTAAGAATATAAATTAAGAATAGTTTTATTAATGTTGAAATAAACTGAACTGAACTGAACTGAACTGAACTTATAAAAACTGAAATTAAATAAAAAAGAACAGAGCCTAATACAACAAAATAACTACATCGGGTTACAAACGTGTGTTGATGGCCTACGGACGACTGAATACGGATATCAACTTCAACAATCCACCACATTCTTGAATGGACGAACAGAGCTGGCGAAATGATTGGATAAATCTTTACTCGTCTTAACAGACTGAGCTTCGGAAAAATACGCCACTGGGAAATTGATCTCATTATGAGGTTCTTCAAAAAAGAAAAAGAAAAAGAATTCAATAATAAATTAATAATCAGGTCAAACTATAACAAAATATACCTGTTGTGACAATCAATAATTAACGTATAAGATTAACGTAAAATTGTTGTGCTTTAAAGTTAAACTTGTTAAAATATAAAATCGGTTATGGAACTCCAACCATGCATCCATTATATTAAGCTTTTGTTTGAGTCTAGTTATGACCGCTCTTATGCTCTAATCATAGTTGAAGGTCCAAAAATGATTCTATACTCTAATATGCATCCTCGTACGAATGTTTTTAGTAGGGGTGGGCAAAAATATACGATACGGTTTTATAATACGGATACGATACGGTATACGGTTTGAGTTATACGGATTTCCGTATATACGATACGAAAATCCGTATATACGATAAGGTTTTCATAAAACCGTATCGTATCCGGGTCGGGCAAAACCAAAACCGTATATACGGTTTTCGACACGGTTTGAAGTTTTTGTATAGAAAAACCAAAAAAACGCAAAGTTCCTCTTTCAACTTCCACTCCTAATGTTTTTTTATGACTTATTTTAGTAACTTATCTCAATAAATAAAAATTAGCTCTTCATCCAAGGTAGTCATGTTAGAGGTAATTAATATCTCTTGAATAACTATAATGTTTAATTGCGCATTTGTCACCAAACCGTATCCGTATATACGGATTCCGTATACACGGTTTTTCTGGGTACCCGAAAACCGTATATACGATTAAACCGTATCGGATCCGTATAGTGATTTTTGAGATTTTTAAAACCGTATACCCGATACGGTTTTGAAAACCGTATCGGGTATACGGTTTTGCTCACCCCTAGTTTTTAGGGCTTGAGTATGGATGCGATGCATTTCTCTCCTTACCTTACTTGTGTTAATATTCCACTTCGATCCAACGATTCTACAATTTTACGATCCAAAAATAATTGACCGATCCTGGATCCTACGATTCTATCATAGTTGTAGAATCTTACGATCCTATTAATTTGAAAATTTCTAGAGATGAGATCATAATACGATCCTACGATTTTACGATCCTACGATCCGATTCCATAATAAAAAAAATTAATATATATGTTTATATAATGATACCGTAAAACCCAAATTTCGTGTAAGTTGTTTTGATTTTCAATTATATGTTTTTACCAAATAAAAAATTATATTTAGTGAGTTTGTAGAATCTTATGATTCTACGATCTGATTCTACCGATTCGATGCTACCCTCCCCATTGATCCAAAGTAGAATCCCGATCCTGACAACATTGGTAACAACATTGATTCGATATCACATCAAATAACCAACTCAATCAAAAACCTAACTTGATAATTTTTAAACTTGTTTAGACCCCGTGCATTATATGCACGGTTCTTAAAGTTTAATATTTTTATAAAATTACTTAAAGTAATATTGGTACCTTATAATTGTTTACATTTATCATCATTGAATTTTGCTTTGATAAATAAAAGTTAGAACCGAAAATTAGTTAAGAGAATTATTGAGAAATGAGTTAAAATATATTTTAATGAAAACATTTTTATAGCATAAAGTTATTTAATTTTTATTTTATTTTTTTTGTCACGAAAATAATAACTACGATTTCTAGTTTTGGTTTTATATAGAATATGGATCAACTCTTCATCTAATAATAGGATTAATAAAAGATTTAGCAATTTATAATTTTATTTTAATTAAAATATTATAATTTCGAATAGTGAAAATAATATAATTTGATGAGAAGATTAATTTTAATGAAAACATAACAGATTAATTAAATTGTAACTGTTAGTTTTCTTATTTAGTGAATGAACATAATTATCATGAGTTTCTTTTTTTTTTTAGAATATGCTTTTTGACGGAAAAATAATAAAAATCATCTATTCATTTAGTAAATAGAGAATGCGTAGAATTTTTTATGAACATAATCAACAATTCATGGATTATACAACCAGTTGTATATATTGTACGATGTAGAATCAGAGCTTTGTGATAAAGTATCTGAGCTTTATGTTAAATAATATGAGCTTTATTAGAAAGTATTGAACTCATTCATTTACACATTAAAACATGAACTTTGAATTAGCTCAGAAAAAAATACATATAAACTCGGATTCTTATACCTTGGTTATACAATACTTATGGTACAACTGGATATATAATTCTATTTGTGTATAATCAATCATGCCAAATGTCTTACTCATATTACCTTATCGTACTTATATTACGTCCTTATGCACTACTATTTCAACGTAGCTCACATCTTTGAACAGCTTAAAGTTTCCCATATTCAAAGGTGGTGACGAGATGTTCAATCTCACGTGTTGTCGTCTTGAGTGACTTTCTTGCATTATTATGTTATTCTTATTGTCTTCATAGTTAATAATTTTATTTTACAAGTGATATTTTATTTTATAGAAATACTCTATATATATAAAGGTCGAGCTTGTTAACCATGAGTCCATGACAATTTATGACCGGGTCAAATAATTAACCTAGAACACATATTTTAGGTTAAAATATTCAATTGGTCTCCCTTATGACGGGTTACCATTTGTGACGGATATTTTGTGAGATAAAATGGTAACAAAATGGGTTAGTGGAGAAAGGGGACCACATGAATAGTGTTGCAGAGAGAGAAAAAGTGGGTACATTGTGAGGTAAAATGGTATCCGTCTTCAGCTTGTGACGGATATGTCATGTCTTCAATGAGAATTTGTGTAAAATATTTCACTCATTTGATATACCGCACGAGTTTTATAATTCTGGGATCACAAAGTCAAATATGAAAGTTTATTAATCATAGAAACGACATTTCATCTTAAAATGTGGATAAACGTGTATATTTAATACTCCCTCCTATTCCGAATAACTGTCACATTTAGACAATGACACGAAAATTAAGGAATGAAGTTAAAATAATGAAAAGTATTGTATAGGGGTAAGAATATAGGAGTTAAATAATGAAAAATATTGAATATGATGGTTTAGGGGTGGTTGGGTGGTAAATAAAGAAAAAAGCCAAGGGTAGGAAAGTAAAAAAAACATGTCCAAATATGGCAAATGGGACAGTTATGTGAATAGACGGAAATGGCAAATGGGACAGTTATTCGGAATAGGAGGGAGTATTATTTATCCCCTTTAGAGCACCCACAATAGAGAGGATTGAGTATCCTCTTAACCCCCTCTCTCTTATAAGAGGACATCCTCATTGTAAGGCATATGTTACATACTTACATGTCCTCTTAGCAAGAGGAAGATGGTTACTTCCTCTACTTTTAGAGGAAAGTAGAGAAAATACTAACTAACCATTATTTTCTTTGTGTCTAATAATTTATTTATTTATCAAATATGAGATTATTTAAAGTAAGATTAATAATTTAAGAGTATCCTCTCTATTGTGGTAAAAAAACTAGAGGAGATAAAGGAAGAGGATGATAATAATGAAAAATAAGGTAAATGAAAAGATATTGAGGTGTCATAAAAATAGAGGGTGAGTGAAAAAATAAGAGGAAGGTAACCTCCTCTCTATTGTGGGTGCTCTTACGGTCTGAAGATACTTTATCAAGCCTAAATCTAACAAAGTTGAAGAATAACGCGATCCAAATCTGACACGCGCTCAAATTGAGGATTTGAAACCAACCAAAATCCGCATTAACCCGACCCAAATTTCTATTTTCACATAGTTAGTGCCCATCTAATTCCACTCATATTTTCAGCCCAATTTGAATTTTCCATTACATTTAGCTCAAGTGTATTCAACTTTTTTCAGCCCAAATTCCGTATTAACCTCTCCAATTTTCACCCAATTTTTTTACAACTAGAAAATGGAACCGAAGTGATCTTAGTCTAGTACTAAGTTGTTTAAATGGACGGATTTATACAAAGTACAGATATTCTCCTATTCTATATTTTCTTCCCTATTTCCTAAAACGGATTATTCATGTTTTCTTCTCCTTTCTTATTTTGGAAAACTTTTACTATTATTTTATTCATCTCTCTCTTCCATCACCAACTCCACCCAACACTTTTACTCATATTTTATTAATTTCCTTAATGTTTTGGCCCCACAATTCTTTATTTAACTCGTAATTATTCATCTCTCTCATATCACCAAATCCTATGCAACACTTTTACTCTTATTTTATTCCCCTCCTTAATATCCGTGTCCACTGAAAATACGGAGTATAGAATTAGAGTAGTAGACAATAAGGGAGACTAACTGAATAAACAATAGGCGTGGAGCTATCATCTCATTTCAAGGTATGCACACCAACTGTTTGTTAAAAGTCCTCAACGGCAGGATTAATCTTCACTTGCTAATTACTATACCCAAACCTTCTCTGCCTTTAATCTGGTGTATTGAATCTTCGTTATGCTATGTTGATTTACTATTCGTGTTATCGTCATTTGATTTATCGAACTGTCTAGCTAAGGGTCGATGCAATGTTGCTGAAATCTTTAATCGAGTCTTTTAGAAACAATCTTGCTAGAATCTACGTCCCCTTTACCTTACCGGAGACGGAAGCGGTACTACTCTTTTCTTTTGGTGTCAAGGGAGCACCATGCCAGTGCCCAGTACAGTACAATGTTGTGGGATAATCGAACCTGTGACCTAAAGGAAAATGAAAGGGCGCCACCGGGTGACACCCAATTTGGGCGCCACCCTCTCACATGGGTGAGTGGGGACCCCTTCAGACACCCAATTTGGGTGTCACCCGGACGCTGCTTATTATCTCACATACCCAAAATATAATTTTTTTTTTCATAAAATAATCAGACCTAGTGCTTGGACATGTACACGTGTCGAATTCTATAACCTGAGTCCGAGTAACATAGCCTCTACATCAATTTTTTTTTTGTTTTTGTTGATGAGGGAACCCGCAGCCGCTAACTTCGGTGCGCACTGGGTTAACCCTCGGGTGTATGTGATAGCCTGCAAATCACGTATACCAGGTAAGATTTTGCTCTTGCCTGGGAATTTCACCCAAGTTTTAACCACTAGACTCCACCCTTGCGGGCTGCATCGATTATTCGACTGAGACAGTAAGACCTTTCAGCTATGTTACCTTGACACTTCACTTAACTGCTGTGTCACGTGTCAGACACGTGTCGGTGTCCGACACGACACGACACGATACTTCGATACTTCAATTTAAACCAGAAAACAGGAAAATTCACCCCAAATAGCCGTGTCCGACACGCCGACACGTGTCTGAGTAACACAGCCTTTCAGTATTACAGTAGTAAATCATAATGCTAGTGTTGTATACGATAAGCAAATTGAAACGCAAATGTCTAGAAGCATAAATACGCAAGTTAAAAAGAAGCGGAAAATTGAGATTTTCAGATGCTGGGACTCTTTTGCAGTTGTAGGACTGACGAGGATGAATGTTGAACTGAAAGCGAGTCTTGAGGAGGAAGAGGCCTATGCACTTGAGAAACACCCTCGAGCATCTGTGAGACCTGCTTCATGGTTGGCCGAAGACTTGGTTCTTCTTGGATACACAAAAGGGCAACCATCACAAAACTCTCGAATCGAGACCTGTCACAAATTGCTTCTCTGTCATTATCAACAAGTAACTCCAGCATTCCACTTTGGTAGCAATCAGCTGCCCAATCTGTAAGAATAGCTCTTTCTTCGCCTATAATTTCCATGCATACGCTCCTTCGACAACATATTATCTCCAGTAATAACACCCCGAAACTGTAAACATCCACTTTTACTGTCACTGCTTTGTTCTTGAACCATTCAGGAGCAACATACCCTTTGGTTCCTCTGACCATAGTTGTTGTTTGGCTCTGATCTAATACTAGAAGTTTTGCTAACCCGAAATCAGAAATCCGAGCATTATGACTGTCATCCAAAAGAATGTTCTGTGGTTTTATGTCACAGTGGATTATCTGTGTGCTGCATTCTTCATGCAAGTACGCGAGCCCTCTTGCAGTCCCTTGAGCAATTCCAACCCTAGCCATCCAACTCGGTTTAAAATCCTTAAAAAGATAATCTGCTACCGTTCCATTTCGCATGTATTCATATACTAATAATCTTTGATCTTCTTCCTTGCAGAAGCCTATGAGACGGACAAGGTTCCTATGATGAGTCTGGCCAATAACATTCACCTCGGTCTTGAACTCCTTATCTGCACTCTGAGATATTCGGTCTAACTTTTTGACGGCAACAATAGTAGACGAATCTCTTGCTTGGATCTTTCCTTTGTAAACTACCCCAAATGCTCCTCTTCCTAACTCTTCCTGGAACCCGTTTGTTGCGTTTACAAGCTCTTTGTAAGTAAAACAATGGGTGCTACTGAATTCGTGAAGAGTCTGACTCAAGTGGTCGTAATCCCCTTTTCGAGACTTTTTCTTGCAGACGAAGATAAGTATCAAACCAATGGCACTTACAAGGATGAGGTTAACACTTACAGAGCTACCAAACAAGGCTTTAGTTACTTTATTAATCCTGTTTTTACCTTTCACAGGAAATAGGTCATCAGAACTGTTAATATTCCCGATCTTGAGCCAAGTCGTCATCCCAAGCCCGCTATCCTGTACTGTGTAAGACAGTGGAAGCTTCTTCTTTAAACAGGTATTATTTGGGACCATAACAACAGCAGCACAAAAATAATCATTTAGACAAGAACTTTTGCACAGCTCCTCACTACAAGGATCGAGCTGTTCATAATTATCAATATCGGTATTATACCAGCCAGTTTCCTCAAGCTCGACAAACTTATATTCATCCTGGTTAGTACCATCTAGCTTGAATTCTGGTAAACAATCGCCTTGAGTATTACTTGGATCAATTAAAGCATACCCTGTAGGGCACCCACATATCGGCCTATGATTCTCATCGAGCCTGCAGATGCTGTTAAATCCACAGGCTCCACTGTCTCCTTGATCCGATGGTGTCGCCCTGCATAAATTATCTGGTATATAATGAGACGTAGACCAATTCGGGAGAAGATAGCTGCCTGATGATGTTTTTGGATGGGCGGTCCAGGTCAGCACTCCGTCAAAATTCAATGTAACTCTCTGGTAAAAAGTATTAACAGATACCGGCTTATCTGAAATGACATCAACAGTGGAACCGTTCCCAAAAACTATAAACATGCCTCCTGACTCATTATAAACCAGGGTTTGACCTTGACTTAGACGGTTGGTAAAGTCGTAAGTGCCACTTGCATAGTAAGGTCTGTAGGCGTAGCCAGTCGTCAGGTCCCGGGTACTGAGGATGAGGTTTCCATCAGTCTGCAATTTAAGCTGAAACTTTCCTGTACTAAAATTAGTTTCTGATAATCTAGAATAAATTGCCTGTCCTTGTACCATAACTTGTGTCGGAAGTAAGGTATCGGTTGGATGATCAAAGCTCTGCCAAAGTGGGTCCCCTTTGTCGCTACTCTTGAGCTCAAAATTCCCGGTATCATTCATAAAACCATAGCTGACAGCTCCAACCCCATTTAACTCGGAACTGGTATTCCATAGCTGAGTCCCTTGAGGGTCAGTGAGGGTTAACCCCTCGGAAACTGTTATTTTCAGCTTCGATCCTTGTGGGACCGGGTTGCCTTGATTAGCGTACCAGACAATGGTGTCGGGTATCTTGGCATACCAAATGGCAAGCAGGAAGGCATAACTGTTGTTGGGAATTGGATGAAAGCCAAAGGCGAAATCACCTGAAGGCGAAAGCAATGAAGTGGCTTTGGTGGTGGATGTGGTGGCTAAGAGAGGTTGGTTAACTGAAATTTTCCCGTCATTTTCGGAAGAAACTGGTGATGATTGAAGCAGGATTAAGGATGATAAGCTGAAGATGAAGGTACAAGGAAGAGGCCAAGCCATTTCTCAACATGTATTTTCAGATTTTGCCGATTTTCTCATACATAAGTGAAAGATTTATGTAGTACTATCTCCGTCATGGTTATTTGTTTACTTTTTTATTCTTTAAATGACATATTTTAATCAAAGGTAAACAAATAATTGAGATTTAAGTAGTGTTTGTTGATTCAGAGGATTAGCGGACCGTGTTATTTGGACTTGAGCCTAGACTTGAGAGTTGAGACTTTTCCAAGTCTTCTTCCACAGAATTTGCCAACTTGCATTAGTATAAAGTCTTCGTCATGAATAGTTGATTACCCATCTTCCACCATACACACGGCGTACGCTGGACTAGACCTGATAAACGAGTTATTGAGACGAAGTGTTGGACACGTTAGTTTTGTTGTATTGCACGCTTTTGGTTATTTCAGGACAGCTTATTCGTGTTTAGGCCAATTTTAGGCATACAAATCATTGGGTTACATAAAAATGCAAAAATATAATTTCAAATTTCAAATACTTAGTAAAGAGGACATTTGGAAACAAAATATCACAAAAAAAAAATGCTCTATGAAATAATGATTTGTATAAAATATCGGTTAATATTGGTTAAAGTTTTCGAAGTGGGAACTTATTTTTAGTTACGTCGAATGAAATTTGCAAGGATTCAAGACACGACAAATTATAAATAAGGACAGCCCGGTGCACGATGGCATCCCCGCTAGACGAGGGTCTGGGGAAGGGTCCTACCACAAGGGTGTAATTGGGGCACGCCTTTCCTTGCCATTTTGGCAAGAGGCCGTTCCAAGGACTTGAACCCGTGACACGACAAATTATGCTGAAAGAAAAATGTTTCGGACGAAAATGTTACTCCATACATTTACATAAGCTAAAAGCATGTACAACAGTACAAGTGCATTAGACTCAAGGTAAATGCAGTAAGATATTAGACATTGTTTTTCACCTTGTCCACTAATTACATCAAGTCTTATGTCATGTCATCTAGAAATCTACGATCTACGATCTACGATATGATTCAAAATAAAAGCCAGTATGTGCTATCCAGACGATCGCTTGCTCCACCTGCCAGTTAGAGCCTTACGTCTACCACGCTTCTTCTTGGATGAGGACTCTGTTTTCACAGTTGGTTGATCCTGTGACATTTTCATGTTACCGGGAAGATTGGGATTTGGAACATGGTCAATGATTTCAGTTTTCCGTACTGGTTCAGATGAGAACTCTGCAGGAAGCTGAACATGAATGTCTTCAGTCGTCTCACGCTCTTTCTTCACAGGTCGATTACAGATTAGGATGTCATTGCCAATCTACACAAAAAAAATTGAAAATACTCGTTAGATGAAAACTGAGGCGTGCAACCATATTGAAGAATTTCACGGCATAGTTGCTACTTCACAATAAAATGAAGTGTAACCAGTTCAGACGATCATTTGGCATTATTTCATCATAATCCACATGCAAGATAATGTAGACGATAAGCCGGAAAAATCAAGGATGACAATTGACAGTTATGTAGACAGCTTACTTTGTTACATTTCCTCCCGATTTTTGTGTCATCAATGGTCTCAGGAGGGGTTACTTCCTTTGAAATAGAACCTGTAATTCCAGGCAAGACCGGCTTCTTCAATAACCATTGACTAGAGGTAGGCATAGACCCCGAAGGATGAGCTTCACCATTTACATTGGGTCGCACTGAATTTGGGTCAAAGCTGGTTGATTGGCCACGTGGAGCAGATCTCGAGAATTCTGAAGTGAACTTTCCAGCATTTTCTTTCACCACTTTATCCATTCTCATCCTCAACTGGCGAACATGTACCTGGGCCTCCTCAATCTTTCTAAGGATACTTTCAAAAGCATCACTATCCTTGAAATGCAGCGATGGTAATTCGTCATCGTAACTGAATTCACCGTTCCCAGAAGATACGTTTCCTGCGAGAGGTGTACCAGTTAAAAGGCTATAGTTAGCAGCATTCCGATGAGGAAAAACGAGTAAAACGAAAACAAGAAACACAATCTCTAGAAACCTAATGCAGATAATGGTAGAGGCTAGAGTTCCAACTTCCGTACAATCTAATTCGCCGACTCCAAATCACCTCATTAATCATAAAACTATCTAAAGTCGAAGGATGAAAACAGATACCTACTCACTGAAGAACAATTGGTTTCTGACGGAACACGACATTAGATACTGAAGAACCATTAAAAGGTTACTCAGAAGTCAGAAGTCAGAACCACTATGACAGCCAACATATGGTTCATTATGCTTGTAGTGAAGCCATTACGAATTCTCATTTGAAACCGTCTTAAACTTCATTTTATTTCAATGCTATATGGTTTATATAAATAGACCTTTGAATGAATATGTTGTAAATTTAAAACGGCCTCGAGCAAGACTAACTCATAGGCTGTAGTATACTTTCTCCATCATGAATAATTAATAAACATCATTGTTTGTTTTGAACAAAAATTAGGGAGCATAGTAAGATTTGGATGAATAAGCGCAAGTTGATCAAAGATGTAGTGTGATCATGAACGGGGTCACGATTCCTAATGACCATAGGTAACATACCAGAAAAACATACGTATACAAAATGGAAAACGAATTCATAAACAGAGGGATTCTGAAACTTGACAGGAAAGAGATTTGCAAATCTCCAGATGCAAGCACCAAAGTATAATCATGTATAGATCATAAAATGAAGCTCGGTTCTCACCAGCAAGACAGTGGTCATTATTTACAAAAGCAGTGTCCGCACCAGATTTCTTCTTCTCTGCAAAGAAAAATAGATCATATAAGAAACGAGTCATTTCAATAACAAAATGCGACTTCCCAAATCAAGAAGCTCGCAATGTGTTATGGCTGAAAGTTGACTGAAACAGTGTTTAAAGTCACAAAACCCACAGAACACAGGTTACACATGCAATATAACCTTGACCACTGGTGGGTATCGTCTCTAATCGTTATCACCCACTTATAAAGAGCAAATTTTCCCTTTTCATAACTAGTACTAATATGTTCTCAGGGGGCCACGGGGAGGGCAAGGTTAACCAGAAAAGCCACACCCTATTCTAGATTAGCGTAAAAAATAAATCAAACTTCACAAAATCTCCTCGGCCATGACATTAAGAGTGATTACCATCAAACCCTCAAACATGAGACATTTAGAACTCTAGCGTCTACCATTGACTATCAAATTATCGCTGATTATAAAATTAAAGTCACGTACTATCAAAATGTGAGAACAAGCTATGGCATGAAGTATAAGAAGCTAAGTCGACTGTTTCCTCCACTCTTTTCCGTTTCTTCCTCTTCATCAACTTTACTGACCGGTTCTGATTGATGTAAGGGGCTGCCTTAATTGCATGGTCTTCAGTTATAAAATTCTCCAACTCGCAGTGCTTTCTTTTGTCACATTCTGCTAGTTCCTTAGCATACTTGGATGCTTGGCACTGCAGTTCCCTAACTTTAAGCTCCACCCATTTACACCGCCACATAAGAGGACGCACGTAATTCCTCCAATCATCTGCCAATTTCTTCTTCCTGAGCATGTAACATATGAATAAAGAACAAAATAGGACAATAAATAATGCCAAAAAAAATGTTGTCTAATGGTGAAAATTATCAAAATGAGAGACAGAGACATATCTGCATATTATAAGTTACGTAAAGCAGATTCACAAATAACTACAAGGCTCGCTCTCTTGCCAACTTGCCGAAGCATTAACAGTGTAATAGGATACAGACTACACAAATGTATTACTGGCCAGATAGACAGACATGAGGATGAACCGAGAAGTGTTACCACACCCTTTGGCGACTAGCAATGCTGACGAGTTCCTATGGGAACGGGTTTAGATACTTCAATCTTAACAAGTACTGACATCAAGCTGTCTCTAAAGGCTTCTAAACAGGAAAGTCAACAATAGAACAGTAAGATTAAATTGTGGGAAAGGGAACATGGTAGTTCACCGCAAGCCCTCAAATATGTCAATATAATACATTTGTCTCTACAATTTTGAAATGATCCAACATATGCAATGGTTATACATTACAAAACACAAATCCAACTGCTATAACAAAAGTAACTTACCGTGTTCTAAACAAATCACTGCACCCATCAAACCCCATAGCAACATTATCATCACGCACTGCAGACTCAACCTCCATGTCACCAGACGCCTCAACAGTGCCGCTTTCAGAATCTGTACACCCGAAAGAACTTGAACACTCCGTTGCATCCTGAGATTCTCTCTCCGCTACCCTCTCCTCACCGTCATCACAAACCACATTTCCTACAACATCAACCTCCAAATCCTCACCATTTCCTGTATTCCCCACACCATGATCATGCACACCTACAACACCCTCCATATAAAACACATCATCTTCGCGATTACTCTCGCAATTACCCAATTCCTCCCTAGGTGATACACAAGGTTTATCATCTTCCACCATACTAGGAGAAACCTCCATTACATCCTCCAATTTCTCACTAATCTCAATTTCAGAACCCATGATTACAAACCCTAGTTACCCTACCACTGCCCAATGCCCATTTATCGACCCACCGCGAAATTACTCATCAAACATCAATTTACCACAATGTAGATAGCATTCCAGCTTAATACCCAGAATTAATCACTACCCAATTACTCAAATTAACTCGTTATGCACTAACTACAGTAAAAAGTTAAACTTGGGTTCATATCATCCAACAATTAATTCAATTTCAAACCCTGCAAAACAAAAACCCACAAAAAAACTAATTAATTAAACTAAAATTAATTACCCACAATTAAAATCAATCACTACCCTAAATTACTATTCAATTCAATTAAAAAAATAATCAAAAGATCCTAATTTTACATACAATTAACTGAATTAATTGAATTAAAGATTGTTTCATTAACAACTGATAGAAAATAATTAAAAAAGAAGAATAATTGGGAAATATAATTAAATTAATTGGAGAGAGAAGAAGAATAAAGATACCTGAAAGATGAAATCTTTATTTTTTTGACAGAAAAAAGGGCGAAAAAGTGGGAGAATAATAAGCAAAATAATTGGAAATTTGAAGAAGTAGAAATGAATATGAGAAAGAGAGAGAATCGCGAGGCTTGAAGACGAAGAAATCCCAGTTTTATTGTTTTGCAAAATGTTTGTTGTTCTTAATGATGGTTTGTTTGTGTTTTTATTATTTTTTATTAGTATTAAAATTCAAGGGATAATTTTATTTTGTTTTTGGGTAAAGTTTTGATATTTGATTATTAATTGGAATTGGAATAAAATAAGTATATTTTAAGTTAAAATATCTAGATAATGGGTCAATCAAGTTGGACCAGTACGAGTTAGCAAGAATTCAAGTTAAGTCGAGGGTCGGGTCATTTTGGATAGTTATTTTTCGGGTATGTTATTTTTAAGTTATTTAATGATAATGGTAAGTTTGTAATAATGAATATTCGGATTGGATAATATAAAGTCGGGTTAATTCGGGATCGGATCAAGTTCAGCTATTAGGTTGGGTTATTCGAGTCGGTCATTTGGGTTGGTCAATTTTGCCAGGTCTATTTATGAGTGAGCATTTTTATGAAATCTCAATTTCACATTTCCTAAGCCTTATCAGACCTTGTTGTTTTTACAAGGCCAACTAAGGAAACGTTGAAGTGCTAGATGATTGAGTATTTCTGATTAAACTGTCTCATTAGTGTACGAGTCTAATTAAAGACCATTTTAGACCAAAATTCACTAAAATGAGCCTCGCTTGAATTTGCGTTTAGACCAATGTTTAGATTTTGGACGTTAGAGATTTACGTCTGAGCTTTAGGCTCTATTTTTTTGGACTGAAATTATCTCAAGTCTTAACTGAACTAAACGGAATTGAATTGAATTGAACTAAACTAAACTAAACTTAATGGAACTGAACTAACCTGGAAAACAGGTCGGATTCGGGTCGGGTCGGGTCGGTCACGGGCTCGAGTCTATTATCAAGTTATTTGTGAATAATAGTCAGTTTGCAACAATAAACATTCGGGTCAGGTTATACAGAGTCGGGTCAATTTGAGTTCGAATCATGTTCGGGTCTTGAATTTGAGTGTCGAATCAGGTTAATTTTACAAGGTATAATCTAAACTGTACTAAACTAAATTTAATGAACTTAACCTAAATTTATAAAAACTGAAATTAAGTCCAAACTCGCCTTTAGAATGAGTTCCCGCAAGTAGGGCTGTGCACCGGTCCCAAATTGGACGAGACCGGACCGGAACCGGAATAGGCAAAATTCATGGACCGGGACCGGACCGGATTACGGAAAAATTCCGGTCTAAGATCGGACCGGACCGGTTGGACCAGAATTGCCCACTTTTTCAAATTTTGGTCCAAAAATTCCGGTCCATTGGACCGGAATAAAAATACAATTTTAACAAAAAAATGAAAATAACAATAATTCTGGACATTCCGGTCCGGACCGGAAACCGGAATCTTGGAAAATGGTGGACCGGAGACCGGACCGGAATTTTTAATTCCGGTTCCGGTCCACTCGATTCCGGTCTGGACCGATCCGTTTTTTCGATTTGGACCGGATTATGCCCACCCCTATCCGCAAGACCGTAACCCTCCTATCGGTCAAACCGGTTCACAACTTCCCACTTCCTACTCCATAAGTGGCCGTCTCTCCATCACCATCAGTCCATCACACACGAACACTGTTACTCTCTACCTCATGGCAGCCTTCAACCATATCCGAGACCTAAACGACGTCGCATTAAAACCTCGCTTACTTCGCAACCTTGTCAATGAACACCTCCCTACCGAAACGACACCGTTTCGTAACCCTGCTGATATCGCCGACGTCGTTTCCGCCATTAAAACTCATCAATTACTTTCCGAAGAACTTCTTACCTCAGACCAGAAGCTCGTTTCTTCATGGAAGTCCGCCATTGACGCCTGGCTTCATCGTATTCTACTTCTCGCTCGCTCTAATTCGGTAATTGTTTGTGTTTTTCGACTGTGTTTCAGTTTTTGTAATTTTCTACAGTATTGTTTGGTTTTGATTTTACGATATGTTTCGGAAGCTGATGCTTGGAAAACGTCGTTCGCCTTCATTATAATCTCGGTATCATTCATTTGTTTACCTTTTACATTTCCGAAGCTGATGCTCGGAAAACGTTGTTCACCTTCATTATAATCTCGGTATCATTCATTTGTTTACCTTTTACATTGTTTATCAGAGATATTTTAATTAAAGTTAAACTACATTGTTTATCAGATATATTTTAATTAAAGTTAAACAAATGATCAAGACGGAGGGAGTATAACTAATGCGCAGCTAGGTGCATTTAGGTCGGTCGTAAGACAATTATAGAAAAAAACTTCCGCGAGTGCACTTTATTTGTTGATATCATTAAACGAGGTGCATAAGCTCGGGCATAAGATAATTGGGCGTTGTATATATGGTGTTACAGTCTTACAGAAGAGAGGACCGGACCGATTGTTAGAAGAGAGATTTTAGTATAGATTATGCACGTTATATGTTGCTATCATTAAACGAGGTGCATGAGCCCAGTTATTAGACAATTGTAGGTCGGATATATGGTGTTATAGAAGAGTAGACCAACTGTTAGAAGAGATAAACATAAGATAGGTTTACGGTAATATTATTGTAAATGTACATACTAATTGAGCCGGAAACTGAATTAGTAACCTCCTTGAACTGTGATACTGTTATAAAATGACAATGGTGTTGCGTCTTCCTAATAGATTGCTCTTTCTGTTTACTCTATGCAGTTTAAGTGGTCGTTTGGTTGCATATAGTAAGTTGCAATGCCTAAAAGGTGATATATCACATGATGTAGAGTTCATGGAAATTTGGGAAATGGTTGTTGTGTAAATGAATTGTAATTCATTTAGTCATTCCCACTTACATAGGGGGCTAGGTAACAATTTTCCTCCATTATGGAAGAATTGAAATTCACGTGTTTTTATATGTGGAAGAATTGAAATTCACGTGTTTTTATATGGGTAAGACACTTTAAAGCTGACAAGATAAATTTTGAGTGTGAGAACCTCTTGCAAGATTTTTCTTTCGGTAATTACAATTATAATCCGCAAAGCTTATATAGATTATGACATTATGTTTGGTTGGGTGTACTCGTTTTTTTTGGTCCTTTGGGTGCTATCACTGTAACAATGCTTGTATTTGTTTAGCAAAGATAAAGGCGGGAAATGGAAGGGAGAGATATGAGTGGCTAGTAGCTAAGGTTAATTGATTCAATATCAATGGTCAACTTTACCTTTGTAACCAGCATTCCGCGACTAGAGATACTCAATTGCACGTTTACGCTCTCTACATGCTACTCTTATCTATCCCTTTCGCTTCTTGCTCAGATTAGATTCATTGTGTTATATATTTTGATTATTGATTACATTCAACGAAACATGTTGCCCATATGACAGTGTGTTTTGACATAAAAGGGCCTTTGAGTTGTTGATTCTTTGTCGTCATCGAGCCAGTATTTAATGCTTTTGATTCCGTTGAGAAGTAGTGGGTTGGATTATTGATGGAGATGGTACTCATATATAGTTCAACTAGATAGATCTTTGAATATTTTAAGGGCTTCAGCACTGTATTTTGGATAGTGAGTAATGTCCTCAAATCTAATTGACTTAAAAAAAAACATTTGTAGCCAGATAAAAGTTGGGCTGGAGTGTGCCTGTTGGGTGTGACATGCACCGGGTGTAGCTCAGAGCGCTTTCTTTCCTCATTCTCAGATTGGTTTAACGTGCTCGTACCACATATTCAGGTATGGCCTTGACTATGTTATGACATTTGCGCTAATATGTTAGAAGAACATGTATAAGCACATGCTTACAAAGAAAGAAGAAACTTAAATTTTCTTTTTGAGTTGAAGGATTTTCATTTTACTGCAAGAAGGCAAGTTTTTTTATATGCTCTCTAAAATAGATTTTTTTTATAGTTTGAACTGCAACTGTATCTCGTTAATTTTTTTTATACAGTTGGACGAAGGGCTTTTCTAGACGAGTATCATTTTGAACGCGCTTATCTTTTGCTTGAATTTTGAAATTCAATAATTTTGGTGTCAATTTAGTTAAAAAGCAGAATATCAGAAGTTCAGTTTGAATTAATTTTAAAGTCGAACGATCTATTTGAAGCAAATCCAATCATGCCTAAAAACCAAATTTATTGCCTCCTGCGTTCTTGAAGGTTCTCTTGACTGTAATTTAAAATCATAGGCTGAAATCAAAAACCATTTTTTCTAATTGTAGTGCTGTTTGCTTTTCAAAAGGTTCTCTAATGTTCGCAAAAGGAAATTCCAAGTTCCAGATCTAGATTAGACCTGTGGTACCGATGAAAAAAAATTATGCGTAAGGTACTAACTACTAAGGTGTATATGGGTCTCATCAAAAGGATGATGACCCTTTCCTATTTTTTTTTTAAAAAATAGCAATTAATGTAGTGTATTTTGGTGTTTCGTGTGAATGATGAGAACACCTGTATATGAACCTACCTTAACTGACTGGTTGGCGTAAAGTGGATTTGTAGTTTGATATATAGCTTTACATATTGATATAATGATATTGGTGTCGATATTAGCAATCTGGAGGTTCGGAAACTGTGAGGGTAGCTTCCTGCGCTGCTGCATCAGATCTGTTGACAAGGTTGGTGCTAGTGTCTCTTTGTTAAAAAATTTCCCCGAATTTTTGTAAATATGCATTCATATGTTTCATTATTTTAATTTTGGTTATACATCGTATATAAAAATGGAAGACTATTCCTGAAAGTTCTTATGATGCTTTAGTGTTATGTTTATGAGTTATGACACTTGGATTGCTTATCCTGGATCATAGGCTTGGGGGATTTTCTAACATAAAGAAGGATGGGATCTCCTGTGCTGGAAAACTTGTACAGCCGATCCTAAAGATGTTAAATGAGGACGCAACGCAGGAAATATCGGTTAGTATTTCGAGCTCCACACATCTTTAATGCTGAATATCTTATTATTTGTAGTGCAATTTTGAGCTTCGAGCTTCTCATAAGTCACTCTGGAATGAGTGGAAGCGCAAATAACTAAAGTGAGTGTTTCCAAAGAAAGGAGAGAGAGACGAGGAGGGGGGGGGGGGGGAGGGGGGAGGGGGGGATTATAGGTTTGACCTAAAATGCGTCCTCAGCGATTGGAGATAATTTGGTCGCTTCCCACTAGGTTATTGTTTGCCAGGAGAAGAAAATGCCAGTTTTGTCAGTCCTATTCCTTGGAGTCCTTCCTGACTAACTAATGATTAGCTATTATTTTCGCCGACAAAAGAACTTCAAATTTGTTTCAGTTCTTTTTGGAATGGTAATGAACCCACAACAGTGATATTGAAGGGTGGTTGTGTTAACACTGAATTGGAGATTAAAAAAAGGGCTAGTGGGCTATAGATTAGGAAAAGTTAAAATTAATTAAATAACTTCATCAGCACCACCACTACTGCCACCACCACCAGGGGAACTACTCCACTATCCAAATTTCCAACCAATGAGATTAATTGCTTGATGCCAAGATGTGAATTGTCGGCCTTTTTGTTCACTTTACTGAATGGGAACATAATTTGTATAGGCTTTTAAATAGTCCTTGGTGAAAGGAGATCCTCCTCGTGCATCTATAGCAGTAATGGTGAATGTTTGTCTTTGCATTTGTACATTGATTTATTTTCCAAACTTATTTGATATTGTTTGCAGGAAGTAGCAGCCCAATTGCTATACACGGTGTTAACCTACTTCCCGTCTTCATTTCATCGATGTTATGACAATGTGAGCACACTTTATCCTGAATCAGTCTTCTTGCAGGACAATTGCTGGGTTAATATAGAAAGAACATGCCTGAGCTTAGTTTTTTGCTTACCCATCCGCTGATGTTCAAGGCAATGCTATGCCACTGAGGCACTAACTCGCTACGAAGTATGAGATGAATCAGGGCATAAAAGTTTTGAATTAAAGCATGAGATCTCTATTATCTGCATTTAAGTGGTTTTAACTTTTAAAAATGTTATAGCAGCAGGGTTAGAATTCATTTCAGTCTAGGAGATTGCTCTGTAGTTTTGGAGACTGGTTTGATATTTGTTGAATTGTGTTAACCAATACACACTCAATTTCGCAGGCTGAAGCTGCTATTGTGTCAAAAATCATGTCTGGAAACTGCCATTCCAGTTTGTTGACGGTGCCAACCTTTTTATTTCGCTGTTATTTAAGATACCAGATTATTTTGTATGTTATACTTAATAAACAGCAAATTACTTTCTTCCTGGTATTTCTTTTCAGAATCTTGCTTGCTGCTTAGCATCACTTCCAAAATCAAAGGGAGATGAAGAAAGCTGGTCTCTGATGATGCAAAAGATATTAGTATCCCTGAGTGCTCTTTTTGATAGTGCGTTAGATGGTCTAGAAGAAGGTATCAGGTTCAGGTATGTATCCCCTATTAGTCTTTCCTAAATATTTCTCTGTATATAATATATTTATACTCCCTCCCTCCATTCATCTGGAGTGACGATATTTCTCTGTCACAAGTTTATGAGGACAAGTTGAAATGTCGAAAGTGTATAGTATTTGTCAAGTGGAGGGTTAGTGCAAGTAAGAAAGTCAATGGATAGTAGTATCCACATACTTTTGGGATGGTACAATAGTCTTTTTTTTTTTCCTGTCAAGATATATTTAGAAAGTGGAAATGTAGTGAATGACTTTCTGAAATAAGAAATGTAGTGTAGTTTGAATGACTTAAAATGGAAAATGTAGTGAATTTAAATGAATGACGGGAGTTATATTCTTATCAAAAGAATAATATTCTACTCGTTATTATGGGAAGTCACCAATTGACGTATGGTGGCTTGCCTAAGACATTTGTGGCTCGCTGTAAGTCATCACCTTTCCTCTTGTTTCAAGCATAGGTAGTAGTTCCTGTTCGCCCATTATTGGCTATAGTCGGAAGGGTATTGATGGTAAATGGATCTTTATCTGAAGCCTTACAGCCATTCACAACTGCAATGCAACAAGAGCTTGTTTGCTTACACCTTCCCGCTCTACACCAAAATGTGTTGGGGATACTTGATGCACTTCAAATGGGTTTACACAGGTAAACTATTGTGCGAAATGGTTTAGGCATTCATGTTCTTACTTCTTAATGCTTGTTTGTCATGTTCGTTTGTCATGTATCCTTGACTTTTTTGCAGCCAAGTGTTACCTCATGCACCTGAAATTGTATGGCTTTTAATCAAGTACTTTGAACGATGCCAGCTGCCGGAGCTAAGGACTAAGGCTTACACAATTTTTAAATCATTATTGATCTCAATGGGGGAAGGTAGGTTAAAGCAAGTTTTACTATAACTATTTGGTCTCGAATGTATTGTTTATCTTCTTCTCTTTGAGTCACCAAAAGTATCGTCTTGTCCAAGTTGCCAATGATGTTCAAGACAAGCGGACCTATTGTGATATTAATTCTCTTTTATTAATATCCAGCTTTACGGGGGCATGCGTCTTAGTCACTTATTGATATTGATTCTCTTTTGTTGATGGAACTTTTACCTATACAACAACAACAACAACATCAGAGCCTTAATCCCAAAATGATTTGGGGTCGGCTGACATGAATCATCCTTTCGAACTGTCCATGGGTGAACGCACGCCTCAAAATGCGAATAAAAAGGGAAGATGAAAAACAAAAAGGGAGAACGAAAATGTAATGGAAAGTCAAGGTGAACTTAGAGGTTTTAAAATCGAATTCCGTCTTTCTTTTATAAAAACTTAAAATTTAAATCGAGAGAAAAGATTAAAGCGATTTTTAAAAACCGAAATAGAGTTAAGGATCCGGAATGAACCAGGTCAAAACTATAAGAAAGTGGTTGTTGAAAAAGTGTGTAATAAAGGAGAGAAAAATAAATAAATTAATTTCTTTAAATTAAATGAATAAAAAAACACTAAATCTGTCAAAAACATCAAATACTAAAAATCCACATGTATCCTTTCCCTCCATTGTGCCCTCTCCGTCACCATACTCTCCTCAAGCCCCAGAACTCTCATATCGTGCTCTATCACTCTCAACCATGTCTGTCTCGGTCTTCCTCTGCCTCTAAGGACCTTTTCTGTTCTCCAAGTCTCCAGCCTCCTAACTGGTTTGGGTATTTTGCAATGTTTTCCTCACAGCTTGTGATCTACTTCTTGGGTTCTTTGATTTCACCACTGTACTTTATCCGCCAATTCTTTGGGTTCTTGCCATTTATCTTTTGGGTGAATTTCTGCTTCTTTGTTTTTAAGTTTTTAAGTTTTTAATTTTTTTTTTTTTTGAAGCATAATTATATTAATCCCTCTCCTAACTTGGTCGCTTCCCACTAGGTTATTGTTTGCCGGGAGAAGAAAATGCCAGTTCCTATAGTTGCAAATTCATAGCTGAAAAGCCGAAATAAGTAGTAGAGTATTCCTCCATGATCAACAAAGGAAACCCTCGGTGCCATAGGCATGTTGTACTATTTTATTTCTCATGTACAAGTGTTCTTCATTATGTCCATCCACATCATAATTCACAAATAATCTCTGTGAACTACAAAATAGTCAATAACTACTAACTAGTACTCCCTCTGTCCATCATTAGATGGGTTGTTGATTATTCCAGAAGATTTTGACTTTGACTAGAAAGATTTTTCAGACTTTGCAAAAATGTAAAAGGCTGACATTATGAAAGCATATTTAATACTGAAAACTGTAAAGAATTGAAAATAGCATAATATTTGGTCGACATTTTCATCAATATCATTGGGGGTCCCGCTTCCATTTCTTGTTAAAGATTTAGAGATGGAGTAATAATCAGTGTGGACCTTGTATTTTCCATGAAACTGATATAAAGTTGAGACAGACAATAATGTTGATAATTCAGATTTTTCGGCAGAATGCATCATTGATATGTCCTTTCCCTCCCTTTTTATTCATTAGGGATTAGGGAAGTAGGTGACAGTGGTAGGATTTAAACTGTTTCTGAAAGAATTCTCGAGGGGTTCAACCTGGAACCAACATTTCTACATATCATGTGCATATAATATTACCGTTCATGGATAAATAAGTGCTTAAAATTAATTTGTATGCTTTGCCATCATTGAGTGTCCAAGTGTGTGATATCGATTCTCTTGTGAAGGAATGCTTGCTAAGCTTTGGTCATTTTTATCTGGTGTTCCTATTCCGGGTTGGGAAGGGGTCATATTGCTTCTATCGGGAATATACTGTACAAATGTAAAAAATGTTCAAAAGAATTGGGATTCAAGTATTATGGAGGTGTCTTTTTGGTTGAGAAGGTAGCAGTGGATATCCCTATTAGGTGTTATGTCGGACTTGCAGATTAGCTACTCTAGGTGTCTTACTCTAGATTAGGCATTCAAAAGAAATATACGGTTCTTTTGGAAACATCCATTAATTGGGTACATGGTATTTAATATGGGCCGCGGCACCGAAGTGGTATCGAGTTATCACTATTTCAATCGTTAGTGTGACCCCATTTTGAGGCGGATTGGCGGCAATTATACTGGAATTACTGAGAGCTGACCTCGACATTCGATTCTGAGGACTCTCTCAAACAGAGATTTAATAACATGATTTGTGAGAATGTCTTAAATTTGAAATGTTCGGAGCAAGATTTAGTTCTGGTAACACAAGAAGCATCAGTTGATTTCCTATTATAGCTACCTAACCTGCAGTATTTGATGTGTCTCTCCAGGGGGGTGCTTTGAGGTCGGACAGCTGGCGGAGTGATATTGATCATCTCTTGATGGAAGTTGCGACAAATGCTTGTAAAGGATTCGGGAACCTTGTTGGCAAGCCTAGCCTGCTGAGAGGGCCCAGGAGAGCTTCAGAGGATGTCCAGCTTGTGGCGCTACGTGCACTCTTGGCTTCCCTCCTTTCTCCAGCCAGTGTTCGACCACCTTACCTTGCTCAGGGTCTTGATCTTTTTCTCAAAGGTAACTTAGCTGTGGAAAATTTGTTCAAATCTCTGATTTTTATAGTATCATTTATCGTATTGATTCAAAGCATCTAACTAGTGATGCTGGGATTGTCAATATGGATTTAACAATCACAAAAACTCCAGAGAGACGGTCTCTCAATAGCCGAGTAGGTCTTTTGAGAGACGGTCTCTCAATAAGTTTATTGAGAGATTATTTTACAATTTTTAGAAAAAGTGGTACTAAAGGTAATAAAATAGGTACAAATCATGATTAAGGATAAAATGGGTACATTTATTATGTAAATAGGTACGAAATTACTATGTCACGATCAACAATAAAAGTATGGAAGGTGATAGAGTTACACCTGGTGTAACTCTACCCTTTTCGTAAAAGTATCACGAAATACAAATAAAAAGGTATGGAAAACTAGTCTCTCAATATATTGAAAGACCGTCTCTTCTAAGTTTTAGTGATTGTATTCTTAATAAGACTGCCGACAGATTTCGCAGTATTCTAATTTCTTAAGAAATTTAAACCAGTATTGGGACGTCTAGTTTACATGGCTTCTTTTAATTGTCTTTTTCAAATGAGGATTAGCTATCCTCTCGTAGCGTTAACTATAAGTTACTCCTTAATATTTACTTTTGTATAATAGGTAAACAAAATGGTGGAAGTAAGGTTACTGAATTTTGTGCCCAAGCCCTTGTAGCCTTGGAAGTGCTTATACATCCAAGGGCGCTTCCTCTTGTAGACGTACCCTCGCAAACAGGGAATAGCTTCTCTTCTGGTGGCTCAAATTACAGGCCAACTCCTTGGGATAGTAAAGTTCATGGAGTTTATCCCGTTGTTTATGACGTTCTGGATTACGCCAACATGGAAGATGATTTCACATCTGAAGCCCTAGACATCTCCCAACCCCGAGAGCCAAATGTCTCAGACGATTTGTCGGACAAGGTCGCACCATCGAGCTTTGACGATAAAATAGATGGACATAAGGATTTAGTCATGCTAGATGTGCCACATTGCGCAGAACCCGTCCAGACGCTGTCCGGCAATGTTCCACTTCGTGTTGACACTCATGTGGTGTCGGGCTATCCCTCGTCTGATAATGTGGCACTAGGAAATGATGCACCAGATCTAAGGGCTGAGGTTGCAAAGGCCGTTACCTTTAATACTTCCGAGGTTTTACAAAAACGGAAATTAGACGATGATGGCGAATCATCTGATTCGTTTCCTGATATTGTTGACGCAGATCCAGATACAGATTCGGATTGAGTAGATGGTTTTAATAGAGCGACTCCTTGTACTGAACAATGAGTATTTATTTTCTGCATAATTTTTGACTAAATTTATCAACATTTTATAAATATCACATTTTATAAATATCACATTTTCTGCCTGTGTGATGATATGGAATCAGTTTACCTTTGCCATGATAAAATGCATCTACTATTGCATTACCATAATGGGTTGACATATGACATTCCTATTGTTATTGTCTTATAATGTTAGGGCAATATCGGGTCGTATCAAGGATCGATACCATCCTCTCACATATCGTTATATAAAGTCAATCATTTCAATTGTTTTACTTGTTCTATTTTCAATTAATTTTACGATGAAATTCATTTGTTAATAGAATACGAAAATTGACTAAAAAAGGAAAATAACATTCATAAACATAAATAATTAAACATACGCATTAAATTAAACATAATATTTGTAGTTTTGATACTTTGGCCATCAAAGTCTAGCAACTACAAAATAATTACTCAAAATCACCAAAGCTAAGTGATTTATTTATTCAACTAATAAGTCCTAGATTCTATATTCCCGAGTGGCGTTATAACCACCCATTATTCAGCTAATAAGTCCTAGATTAAATATTTCCGAGTTGCGTAATGACCACCCATTTACTAGGAAGAAGAACCAGAGCATTGTTTGGTAACAAAGGCCTTAACAGAAGGGATTTGGACATCCTTAAGAACAGAGCAACACCCAGAACTTAAAGACAGCTTATGACTCTTCAAGAACGAACGGAAATCATCCACACACGGACTCAAGTCAGGATGTTTAGGCGGGTTAATAGGGTGATGGAACGGAAACTCAGGTGCTGACATTGGTGGAAGAGACGGGAAATGTGGTCGTGGAAAATGAGGTGGACGGATAAATGGATGTGGAAAAAAGAACGGGTGTGGAAAGAACCATTGCGGCGACACGCCTTGGTTAGCCAGTTGCTGTGCATATAATGCATATTGTTGTTGTTCAGCATCATTTTGTTGTTGTTGTTGTTCTTGTGCTAATGCAAGCGAGGATATGGCTAGGAATGCGAGGAGAAAAACCAAGACGGTCTTCATTTTTCGATGTTTTTGTTTTTCGAGTGTGATTATGATTTATGGAGTAGTGAATTTTGTTGATGATTTTTAAGTGTAAATTTGAGAGTATTTATAGTGTTCCGAGTGGGAGTGTTTGAGTGTTGTTAAATGTGATCTTTGTAGAGTTTAAGTAATTATCAACTTCTGTTAATTGGATTTTGCAATTGCAAGATTCTGCTAAGAATCTAAGATTAGTTGTTAAAAAGATAAAAATTATGATTAGAAGATCCTCATAAGATAATGCTAAAAGATAAATGATCCTCCTAAAATTATGCTAATCATCATTCTTAAGAGAAATGGTCTCATTAATGTTAGTGAGAGGCCTCTCCCATAATAAGTAGTTAATATTTTTATTTTATTTTTATCTTTTTATTTTTAATTAATTTTTAATGTATTTATTGTTTGTTTCTCATTAATAATGTAATGAGGGATGGACTCTCAGAAGACTTATTGGATACGAGTAGCTAAATATGTTGAAGAAGTTGAATCAAACTACAATTTGTGCTATTGAAGAGATTTGTTTTTACTTGGCATATGCGGTTTTTTTCTTGTTGAAGAGATTTTTTTTTTAACTTGGCAATTGGCATATACAGTTTTTTTTTTCCCGAAATTACCCGAAATTTCATTTTGGCTGCATGTAGCGTACGTACCAACATGATATTCATCCCGACTTGACATGGCTATTAACGCTTTCACTTTCGTAATCTACCGATCAGGTTTGAAATAGGGCATTACTGCATAAGCATACATGTTTAGTCGTTTAGGTCTACGCTTTGATGTAAACCTAAACGAACTAATTTACCAAGATACAATTCATTTTTATTTATCACTAGTCGTCCATCATCCACCATTCACCAACACTTTGACGTGAGGACCTGCATCCCTTTCTTTGGTGCGCATTGAATAAATCCTGTTAAAGTCACGTCGTTCAATATTGACGTTTCTTTGGCTAATAATTGAAGAGTTACATACAACTATACTTGTAAAAACAATTAATTCCACAGGATTAATTCTCATTACATCTATAGATATCTGAAAAATGTACCCGGTGCTCGGTTCTATATATAGTTTGCCAAAGCTCACAAACTCAGTAATACAAATTCGACAGGATTTATACCAAATGAATAGTTTACACTGACAGGGCAAATGCGCCTTTGTTATTCTTCATCGTCATCAACTCTCTCCCATGACGGGGTCTCAACAACAAAAACATGATACTATTGTCACAATGAATAATACATGACCACCAACTTGGACGAATGAAAAATGGTGGCGCTTCAACTTTGACGGACTTGCTTTGCTGGAATAAGCTCGGCTCAGGCCTATTACAACAACTCACATTGAGAACTTTGTTCGGGATGTGAAAGGTAAAATTACAGGTTTCACAATGTTACAGGTTTTTCTTCTGGACTCTTCTCATATGCAACATACTGCCAACGATACAACTGTATCGTCTTCTTTGGTTGTTATGATATTAACATGGAAGTATTAACCGTAGGATAATGGCTGAGGTCCATACGCTTTGACTATCTTTAAAGCGAAACTTCTATTTTATGATGCTCAAGGTTGCGAAGAACTATTCTTGCAAATATTTTGGCTTCAAGTGGAGCAGTTGCTGCTGCGGCTGCAGCACGGAGAACCCGTGCAGCTCCTGCATTCTGCAGGAGATTTGCATGGTGTAGCGCGTGACGGCCACCCGGGATAGTGAACTGCATAATCAGAGACCCGCGCTTTATAAATAGGCAATGAAAGACTGAACTGATGTCTAAACTGTTAACTAAACACCCATAAGGTAGTAACCCTAGTCACCCTACAGAGTATGGGTGCATTTTGACCCCTACAGACTAACATGGGTCCTTGAGCGCACTTTGACCCACTTGCGGACACCATGGAAAATTTTCCAAGAGATCACGGACCCTAAGACTACTTCCGAGAAACACACTGTTTGTGTGAGTAGTACTATCAACTCCTTCAGATGTCTCATTTTAGTTCCTTTAAATATCAACCAATAATATCCTGAATCCTGAAAATCTCCAGTAGCTTAGTCTATTACACGTTCATGTAGCCATGTAAGAACACAGCATATACAGAACACCGTGACACAAATGTCGCTAATATTTGAAGGCTTCAAGTCAATCAACAAAAAATGAGGTTCCTCCTCCTACTACAAGTCTACAGCTTATTACGGAGTACTTAATAAGAGTTCTTCTAGCTCTGTTCTTAAAAACCGGGTAATTATCAATAGTCAGCAAAAAATAAATTAAAACGATAAATCAAATAGGTCATGTTAGTTTTGTTGGACCAAGCAAAGATCGCTGATCATACTCAAGCTAAGTTGATCCCAAGAGCATTGCTATATTCAAACTGATTAAAAGATATAACTGCCTATATGAGGAGCATTAGCGATTTAGCGAGCTCTCCTTCGATACTGGAACATATATTTCTAAAGATACTCGGAGAAAAAAGTAGTAATGGCTCACCTGGAGAAGCGCAAATGCAGCACAGGCCTTTAGTATGGGAGAATGGTTACGTAGCATGGCTACAAACCTCCCAATTTCAGCTCCACTGTCAAAGGGCAACCATCAATGACATAAGATTCATAGAAATAAAACAAATATAGCGTGAAAATCTAGCATTGTGAGCTTCCTGAAATAAATACTACGGAGTAGAATAATTTGACAAAAGCAACATTTTTATGGCTCTGTTGCTGATGCTAACTCCCAACAAAAGCTAGTGTAGTAAAAGTTGCCTTCTGCCATATTATTTTCAATACGTGAAGGACTTTTTTTATAATAAGGAGTAGCTGATATGTGCTCGTTAAAGCAAAAATTTGACTGATAGACCAATACTTTAATGATACTTAGTGATACTGCTGATCCTAAACTGATATATGACCAACACAAACCCATAATAGACCAATCACCAATATGAGAGTGAAAAAAGAGAAGTCGCGATAACCCACACTCTAGTCCAAGTGTAACGCAGTCATTCAATTAACTGATACTGAAATTCATAAATCTATGTCTCAAGTAGCAAACCAAAATTTTGATCACAGCATAACGCTGGAAATACTAGAGAACTATAGCATACAAGGCCACAATCATTGTCATTGTTTCCTATGTAACGTGAGGAATTAAGTTTCCTATTCTTATCTTTCATAAAAGAAGCATACACATAATGACATAACAGTTTTTAATGTCTTGCAGCTAAAGATACTAGAGTACCAACAATGTCTGATCTTGTTGCAGAGACTAATGCAACATTTCTCTGACCAACTAAGGAAGAGAAAAAAGATAGATTATCTGCTCAAGTAAATCAACCAAAATATTAACAAAAAATCATGTAAGCTAATAAATATAAGTGCCTGACATATTGCTATAATTGTATTATGGTCTTTGGGCACCAAAATTTCACGGCTTAGACCTTCTATGAAATTGGGAGAGGGGGGTGGGGCGCATGAGGCCATGAGCTAAGAAGACACTTATGAATTTATCCATTTACATCTCCACAGTCCACACTCAAACCAAGCGGAGGAGGATGGCAGTTCCCATTCCACATAAATATTATGAAATCACAAGCAAATAAAGGCAACGTGAAAAAGTAAAGTATTATTGTCTTTCTATGAAAGGAAGATGAGATGGTACCCAATTCTTTTCTTTTATGTCATTAAATCTTTATACATACCTGCATCTCAGATGCCCAGCTTCCTGTATTCGAGCTGCTTCAGTAATTTGTGTTAGTGCAGCAGGAACAGAAGATGATGATGCTGCAGCAAATGCTTGTGGATCGGAAAAAGTGAGCACAAAAGCTTCAATATGTCTCAAAGCCAGTCTTCTTGCCCCATTCAAGCTTATGCATTTTGACGTGCTCTCCGAAGAACTTCCCACAACTTCATCTATCCTGCACAGGTTTACACAACAAATCCTGGTTAATAGAAAAAGTTAAAACTAACATCTAACATCACCAAACACGGGAAACCGATGGTATGGTGAACCAGGGTTACCTAATTCGCTCGTCCCCCTCCGAATTGCGAATTAATTCGAACGAATTAATTCGCAATTCATTTTCATCTTAATTCGTCCCAATTCGCGAATTATTCACCGAGATGAGCGAATTATATGATTATATGCTAAAAACCAAAAAAAATCAGGAAAAATTGAAGTATAGACAAGATACTGGTTATTTTGAAGTTTGAACTTTGAAGCCAAGCACAATGATTTGATTCACTATTGTAGATTTGTAGATTTAGCTTTAATTTGATTTTGATTTCTGACAGGAAGATGATTTTTTTTAGCTTTGTTGGTATAAAAGGATAATCCTTTTGCGAATTGGATTCGACGAATTACCGAATTTTAAAATAATGTAATTCGCCAGCGAATTGAATTCGCTAAATTGAGCGAATCGCGAATTAGAATTAAGAAAGCGAATTGAACGAATTGCGAATCTGGTAACCCTGTGGTGAACCCTTTTCTAATTCATATAGGGAGGCTGTTTAAAAATAACCCAAAATGGAAACTGCACCAATAGTTGCATCAAACGGCTGCTACTTCATGCGAAAAGAAGCGTAACCATTTTAGTGAGTCATTTTACACTATTCCATCGTAATCTGGAACCAAAGAATGCGAATGTTTTAGCTCCATAAATAACAGAAAGAATTTAATTTGGAACAAGGTGGTAGAGACGAGTAGAATTTTAGGTTATGTAAGGGCACATCTACCAAGATACTAGATAGGCTCTTTTCAGAATTTTACCTTCCATCAAACATGTATGCCAACGCCAATGCAGCCATGAATCTCGCCATCTTCGAGACTGAAGTGGAACTAAGATGAACAAGGGCAGGAACCCCGTCTCCTTCCACTATACGTAAAGCATTACCTGGGTTGAAAGCGAGGTTCCAAAGAGCTCCAGCAGCTGTCTCATGAACATCCTGGAAAACAGCAGCAGTTCAGACCTTAGCTGACTCAAGCATCTTATGTATGGCATGTTCTACAAGAATATACTGAAACTGGACCTTTCTTTCTTTCAGGTAAGATACTCGCAATTGTTTCAATCATGGGCTCTCACACCTTTGCATATTCTAAAAGTAAAGCAAAGGCGTAGAAGAAATATAATACGTGGTTCTTTTTGTTGTAATATGGTTGGGTACAAACTTCGAAGTTTGAATCCATAACCATATCGAACTAGAGGTCCATAATAAAGATATATTAAGTCAGATGAAGCTATATCATAAGAATATATAATGGCATATTACAAACTCACTTCTGCCTCAGAACACGCTAATGCAATAAGAGGTGCAACACCTCCCTCCCGTCCAATAGCAATACTGTAAGAGAGAATAATAGCATGTTAATAAGCTCATTCAATAGCCATAAGTGTTGGCAGAAGCATAGACCAATGTAGAGGCCTTTACAGAGCTGTGCTCGGCTCTACAACAAAGATTATTCAGCATCACTTACAAGAAATTATAGTATAACCTTTTGCTTTTAAGTTCTATTATTGCATAAATTCTACTTTTTATTAGGATTTTATCTAATCTGAACTCAACTAAAACGATGTCATGCAACCAGTATCGATTCCACAAATTACAACTTACAATATAAGTAACCACAGGAAATAAAGAAACATTAACAAGACTTTTGTTCAAAACAAATGTTTTAAATTACCATATGAAGTGAACCTTACTGGAGTCACAAGGGCAATTTTGATGCCAACGGGTTTCTAACCCGTGTTGTGAGTACCACCACTCAATAATTTTACAAGCTAAGATAGTTGCAAATAAAGTTATAAAGTTGAAGACAAAAATTTTTTTGGAAGTTATACACAAAAAACTGCTCGAACAAATTCTATTTATAAGCACTAGTCAAAAACACTAAATAGTAGTATATCTCAATTACAAAATGAACCACGTCCTTTTGAATGTAAAACGTTAATCAAATGAACAATCACGCCTAGATGAATTCTTGCAACTACAAAATAGTGTACCAAGCTCTCAATTTACCTATTGGCTTCCGAAACTGACAAGCCCCATAACGCACCAGCAGCCCTCTCCTGAAGACCTGGAGAAGCATTGGTGCAAGACTGTGCAAGAGCAACCTAAACACAATATGGCACGAGAATGAGTAACAGCACAAAAATGAACCAGTTATTCAGAGCTAGATATCATGGAAAATCAATTACTCGTACATTGTCATGAGCAACACATACTTATTGATACATTTCTTACAAGAGAGCACTAAATATGTTGCCAACAACTTTAGTTACACAAAATACAAGGAGAAAAACAGTTTTTTTTAACAACACTCTAACCAAAGTAATTAGTGGTTTAGGGCCTCATTTCAGACTATTTTCCCCCAATGGGTCCATGTCATCACTATTCTCTCTCTTTTTTTTTTGCAAATATCAGGTAAAGTCGCTACTCTATACTTGTTATGGTAAGTCGGTACTCCAAGTTGCGAATTTCCTCCCATTGGGATATTGCTCTCAACAGCCAATAGATACTGGAAGTGAGAGCTGACAGGGTAAACTCGTTAATTCAAGTAGCGAATTAGGGTAAATCAGCACTGGAAACAGCGATTTACTCTGTTGAGCACAACTGCTACTGGTTGTTGGGGATACCCAAAGGGCTGAAATCGCTACTTGGAGTAGCAAATCATTCTAAGACGCTACTCAAGTAACGAACTCCTTTGTATAATCTGCATCAAAATGATCTAAACACCACCACACCAACATTCACAATCTAAACCACAACGGCTGCAACAAATTAAACATTAACACAACAACACCGACATTTGCAAGGTTGCAAACAACATGGGAAACCAACATTCACATGGTTTGCAATTGAAAATCATAAAACAAGCGAAAATAGACTCAAATTCATATAACAAACAAGTATTTGAATTACAAATTCATAGAACTAAAGTGATTCCAAATTCATAGATCACTCTTCCGAATAACGTACACGCGACCCTTAACGAGTGTATCTTTGTCTTTCTTTGCGAAGATGAACCCTCGGCAGTGCTTCATCCTCTTGTACATGGGTTGTTTTTCCTTCCAAGTGACGAAAGTTATATTGGAGAGCCATTAATTAATTTTCGACCTCTTGTTGTTGGAGAAGATGCACATGTCTAGTGTTTAGTGTTTTGGACTTTTGGAGAGATTGAAGAGACATTGATTGCATCTCTTGTAACATCCTAACATGAGCTATGAGGATGTCATCCAGAAGTTTGCCAGGAATGTTACAAAAGGGGTTGTAGTTCTACAGATTAGCTTAGGTCTGTCAAATATGTTGACAATAAACCAATTATTACTCTAGCAAAAGAAATACAATACCCCTCGGCAGGAACACGGTGAAAAATTGCCCGATATGAACCAAAGTATTCCCCACATGAATACAAAGGGCCGAGGTACAGTTTTGAGTCGATCGAACGTAATGGATATACCGCCATTAGATGACAACACAAGGTAATGGAGGCTTTGCCACTTGTTACTTGTTCATGTTCTCTTTGAAAGATTCAATGTAGGACTACAACTACCCGCGCTTCCGTGACGATGGCCTTGTCTAATCATCACTTTATAAATCCCTTCTTGGATACTGTAACATGTCACCTCGTGGTGTGTGGCAATTTCATCATTTGTCTCTAGCTTTACTGATTTTCTCCCCTCATTTTAATCCACTAGACATCCGGCTTCTTGCGTTCACTCTCCTATCGACAAAATACTGGTTCACTATTGTGAAAGTGGCCTTCACAATTGCTTGAATAAGGGAAAATCTGACCCCCTTTAAGACCCCATTAAAACCTCCACACATGTTTTATGGGTTTTAAACCATGTCATAAGCCACCATCGTGCGATGAACACCATTTGCTAACAGAAATCTTAATAAACATAGCCTTAGCATGCATGTTCAGTGCCCCAATACTCTCCATTCCTTCGTCAACTTTTTGAATTTGATTTTTGGAAGCAATTTTTGTAAATGGTTTTCTGATTTCTCAAATCACTATCTTTGAACAATGTGTTGATGTTCGATGCATGGTGCTGGATACAATATCTATGAAAAGCATATGGCTCCTCCAACCTACTTCCCATCTCGACCATGGATTTTTAGTATACACGGTTGGATGACACATATACCTTGACTTTATGTGACTAACCCTCCTATGCAAGCTAACAACCACCACCAACTATTGTATTCTCTTTCTCAAACTATTGCAAATGTCAATGGAAAAAGTTGATCATTCGCATCAACTCCCATGACAATCAATAAAAAACCATAATACTTCCCCTAAAGATGAGTTTCATCTATTCTGATAATAGGCTTACAATGGAAATCCTTTGATTGACGGGCCAAATGCCCAAAATACACGATTAAATTGATCAAATTGTTCAATGTTAGGATGAGTAGTCGGCTTATTAACAAAATGAACAGAAGTCCCCGGATTTGACTATTTAAGATACTGGAAACATGCCTCCCAATCACAAATAAAGATCAGCAACCACGCCTTAGCATAAGAGATCGTGAAGTTGAATTCTCCCGTAATGGCTGCTCTTAGTACACTGATACTACTACACTCACTTTCAATCCGCATCCACAAGAGGCTTTATAGCGCTGCTAATGGACTCTCGCTTAAAATTAGGGTGATTTAGAGATGGTTTATGAACAACACAAGATGTTTTGTGAGGGCTTTTATATGTTACAATAGCAAAAACATCACATGCCACATTTCTTTTGGGTGACTCTTAAATACCAACTACAAGGGATCAGTTTTCTTCCACATTTGTAGGTTTCGCCGTGCCGGTGTGAGATTCTCGATCTGGCTAAGCATGTCTGTAAATGGGAAAGGTGTAGAGTGCACTGAGGTTTGACTAATTCCACTTGATGGTTCCAACTCAATGCACAAATCCATAAAGGCTGCTTCGACTGCCAGCCACTTGCTCATAAAGCTTTTAAACCCCGATCATAACTCAACAAACACAATTAGTAACCTCTCACACTAGAAAATTTCATCCTCACATTTAGCTCAAACTTTGTATCAACTTCTAATGCATCATTTATTTCACTCTTAAGCTCACTAAAACTTATGTTACTATTATTAATAAAGGTTTCATAATCACCTTTGTATACTACATCCTCACCATCTTCGACTACTTCATCATTCCACCAGCAGTTAAGGGGTAATTGTTTACTTCTATTATTACTATAACCACACCACTAAAGTCAAGGGATTACTAAAAATTAAGCCACTAACTCAACCAACTAAATTACAAAAATCAAACCATAATCTACACTAATGAAAATTAGAAACTAAATCAATAATTAAGATTGTAACAACTAAAATAACAAGTACCTCTGGATTAGTTAAGATGAGGACTTGATTGTGGCGAAGTTGTATAGATTATGTTAGCAAGTAGGCGAAATTTGAGAAAAACAATCAAAGAGGTCGAGTTTTAGGGTTAGAAAAAATTAGGGATTTTTCGGGTTATTTTCGAGTGATTGAGGAGTGAGGTTAGTCACGTGTCTTTTCTTTCATGTACGCCTTTTACTCAATCATGTACGTAATTTCCAATTTTACCCCTTTACTTTTCGTACCCTCTCTCTCTAAACTGCTATCCTCTCTCTCTCCTTCCCTCCACCAAAACCCAACCTGATATCCTCTCTCACCATACACCACCGCACGCTCGTCTCCCTTCGCCGTCGCTCAACCACCTCACTCATTCCCGCAGCCACCACGGACACCAATACACCACTCACATCGACACACCTTACCACCTTGCACGAAAATAGAAAACAAAAGCAGCAGTACGAATCAATCACTTTGAACATTAAAAAACTTCAAATAAATCCCAATTCCCATTAATAATGAAAATGAATCATGAAACCATGGAGCAACGATTAGATCAACCTCTCATTTACATCAGTGCTTTTATTACGATTACGATTACGATTTAGCGGTAGCGAGTAGTAATCCTTTTATTCCTTTCCATGAATCGCGACTCTAATTGTGGCCACGAGCATCCGACTATGATAAACCTATAGAAATACGGTGGTCTGCTGGTTCGAACGGTGGTTGGGGGAAGCGCGAGCGGCAACGGGGGAGAGATAGGTTGGATGGATGGCTGATTCTGGGTAGAGTCAACGGGGTTGTGAGCGCTAGTTGAGGGAGGCTAGGACGGAGTAACAGTTAGGTTGAAGGGTAGTTTATGGAAATTTTATGAATAAATGTCCATGATTGAGTAAAAGTCGTACATGAATGAGCAACTACGTATATAAAAGGCTAAGACGCTACTGCAAGTAGTGACTTAGAGCATCCGCAAAGCTGAGGTGCCCCATATTTTATCTCTCTTTCTCTTATTCGTCCACCTCATTTTCCACTAACTTTTCCATCTACACTCCCCAATTTAAATCTACATCTATGCAACAATGGGGCTCCCCAACAATATTAATTTACTCCTAAAAATTTGGAAACCTCCCCAAAAGTATACAAATTAACTTTACTTTTTCTTTGGGGACCTCCCCTAAAAACGGTGGAACCTCATATTATGGGGAGGTATGTGCAATGGTGAGGATCCCCATTTGATGAGAGAGTGCATTTGGGGAGGTAAGTTCCCCAGCTTTGCGGATGCTTTTACCCCCTACCAAGATATAAAATGGTGTTTGTGTTCTCAATTAATTACAGAGATAAGTTAGATAAGTTGGTGACAGAGATAAACTAATAAATCACTAGTTGAAGTAGCGAATTATCCTAAAACTTTGGGAGAAAATAGTTTGAAATGAGCCCTAAACCGCTATTTAATTTGGTTTGGAGAATCAATTAAAAAAAATCAGAAAAATAAGCTTAGAAGGCTGTACCAGTTCCCAAAATTAGGTTTAATCTATGGACATATACACGTGACAACCAAACCTTGGAGAGGAGACTGAACTGTTGGCTAGGGAAAGAACCATGTAAATGCAAAGTCTTAGGGTTTATACAATTGGCCGTCTATGAGATAAGGCTCATTGTTAGTGCAAGGAGGAATCTGCAATTAACCCCGCCTGTCTCTTTCAGTAATATAGATCATCACTCAGCACGCTCATAGTAGTTACCACAAATACTAATAATTTTATCCTACGTTCTGATAATGATCATCAAGAAGTTTAATCAGAAGTATTTCAATGGAATCACCAAAAGGACCGTGAAACAGTGATCCAGCCTAAAGACGAGAGTCGCCTACAAAAAGAGGACTGCAAATTACTGAACCCTCACAAATAAGTTGAAACTTAAAACATGACTTGGCATATGGCAAACAAATTCTAAATGCAGAATCAACCACAAAAATTGACATCTTAAATGGATCATCGACAGACTTAAAAAGAAATAATTTCATTATTTTTAGGTCACATTGTCGCATATATGTAGTTCTTCACATAGGAGTCATGCCAAGAAAACTAAAGGTATGTCAGATCAAACGAGGCCTGATATCTTTCAATTCTACTCAAATTTTATATCAACTACCTTCAACAATGATAAAATCTAATTTTCCAGAATCATATTCATATCCAACAAATAACAGCAAACGCAAATTAGGGACTAGGGATACTCTGGGAAAGTGACATACCAATGCCTCAACACCCCCAGCTAATGCCATTGCTTCTCGATTACGGTCATCAAACGACAAATTCCACAATGCACCAGCAGCCTCCTGCCTGTTGAAAGTTGAAAAGAAAACTATCAAACAAAAATCCTGAAATCAAATTCACTGTCAAACATGAAACTATGAGAAAATATCAGGCCCGAACTCCTTTAAAGTCAAGATCTCAAAGCTACATTGTCACAAGCTAGAGTCTACTTCATCCAGCAATGTGAAAAGGCACAGTATCAGGCATTGGCCAAAGTGTTTTTGTTTCCTTCACCAGAGAAAGGTAACAAACCTGACGCCTTCATGAGTGGAATATGTCAGTCGCACCAAAGCCTCAAGTGCTCCAGGCTCCTGTCCTACAGCTGAATTGTTCGTATTGGTATCTCCATGAGCTGCCAAGTTTGCCAAGGCTCGAGCAGCCTAGAATGCCAACAAAAATCTTTCTGAGATATGAGCTGGATTTGGATGCAGTGCATGAAAAGAAAAGAAACTAGTCAAAGATGTATATCACAATGTTTGCCTTCAACTTAGGGAGAAAGGACGGACGAAGCTGCCAAGAGATAGAGGAGGTAAGCGTACCCCCTCTGGCATAGAAACTAAACGGACAAAGAATCCTCCTCGTTATATATAGATTGATTTACATTAACATAGTTGGAATACCTTAAAGCACCAATAGCCCTCAAAGACGTAACATCATAAATGAACACCACACCGTAGACAAATACCGTCTATCTTGTCACACTATCCCTATTAATTCAGAAATTCGGCAATATCCTATCTCACTTTATACCATCCACTTTACACACCTTTTACCACTAAAATCATATTTCTGGATATTGGCATCACCTGTTCTTGCACTCCTTCGAGTTTGCAATTGCGAGCTAGCATCACTAATGCATGTACACCGCCAGCAAGTGCAACCTCCATGCTACATTTGTCATCAGCAGCCAAGTTTGCCAGAGCACCAGCTGCGCGTTCCTGGAAGACCAGATACCACAACTTCAGTACAAGTGCAGTAGCAAACATACACACAGAAGCCCGAGTGGCCGAGTAATGTTTTTCATAGCATCAGAAGCACAAACCAAGACTCCATCACCACTACTTGACCATTTGAAGATTAAATCAACTAAAGCCTTCACGCTTCCTGCTTCTGCAATGGCACCCTGAAACAATAAAAGCTCCCAAACAGCTAATTAAAGACATCTGCATTAAAGCATCCAATATGGAAACAGGGCAAACGAATCAAGATAAACAACCTTGTGCTCCTCTCCGACTGATAAATTCCATAGCCCTCCAGCAGCCTCCTCCGCAACCAGCCTGTTCATGGACCTTGCCAAATTTGCAAGGATAGTAATTCCTCCCTCATCCGCTACAGCTTTAGCAACATTGGCATTCACTGACAAGTTTGCTATTGCCTGCAGATAGATGAGCCCAGCACCACAATGAAACTAACATAAAAAATCGTATCTAACGACTGCTACTTCACAATTTATGAACGAAACAAATTTAGTTAGTTCATCATACGCAAGAACCAACGAGTAATGAGTCTTTTAACTTAATTGGCAATGGAAAAAAAACCGCAAACCAATAGTAGCAAACAATCAAGTAAGATTGATTATACCTTGGCAGACTCAGCCTGCAACCCTTCCCGCCACGAACTTGCAAGTCTAAGGAGCAGCTGCACACCCCCAGCATGCATAACTGCCTCAGCTCTTTGCCCATCAATGCTAGCACTCTCATCATCAATAACAACAAAAGTAGCGAGCCCTGTGGCCGCTCTTTCCTGAACATCCTCCTGAGAGCTCTGCAACAAACTAAGCAACAATGTAGCACCCTGACTAACCCAAAAATGATCCAAACCCGGTGAATTACTCTCCGCAATCCTCAACAACGAATGCGACAAAATCCACTCAAGCCAACTCATAATCTCCTCCAAATTCCTATTTTTCTTCTCACAACATCTCCACTCCAAAAACGCGTTCCTCCCTTCCATTGAATTATCGACAAATAACTTAGCTACCCCTTTAAACACATTACTAAACAGCGAAATCAACAACTTCCCCTTACTAAAACACCCACCATTCCCATAACTCGTCACAAAACCCGCATCCTGCTCAACCACAGTACAATTCATCACACACAACACTCTCAAACTCCGACAACACGATAATAACCTCGATACAGCAGACGGACCAATATCCGTTCTAGACACATCTAACCCTACCAAACAAGGCAACTTACTCCACCAATGAGACACTAAATCCCATTTCAAATTCGACGTTCCTGCAACCGATAAAAATCGTAAAGAACACACATTCCCTAATCTAACCTCATCAATTTTCAAACAATCCATAAATCCGACATCAATTAAACCATCACAATTACTCCCAAGCGAATTAATCGCTTCGGAATCAATTTCTCTAACGCCTGACAATCTTAAGCTCCGCAATCTCGGGCAGCACATACCGACTGCCCGGATCGCGTCACTACTAACCCGCTCACAGAAATCCGGCCCGAGCACGAGGATTTCTAGCTCCTCGTGTCGGGCCGCGATAACTGACAGCGTAGCGTCGGATATTTTCCGACAATAATCCGCGGAAATTTCGCGGAGTTTCGCCGCGCGGAGAAGTATAACCGCGTCAGCTGACTCGGCGCCGCGAAAGCGGAGCCGAGTTAGCGATGAGCAGCGTGAGGAGAGGGAAACCGCGGCGGCGGAGTCGAATTTGTGAGGACGGAGGTCAAGAGTTGACCATAGACACGTGGAGGTGCTGAGGTGGCGCCATGTATGACAGGTGGAGGAAAGGTGGGCCCGGTCTCGGTAGTTTAAGAGAGAGAAGAGGTGGATGACTGTGTCGTCTGGGAGTTTAGTCCAGTCCACCTCATCGCCGTCGAATGCGGCGGTGACGGCGGAGTTCACGGTGGTTGTTGCGGCGGAGCTGACGGTAGTAGATGAAAAGATGTCGGGGAGTAGAAGGGTGTTTTTGTCCTTTTTGGATATTTTCCGGCGGACACGTCGGCTCATTATATTATTATTTAATTAATTAATTATTAATTTTATTATTATTACAGCGGTTTTTAGGACACGCGTTAGAAAAACCGTTTTTATTTTTAGTTTCAGTTTGATTAATTGATTAATGATGTAATTAAGAAAGGGGATTAAGTGAGGTGAGTGGGGGTTTAGAGAGGTGAAGGAGGAAGAAGGAGAAAGGAGAAGGGAGGTGGTGGAGAAGTGAATTGAATTGACCTTCAAGTGTGTATGGAGATTTTGAAGGAAAGCTGTCCAAAGTGCATGTGTTTTTAATAGGCCTATGTTCTTGCACAAATTCTCATTTGTGACCGGTATTTGGGTACTACTTGACTCGTCGTAAATTTTTGATGAATATGTCTGTTACAGGGGAGATTTGCTGGTTCTTTTGTGCGTAGTTATATTTTCGGGTAAACTCATTTAAGACGGTCATATCTGTTTAAGTAACCGACATTATTAAATGAAACAATCTTTTGCCATTTTCAAAACATTATGTTTTTCATTCCATTAACTACTAGTTTTAAACCCGTGCAAAATTGCACGGGTATGTATTTGGGCCAATATTAATGTTTTTGGATGTATATTTGTTTTTGCATTTCTATTGTATTTATCTAGTTGGTCTAAATCTACGATCTACATAATTTATGTTTAAATTTGTTAAAAACACGTGTTCACATACACTGGTTTATAAGGAAATAACGTAATCTACTCTTGTAAATAAAAATTGCATACATAAAAAACTTTACATCCGGATAAAAGAAATATAATCTAATATAATCAACTAACATATGTATGTAATTCATTTGTGTTTTATGTTCGATCCCGTATATAAATGTTATTCCTTCTTGAAATTATGTAATTTTATTATTATGTAATTTTGTTATAAAAATTATGTAATTCAATTTCATTTACTCGCATTTGTAATTCATTCTGCGTATATGTTATTAATTTTATTTACACGGAATGTATAAAATTATTTCATAATATTAATTCATATAATTTTTTCATAATATTATTTCATAGAATTTGTTGTAAGACGGAATTTATCGCATGTTTAAAAAGACGAAAATCTGAAGAAATAAATGCATTGCACACTCACGGGTCCCATCATAACATGAATTTCCAAAAAAAAAAAAAATGCATTAATGACGTGGCGCGCTGAGGATTGAGTATTGTCTTTTGTATTAATATATAATAGATAAGATCTGTGACCCGTTTTTATATTTAAAACGAATACAATTTCAAAATAATGTGTTATTTATCCCTTCCCTCCCCTATCGAGAACCTGACCACCTCGCAAGTCGCAACACTAGATCCAACCACCCCTGTCTCTTCACGAACCATCAGCAGTTGTTATACAGACCCTCACCACCAACCCTCTTACTCACAACCACCACACTCTTGTCCCATACCTGACCTCTCCCTCCCGACTCAACGGTTGTCATCATAAACACCACTTTTTCCACTATCAATACTATCACCCATTCACGAAACTCTAGTCAAAAGTTTGAACTCTAATTAAACCAAAAATCATTAAAGTAACTTAATCTAAACAAGCAATATTATGAATGAAAAACGAAGTAAATGCTTGTAGATTTCAGAAATGATGTCCATATTTAAATAATTTAGAGGACTTTGATTAGGCTTTAAGTGAGGATGAAAGTTATATTAGTTTGCTTGATTGATGAAGGGTATTCTTAAAAATTTGTACGGACTGGCTAGCGAATGAAGGAGTAAAGTAGAACCAGCAGTTGATCCGCTATGATCTTTCTAACATGCCGAGCCAACTGTTTAAGCTAGTGCAACATGACGTGAGTGGCGTTGTGTGGCCTCGTTTAGTTCCTTCTCATGTTGTTTAGTAGTTAGTTTATTTCGATTTCCTTTCTGTTATTTATTTTCTGTAAGGGTTTTCCACGCTTCGCTTTACCAAAAAAAAAAAAATGCGTGAAAGAGTAAAACTAGTATTTCATATACCTCCAGTCACTATAATGTTTCCACTTTCTCGAAACGGATTATTCAACTAATGTTCTCATTTCTTTTTTTGGTAACTTTTACTCTTATTTTATTCATTCCTCTCTCTTATTACCAAATCCCACACAACTCTTTTACTCCTATTTTATTACTTTCCTTTATATTTTGGCCCTACAATTCTTTATTTAACTACTGATAATTCATATCTCTCTCCTATCACCAACCCCACACAACTCTTTTACTCATATTTAATATTTTTCCTTAAGTATCGTGCCCATATGAAATGGGAACAATATAACAACTGGGAGGGAGTATAAAAGAGCAATTATGCTTTTCTCTTATAAAAAGATGGTCAATTAATGTTATATAGATACAACATTTTGTTACTAGCATTCATTATCCAACATAATTTTTTCCATAAACTTACAACTTTTTGAATTTTTGAATTTTTTTTCATTTAATTCTCTACACAATTTATTTACTCAATTTTAATCGTAAATATATTCAAAAAAATAATAATATTCAGTAATTCTCTTAGAAGACCACCATCACACTAAATTTGCGTATACTATTAAACACATTTAAAACTAACAAAGAATAGAATAAAAAGTTACTATGAAATAATAACCACTCATTATATAAGAAGTCGTATATTAAACCGTCTCATATGAAAATTTGTGTTCGACCACATTGTCCAAGACGAGTAGGGTAAAAGGCCTTTTGCTGTTTGTTGAACATTGGGCCAGGTACAGTAAGCTTTTTCAGTGTTTTTTGTGTTGGGCCCAAAACGCACACCCTAAGGGTCCGTTTGGATTGAAGGAATTGGAGAGAAGGGGAGGGGAGGGAAAGGAGGGATTTAATTTCCTTTGTTTGGATAAAAAATATGGGAGAAAGGAAATGGAAGGGGAGAGAAATGAGAGGACTTATTTTCCCTTCTATAGAACAAACTATAATCTTTCCAAGGGTGACAAGATTTGGAAAGAAAACATTATTTGGACTCTAATTATACCACCACATCCTTCAATCCTCCATCCATTCTTCATCTCCCTCCTTCCTCCCCTTCCACTTCCCTTCATAATTTTTGTTATCCAAACACCCACATCCCATTAGCCCTCCCCTTCTCTCCCCTCCCTTCACCTCCCCTCACTTCCCTTCCCCTCCCCTTCCCTCCTAAAATTGTATCCAAACGGACCCTAAGGGTGTGTTTGGATAGGAAAAAAGGAGGGAAAGGGAGGGGAGGAGGAAGGAGGAAGGAGGAAGGAGGGAAGGGAAGGGAAGGGGAGGGGAGGGAGAATGGAGGAGGTGATTTTCCCTCCAAATCATGCCTATGTTGGTGGGGAAATAATTTGCCTTGTAGGAGGGAAATGAAGGGATCCATTTTCTCTCCCCTCCAAATCCTTCTACCTTCATTTTGCTAACCAAACAATGGATTTCTCATCCTTCCAATTCCCTCCCCTCCCTTTTCCTCCAAATTCCTCAATCCAAACGCACCCTAAGTGAAGTTGGGCCGAATTAAAGAATCCGCTTTGCTAGCATGAAGGACGGTGAAGGGGAGTTGACTAGTTGAGTGGGAAGGAATAAAGGAGCACAAAATCTAACTTTAGACGAATATTATTCGTTTATTGTAGACGGGTTAAATATGTGACCACTTATATAATAAGACAAACAACAAGTAAAATGGTGGGGGTTACTATTCATGTAAAAATGAGATTATTTGATCGGTCTACATCTTTAGCAAAGGAGGAGTAAAATATTTTTTGCTCGAATGGGATTAACAGCCAAATTTATTTACGACATGTTTGACCCGCTTCTCAAAAATGAATTTTTATTTTTCATTATAATAATTTTTGGTTCATAATTTTTTTTAACGGAAACGTTAATACTTCGTACTCCCTCCGTTCAGGTGAATTGTTAGTAGACTAAATTGAGTGTATAAAATCAAGTTGTTCATCAAACGCATTCGTAAAATAGAAAGGACAATAATTGACTGAGACACTCCAAAATGAAATAAGACAACAAATGACCGAAATGTAATAATAATAATAATAATAATAATAATAATAATAATAATAATAATAATAATAAAGACTACTTGTCTACTTGTAGAGAGTCAATTTTTTTCTATTTGAGGAAGGAATCTCAATATTCGTTGAATCTCATTATCTCACCATCTAATTGATCTCTATTCTCTACATACTTTTGTGCTTTTGACTTTCACAAAATTCATAAAAATGGAGCAGACATTCATCTTAATTAAGCCTGATGGTGTTCAAAGAGCTCTGGTTGTTACCTTACTCTTTTACTTGTTTATATACGTGATACGTCTCAATCATTTATTTACCGTTTTTTACTTTGAGGGTTGATCGAGTACCAATGTTTAAACCTTGGTCATTAGTAATAAGAGGTTATATAACTCTTAATCACTAGCTCAAGGTACAATTAGTACTGTTTTTTACTTTGAAATGAGCGGTTTTTAATGAAAGGTAAACAAATCATCGAGACAAGGTAACAGAGTATATCACTACTTTTTGTTACAATGTTTATGACCCGGTTTTTGAATAATTTGCAGGTTGGTGAGATCATTAGCAGGTTTGAGAAGAAAGGTTTCTTTCTTAGAGGTATAATTTTTTTTTTTTTTTTTTTTTTTTTTTTGCATTCATGTATTTGGTTAATTTAGCCAAATAATTTCCATATTCCAGCTGGGTAGGACCATTGGGACGATAAAGTTTTACCTTAGGTTTAACGGCGGTGTATTCACAGTACTTGAACCCAAGACCTCTGGAGCTTATATAATCAATCAAAGAATAACTTCTTCCAATAAATTTATATGTACATTACAGAATTACGCTTTTTAATTTGTCGCGTTAAACACAAACTGTAAAAAATAAGGGTATTTCATCCCATCTAATATAAATCTCTTGATTTTTTAGATTATTGCCTTTTAGTTTGAATTTATTGTTAATAATGTCTTAAGAATTGAACAATTTATTGTGAAAAATTGTCAACTTATTAAAATAGTTTGTTTATTCGGCTTTATTAGATCTATTTTTCTTTTATTTATAAGTTATAACTACCATTAGTTATTTACTCTGTTTTTGAAGTCGAGTTTGGGTTTAGAGACCGTCCTTAAATCATCTCCGATTCCATTTTTTCCTAAAAAGAAATGGTATGGTTTAAGACTAATGGACTTATACTGCGTGTATTATGGTATATGTTAAGGGTTGAAATTTACAAAAGCGGACCGTCCTACGATTGAGAAGCATTATAAGAACTCAATAGCAAAGCCTTATTTTGACATGTTGGTTGATTACATGATCTCGAGTCCGGTTGTTGCCATGGTGTGGGAAGGTAAAGGTGTTATTGCTGGCGGTAGGAAGCTTATAGGATCCACTGACCCTTTAGCTACAATGCCTGGCACTATTCGTGGCGATTTCTCTATCGACATTGGCAGGTATTATACACTGTTGTTGTTGTTGTTGTTGTTGTTGTACCATACTCGTTAGATGTCAAACGGGTCGGGCGAGTTGGGTCATACGAGTCGATTGGAATACGTGTCGCGTCAGTAACATGTTGGGTCATGCGGGTCGCGGGTCAGGTTCGGGTCAATAAATAATTATTTTTTCAAATATAATATAGAAATTCTTTTAACTATTTTTTCAAATATAATATATTTTAATAAAATTCTTGATTTACCCTTGACCCAACGTGTCGTGTCTCGATCCTGAAATACCGGGTCATTTCAGATTCGGGTCAAACGGGTTGACGGGTCGAAATTCTCGGGTCTTGACCCTAAAAACGGGTCGGGTCGAGTTTACGGGTCGGGTCAGAATTTGACATGTCTAATACTCGTACATGTTAGTATGTTACAAGTTTGTTTTGAGAAATATTACTCTTTCCGTATCAGTCATTTGTTTAATTTTTATATTTTCCTGAACGATATTTTAATCAAAGATAAACAAATGACTGAAACGCAGAGAGTACAATTTAGTAATTCTTGGGAATCGTCTTAGATAAGAATTTGTATTTTTACGGATAATATGTTTTCCGAACTATCAAACCACTTCATCAATGACGATATTCTCAGGAAAATTCAACATGGAAACGTCATACACGGAAGCGACTCTCTGGAGGAAGCTAAAGATGAGATTGCTCTCTGGTTCCCTGAGGAGGAACGCATCGTCAACTGGCACAGCAGCCTCCAGCCATGGATTTACGAGTAAACTTCGTAATGACGACGCTTGTATGCAGTAATTCAAATACTTCATGAATCTTGATTGCTTGTTAAATTAAATTACTCAAATTTTGTATCCGAAATGCCAAATCGTTGATTCGACACTATTCTATATTTTTTTTCACTCATCCAAATTTAATTAATTTATTCACACTATCCATGAGGAAGGTGAGATTTCAACATCATATTATTATTTATTGTTAAGGACAACTTCTTCAAGTTCACTGGGACAGGGCGGTGCAAGACGCCTGACACGGCAGTAGACGTGGAAGGGTGAGAGACGGTTTTGCATGAGGGACACTTGTTGAGGGCGGTGCTAGGGCGGTTCTTCAATGCCCTAAGTTCATGCACCTCTTTTTGAAGCTTCCTGTTTTGTTCCGTTAAGGTCTCACAAAACTTCCTTAAGTACTCACAGTCTACTTCCGTTTGCTTCAGCTTTGTCCTAAAACACACCAAGCCATAAATTGAAGGGAAATGATTAATACAGCCCTAAGCCCTAAGGGTTGTACTCCATTTCAGAAGTCAAATGAGGAAATTAATCTTTAATATTGTTATTAATTGCATCATTTTTTTTGCAATTTTGCCATAAATTCTTTTTTTAATACCTAAATTGAATGATGTTTTATTAATTAATTGCATGTTAAATAATTATCCCGTTCGGGCCATTTTTGGTTACATGTTGTAAGGGTACGGACCGTTTTAGGTATTGTTACGAGTCAGATCAATTATGATCATTTTTAAACGTTCGAAAATCAATTCAGGTTAAATTTGGTCATTTTTTTTGGTCGATTCGAGTCAATTTGAATTTGAGTCTACATCCAGATTGGTCTTTCTAAAGTACATACCTTGCTCGTCTGTTTTGGAACCACACTTCAACTTGTCTTGGCCTTAAATTCACTTGTCTTGCTAATGTCACCTTTTGCTTCTGAAATTCAAAAAAAAAAAAAAAAAAAAAAAATATATAACATGGACCGTTACCCCTAATGTGAAATGAGAAATATAACTTGAACTGACACTAATATTATAATATACGCATAGAACAGTCTTATATAAGTCGTCTATAAGACAAAAGAACGAAATGATCACTAACAGTATTAAGAGTGGTGTGTTCCCGAAAAGCCTGTTCCAACACCAGTGTCTGCTCTTTCGAAAGCCTAAGCTTTTTCCTCTCGCCTTCTTCACCACCGCCATCTCCACCACCACTACCGCCTTCTTCGTCATCGCTAATGACATATTTGTCTCCTCTAAGACCACCACCAAGTCTTTTGGCATTAGAACTTGATAAAGTGCTATTTGGGGAGTCTTCTTTGCTAGTCTCAATTTCCTCTAAATCTATTATTAATGGTGGTTTTACGTCCATTTCCATCATCCTTGGCATTATCGTTAATCTTTTGTTTTGTTTGTGCATTTTTGTGATTTGTTCATCTGCATAATTAAACATACAACATATTTATACATTTACTAATTAATGATTAATTCAACAAATTTACCATTTTCTTTGGAAAAAAATGTTTGATGAGGAAATTTTTTATAAAGTTTATCAAACATATAATCTTCTATTAAATCAATTTTTTTCCTTTTTAAATTGGAGTTCAATTTTTTGACTTTGAAGAACGATATCTAGAAAACCATGATAATAGATAATCGGGAAAAAAGACTCAAAATTTTTCGTTAAGTTCTTCTATTTTAATTAAGGAGAATTTTTTTTTTACTAATGATATGTGACACGGGAATATGACTGAATTATAAAACAATTTTACATACATAAACAAAATACATACTCGTACAAGATACACTCACGAGTCACCACCTCCATATCAAAATCGGCTATATATATATTCAAACTCCAAAGTATAAAAACAATAATAACACTTTTGTAAAATGACCCGAATTAAAAGGCATACATGAACAACTCGTATTATATAAAACTATATCTATAATTCTAATAAAAAAAGATAATGTACTATACCAATTCTATATGTAAAAAACACGATATTTAAAAATCGATCGAAAATATATGTACCTATTGAGAATTGAGCTTCTCTCTTGCACAAAGGTTTATTATCAAGGTTGGTAATATTTATTGGTGGTCTCAAGCTTAAACTTAAACCCCATATATCACTCTTTTTATCTTCCTCACCCATTTTTTTCACTCTATTTTTATTTATTTTATTTGTCTTCTTACACTCAAACTTTCTCAAGAAAATGAGTGTTGAAGATAGTAAGAAAAATGAGTAGTATATTTATATTTATAAGGTGATCACAAATATTATTAAATAAAATAAATAAAACATTCAATCATAAGTTATTAGGTATATTTTGGAATCTTGGTAGATTTAATTTAATATAATATGAAATACTACGTTTTTTGGAGCACTAATCATAATGAAAAATGTGTCGTTTGTTCTGAAATTTGCATGCAAACTTTATTATTTTAACCTATGGTCAAAGTATATTAATTATTTCCTTGACATTTATTCATGATCCCCTATCACTTTAGCTCTTAATTTGACTAATTATTCTTGTAACTTCACCTCATAATTAAGTCATATATTTGCTTCTTCTCGACAGTTTTTGGTTTAAAACACCCATAAGTTTAATTTAATGAAATTAGATGTAACTACTACCCATAGTTTTGTTAAAAGTATTGGAGTATTGGGTCTAAGGAAACTTATTATAGGAGGATCATTTAATCAAAATGGTAGATAAGGCAAATAAGGGATATTGTCATGCACAATAGGATGCATAAACTTTTAAACAAAAGCCGCTCTAAAATTTTACATTAATATAAATCGTCATAAGCAAAACTTGTTGACCCTTTTTTTTTTCCATTTATTAATAATTATTTGGAATGAAAGTGGTCGTGTAATAATGTGTTTGTACATTAGTTATGACCATAATTCGAATAACAATTGTAACGACATTTGCCATATCATTCTTCTTACACAAATCTACATAAAACACGACAAGGTTATATAACGATTTTCTAATATAGATTATACTCATATCTTATTTGTTGCTGTTAATAATTAATGCAACCAGGGGCGTAGCTAAACCCGAATCCTAGGTGGGGCCGAAATTAATCCTTTCATCTTCGACTTAAATATGTCGACGAAATTAAAATACTTTAACATATCTCTTATTGTACATGTTATCAGTTTTCGATAACACTTATCTAAATATGTCTCAAAATGTATAAATACAAAATTAAAAATTATTAAATGAGTAGTATAGGAAAATATTTAGAAATTAATAAAGAATGTGTATGGAACAAATAAAAAATTGGTGTAAGGGCAAGAAATATTACATGAATAATTGTAAAAATTGTAGCGTCAAACTCATGGTATCAGCGGATAAAACAATCAAAGAAATAGAAAACAATGGGGTGGGAAAGTCTTAATCGATGAAAAAAAAGGATTAAAAAAAGGTAAAAGGAATTGAACCGTAGACCTTCCTTTATCATGACATTTTATGACCACTTCCATGACCAATTGTGCTAATGCAACAAGCCAACAACTATGCTATATTTACTGTTTGCTGATACATAACAATTCAAAAAGGACCCCGGGCCATGGCCCAACCCTAGCTACGTCCTTGAATGCAACGTACAAGTTATTAAATAATCATGCATATTATACATCGATTTTAGGCGATCTACTGATTTTTCAATCAAGTAAAATGTCATTATTTAATGTTTTTATATACTCGGTTAAAAAGATCATTTTACCCTCTAAAACAATACGAGTAATTATTAAATTGTTATAGAGTTTTTATCGGGAGATGAAAAGAGTATTAACTACAAATGTCAAAGTTGTAAGTTACAATGGCATAGGAGTAGCCGAGTAGTAGCACAAGTAATAGTGAAACATTGAGTTTTTTTAGGTATGTGGGAAGCTGTTTCACTCCAGGAAGCAAAATTAAATGTAGGTTGCTTGATTCCAAATCAATAAATGCTTCATTTTTGGGAACCTGAGAAAGCTAAAAATCCAGTTGGATTTGATTTGGGTAAGATTTTATGACTACACAAATTCTTGTTTCAGACGAACACTTTTCGTCTTATTTTTCAGACGGGTATATATAATCATTTTATTGTTAAATGTAACCACAATGATATAGGCAGTGTTACAGCTTATGTAACTGGTTTTTCAACAGTGGTCATATTTAACTGTAAAATGGTTACAAAATCCCGTCTTATTATTTCAGACCAAAAAGGCCCGTATGAAACAAGACGCACTATTATGACTATGGTTTTAATGCCAAATCTCCCAATTTTCATTTAAAATCGTCTTAACTTAGGGCGATTTTACCCCCAATTAAAATAAAGGTTAAAATCAAATAAAGTTATAGGTTTGAAGTTAGAACAGTCTTGAATAAGATCAGCGGAATACAAATAATAAAAAATTAGTTTTCTAGTATTCTTGAAGGTGGGTGTAGGCTCCGAATAGATTGATTTATTCATTTGATATCATCTACTATGATACTTCTTTACCAAAAAAAAATCTCTATAATACTAATGCAAATTATGTTGACTATGTAATATTAGTATTCTTTGAGTTAATTGTATTTAATTTGCATTGTGTCAAACGAATTTAATTACATATAATTAACTCAAAGAACATAGTCAACATAATTATATCATGTATTTAATTATATAAAATTAACTCGAAGAATTTTATTGTTTGAAAGACTTGCGTAAGAGTTGATTATAAATCGGGCCGGATTGTGTTTGGAAGGGTTAGCATAAAAGTTGATCTCTTATGTTGTTCGGACTGGGCAACATGTACGGGCCTATGCCAAAGGCCTAACCACATGCCTACATGGGCTTAGGATGATTTTTGGGCTTTTTTTTTTGCCAACGTCTGATTTTGTTATGTGGAGGGCACAAGTTAAATATTTGTCCACATTGAGATGGTAAATCAATAATGATGAAATTATTATTGATTTTCACCTTATCATTAGTGATATCTTGTCGTTATGTAGTAGTTTTGAGTCGGTTAAGTGGTCCTTTGTTGGTAGGAAGTTTAGTAGGGTCGCTCATAGCCTTGGTCATGTTCGACCCTGCTTCGTTGGTCGGAGAGATTGGTCTACGTCTCTACCATCGCATTGTTATTGTGTTGTTAATTTGTTATATATCTTTCCTAGTGAAATTAAACTAAAAAACTAAGTCGACTATCGAGAAAAAAATTAGGTCAAGTAAAATATTTACAGATAACAATCTATACGACTGTACAAATCTAAAAATTGGCCTTGTTAATTTGAACCAAACTGAAACACCCACCTTCCTGCTTTCAGAACGAATTTTTTTTCATAAGTTAACCAACAAATCCAATTATTAAAGATAATGGATGGAGGTGAGGTTTGTGTTCAACAAAAATAACATTACTGGTCCAAAACAAAAAAAATGAAATTTCTCAATATTTGCAACAAGCTACGATTGAACCTAAGTGTGCTAAATTGGACATGTACGGGCCTATATATTGTTCACTATATATATGGGTCTAGCTGAATTGAACCAACCTAACTAAATTAGATAGAATTGATATAAATTGGGTATAACTTAGCCGAGTTTAGTTAAATTAAACTCTAGCGAGCTAAATTGAATCGAGCTGAATGTAGCCTTTTTCGTTTCTACAAAAGGACTTTTTGCAAGGGGGGCTGTGTGGGTGTGTTATGGTTATACCTCATTTAGATTAGGTTATTTTCGGGCCAGCAGTTTATTCGGTCACTTCGGGATCAGGTCGATCTGGGTTGTTTGGATCATTTCAGGTCATGATTTTGCCTTAATTAAGTCACTTTGGGTCCTCGGGTCACTCAAATCGTGTCACTTCGGGTTGGGTCGCTTTCGAGTCGGATCTTTTCAGGTCTATCGAGTCACTTTCGATTATACATTTCGGGTCATTTTTAGATTTTAAGTCAGCCTTATTGAATTAGGTTATTCGGATCGATCAGTTTTACCATGTCATTTTGAAAAGACTTCTTTACAAGCACAAAATCTCATTTGTGACCAACAATATCCGTCACTTTGGAGTGACGGATACCATTTTACCTCACAAAGTACCCATTTTTTCTCTCTCTGCAACACTATTCATGTAGTCCCCTTTCTCCACTAACCCATTTTGTTACCATTTTAACTCACAAAATATCCGCCACAAATGGTGACCCGTCACAAGGGAGACCAATTGCTTTACAAGACATCATTTTGAAAAGACGGTGGTGGACTTATTGAAGTCGTTTACAAAGACTAAAATAGTCTTGTAATAATTTTGGGTAAAACCGCGGTTTATCTATTTCGAAACCAAAACCCTAATCGAAACCTTCATTCGAAATGACAATCAACAATGGCGGCAAGGTGGGGGAGCATAAGCAATCACACTCTATACCATTCGAAGGGTAAATCAAGTTTAAACCTTGTTTTAATTCCATTAATTACTATCTAATTTACTATTTACTTTGCTAATTACACAATATGCTCTTTATTTTTTACCATTTCTTGTTATAATAAGCTTAGTTAAACCCCCAAAACCCTAGAAATCACAATGCGTAATTCCATGTATACGACGTCGTTTGCACGATGTTTTTCCTCCTTGAATTTCAGTCGTGCGATGTTTTTTCGGCATTTTTCCGATACCGGTAGAGGCGCTAACACTTTACCCAATCTCATCAAGAGCGTCCCATATAACTATCGGCCTTGGGCGACACGGCTTGCCCGAGAAGCGCTTACTGATTATCTACATAGCACTAGAGGATTGCCCTTTACTTATGCTGAGCTTATAAGCAAGAATTCCACACATTGTCTCTATGAAACTATGTCTAGGGTGCCCTTTTCGCCGCTTAGTTTTCGCAAGAAATTTTCCATGTTTCTTAGGTATAATCCAATAAATGAATTTGGGTTCTTTTTTGAAAGTATTGGTATTGAGTATGGTGATGTTAACGGGGTTTTGAAGCCAAATGTGCATTTTTTCTCTGAGGATTGTGTTGTGCTTGATGCTGCTTGTTATCTTGCGGGGTATGGGTTTCCTTGGGATAAGTTGGGGAGGTTGTATCTTGAGGAAGCTTCGATCTTTGGGAAGGAAGCGGAGTTTTTGAGTGAGAGAATAGATGGGTTGGTTTCGTTAGGGTTTGATAATCAGCAGATTGTTGGCATTTGTTTGACGTTTCCGTGTGTGTTGAAGGGTGAAGGGCGAGGATTGAGTGATGAAAATGGTGCGTTGTTGGATGATTTGAAAAGGGTTTTTGTTGATTTTGATTTTGGGAGCTATTGGGAAAGGAATGCCGATGTTTGGTCTGAGGTTTGTAGAAAAATGAAGGTTTTTTATGACCTTGGTGTTGCGAAAGGGGAAGTTGGGAAGTTGCTGGTTAAGGGCAGAAGTATCCTGACCGACTTCTCAGAGGAGGTTTTGGTTAAGAAGGTCGAGTTCTTTTCTAGGTTAGGTTCTGAGAAGGTGGAAGTAGGTCTGTTGATTCTTTCCAATCCCGAGATATTGAGCATTCAACTTCATGATCGTGTGATTTCAGTTTCGAGCTTATTGGAGCATTTTGGTTTGTGTAAGAACAAATTAAAATTTGTAGAACAAAACTACAAATATGCATTTGGGCGGAATAATATGGTTAATTTGCCAAATATTCTCAAAGCTATTGATCTTCATGAATGGTTCTTCGACAGAATGAAGTGTGGTTATCATCACTTATTTGCTAATTATGATTTGACTAGCCCTGACGATGGTGTAGATGAGAAATATGTTCAAAGTATGGAACGTATCAAAAGTAGAAGAACATATATTTACTCGTCTAGTAAGCTGGAATTTTTTCATGGAATTGGATTTGGAGAAAACGGTCACACCATGAAGCTCTTAGTTGATGTACATGTTTCGCCAAGTGAATTGCAATTGCGATTTGATTTTTTACTGAACAAAGGGATCAAGTTTCCGAAGCTATGTAAGATGATAATTCGTGCACCCAAAATACTTAATCAGGATATTGACAGTTTTACAGAAAAGATCAACTACCTCGAGGAAATAGGTTTTTCTTTGGACTACTTGGAAGTTTTCCCAGCTTACTTATTTTATAATCTAGAAAAGCGGATTAAACCCAGATACAAATTCCATATGTGGCTTATTGAGCAGGGCTTGTGTACCAAAAAGTACACTCTCTCAAGCATAATTGCTGTTAGTCATAAAGTTTTCTTGTCACAACTTTCCCGCATACATCCGACTGCACCTCAGCTGTGGCTGGAGCGACATGGGACTAAAAATCCAGATTGAGGAGCGTCAAAATCCCATTCATTACGTCTTCTTTCTTGCTGCTAACATCTTGTTCAAGGAATTCCGACTTCCTTATCAGACTGATGTAGTAACCGGTGACTTCACTGGTTTTGGATTCAATTTTCTTAGTATTGTCAAAAGTTAAATCATTGTGTATACATTTTGTAAGATGAATAGTATTATTGCCTTTTAATAGAGTTTTCTAATTTTGTAAATGTATTGTGAATCTGATTTGTTTACCCATGGACGGTTCTAAAGGATAATTCATGTCAGCCGATCCCAAATCATTTTGGGATTAAGGCTCTGATGTTGTTGTATTGTGAATCTGATTTCTGTAGTGGCTTATCGGAGAATTATAGTGGCTTCTTGGTTAATCGGAGCACAATATACTGGCACATTGGGTGAGCGGTGAACCATTTGGACGGGTACTGGTACTACTGGATGTAATATCACTGCTTTATGTAACTAAGACTATTAATGGGAACAATGCATTTTCGGAATTTTGCATAGATCCCAATAAGTCACCCTTAACTCGTCATTGTATGCCCGAACTTTATGTAGGTTTACCTTTCTTTACTGCTATCAAAAAAAAAAAAAAAAAAAAAAAAAAAAAAAAAAAAACTCGGCAGCCTACTAGCCCATGGCCATGGAATACTCAGGAACCTGTTCAAGTCAAAGCCTGCATTCGATCATAATTCATACGCCTAAAGTCTAAACCATGCGGAATACAGCAGTGAACAATTTGGTATTCCGTGTAGAACTCTTTCAAGATAGTTGGCATCACATAATACGGTTTAAAGCAGTAACGTAAAAATCGACAGAAAATTGGGACAAGTACAAGAACCATAACAGATATACAAGCAGAATATCAACTCTATCACTTGATCTGCCTTTTCCATACAAAAACTCTTCTTGAATCAACTCGGCTTGATGACTTTCACGCAAACGCAATGACACAGGCCAAGATAGCACATGCCCTCGAATAGGCTGTTGATTGGAAAAAAATAGCTTCACAACACCAAACTTGAAAATGTCTCGAAAAATTAGCCAAGCCCTCTAACATATTGGTCAAGGTTGGTGTTGAATGGTTCGCACCTGCAAGTGCACACAAATTTGCATAATTAGTGTTTGGTAAGACTCTTCATAGCACAAAATATTAAAAATGGCATTCTATTAATGGAAAGGAATAAGTATTTGATGACGAAAATACAACTCGTTTGTGTTTTGAGCCCATACGAAAGACTACGTATGCCTGAAGCACGGGCAACAACAACAACAACATCAGAGGCTTAATCCCAAGATGATTTGGGGTCGGCTGACATGAATCATCCTTTAGAAACGTCCATGGGTGAACGCACACCTCAAAATGCAAAAAAAATAGAAAAGAAAAAGTGAAAACAAAAGGGAAGTGAAACATAATACGTATGCCTGAAGCACGGGCACTCTAAGAATTTTCTCTTGGGATTTCATGTGCATTGTTTGATAGCCAAATAGTTTGAACGACAAACGTAGCTCGTGCAAGTAGGTACACAAACCACTTAGCAGACTATAAGCTTGTGATTGTGACGGATGACATTCGGAAAAGGCGTACTCTAGTTCAAGCATTGCGAAGTTGACAGAGCAATAGAGCATAATTTCATCATGTAACATCTCTTGGGCAGCCCTTTTAAGCTATAAACGTACGCGAATCAGAATACTAATTTGTACTGAAAACTGGAGTCGGTAACTCACCGGATAGGAGTTCCAGGGGAATAAAGAGGATTCTTGACAACGTACTCGACATACAAGTTGTAGATATACTTTAGTGATTCTCTTAGATCACCTGTTCTAGGATGAGTGACCAAAATAAGCTGAATGCACACAAAAAGGAGAGTTAGTGCCTGTGAAGCGAAACCAGTTATGGGTAATGGTAATGGGTACATAGAAGGCTATACAGAGAAGACGGAATCAGGAGTTAAGCTGATCTACAAGCATATTAAGGTGTACATAAATAGATACGTATCTATCAATGAACGCACAAGTAAGTGTACATACGAAGCAGAAGCAGAAGGAAGAACAAACCTTTATCCCTGATGGCGTTTCCATGAAACTAAGCTTATAAGTATTAGTACGGAAACTATGAAAAGAACATCCCTGGCCTGGCAACTGAGGTACTCCAAGGTTAACCTTGTCCACACTGTATCATTATCACAAAACGTACACATCATTATTAGTCCATCTATCCCAACAACAACACAACAACAACATTAGAGCCTTAATCCCAAAATGATTTGGGGTCGGCTGACATGAATCATCCTTTAGAACCGTCCATGGGTGATCGCACACCTCAAAATGCAAAAATATAGAAAAGAAAAAGTGAAAAACAAAAGGGGAGTGCAACATTTACATCCCTTCAAATTTTTTTCACTTAACTCTGCTTTATAACAGACGCATAGAGAAATATGCTCTCACTAAGGGAGCGTAAAAATGAACCGCGTGTGTAAATCACTATCCACATTGACTTGATTAGATCATCTTCATGATTTTCTCACATTAAGCGAATACTAACTTTCTACAACGAATTTCCACCAACAACCCAAGGGTATATGAAAGTTCTAACATACAAGCCAACACCGTCCTCTAAAACATAATCAACACTTTCTTTACAGACCAAGCATCATCACAACTTCCTTCACAGGAATTCATTTCCAACAACAACAACAACAACAACCCCAGTGCCTCAATGGCTCCCGCAAATTGCGGGGGGGGGGGGGTCGGATGTAGGCAGCCTTACCCTTGTGTTAGCAACACAAAGAGGCTGTTTCCGAATGACCCAAGATGACACAGGAATTAATTTCCGTTCTAACAAATTTCCAATATTATACTCTTCTAAGAGCTTCCTAATCAATCTAATCATCCAAAATCAACAATTCTCATCATCAAAAAAATTAAAACTTTGCCCAGCAAAATTCATATTGATACATGACAATTGACAACCCAACAACTGAATTACCCCAGTGCCTCAAAGGCTCCTGCAAATTGCGGGGTAAGGGGGGATCAGACGTACGCAGGCTTACCCCTGTGCTAGCAACATAAAGGGGTTGTATCCGAATGATCCTAGGTGAAAATTCATATTGATACATGACAACCCAACAACAACATTACCCCAATGCCTCAAAGGCTCCTGCAAATTGCGGGGTAAGGGGGGATCAGACGTACGCAGGCTTACCCCTGTGCTAGCAACATAAAGGGGTTGTATCCGAATGATCCTAGGCCGAAAATTCATATTGATACATGACAACCCAACAACAACATTACCCCAATGCCTCAAAAGGCTCCTGCAAATCTGGGATAGGGGAGAGGGGGCGGTTTACGCAGGTTTACCTCTATGTTAGCAACATAAAGAGGTTATTTATTTCCGAATAACCCAAGATGAAAATTACGTCAAGAAACAACCCCATTACACAAAAATCTAAGCACAATTCCCTAACCAACCAAATTAATCAATCACACACACTCATCAAATCAAACAAATACTCATAATTCCTTCAAAACCCAACAAAAAAAACCCAAAAAAATTCAGAAAAATATGAAGATAGATACCAGGTGGGGTCCATCTTAGCAGTGAGAGATTTGAGAGAAAAAAGAAGACCAAACATAAGTTTATGATCTTGTTGAGGATCTAAAGTGTGAAGTTGACGATTCCATTCTCTATAAAGTAAACAAATACCATTTCTGTTGAATATATATATCATATGTGCATTGTTTCCTGATGCTGTTATTGCTGGTGGTGACGGGTTTATCTCTGTTGCCCCAAAAAACTGCATTTTTTCTCAATTCTACAAAATAACAAAATCCATTATATAATTAAATTGAATTGCACCTTCATTATGATTATACACCGTCTCGGTGGTTTATTTACCCTTTGATTAAAATACGATGAAGGTAAAAGGTAAACAAATGACTAAGACGAAAAGAGTAATAAATTACGATCCTAATTTGTAAGGGTTTTGTTTGTTTAAAAGATATTAAATTTATGAATTTGGTTTGATGTAATGAAGAATTGAGACTTACCTGTTAATTTCTAGGATGAAAGTTTGAATCTTTTTTCACAGGAGACTTGGAGATGATTTGTGTTTGTGACAAACAACAGAAGTACAACTGTAAACCTGTTTCGGATTCGGTTAAAATACGGGTAATATTTAATTCGGATTTGTACGAGTCATGTTAATACGGGTTTTGAGTCGGGATAGGGTTAAAAATCAGTCAAATTAACACTTTTCTCCGTATATTTATTTTTAGTAATTTTAGCCATAAACATATACGTAATTAGTAGTTACTAGATTTTGTGCCCGTGCGTTGCACGGGTATTTAAAATGTTCAGTTTTTAAGTGAGCTTGTAGAAAACGTAAATAGATAATGCATTTAGGCGAACTTGTGAAAAACGTAAATAGATAATTATTTTTAACGGGAATGGTAAAATATGTAAGTTCTTGAATGTGAGAAGGATAAATTCATTTATTTTTAACCGAAGTTGTAAAATAAGTAAGTTCTTGAATGTGAGAAGGGTATTATTGTTACCTAAAGTAAATAATGACTTTGAAAATAAGTGTAGTAAATAATACCATGTCATAATACACCAACCCCAATTTTTAAGAATTTTTGTTCACAATAGAAGAACTTTATATGTTAAATGGAATAGAAGAACTTTATATAAAATTCTTAGAGCAATAGCAATAGAAGAACTTTATATAAAGTTCTTTCTATGCCATGTCATATTACGTCAATTTCAATACTTAAGAACTTTTGTTTACAATGGAAGAACTTAATATAAAAGTTCTTAAATGAAATTTACTTAAAAATGAACAATGTTGGAGTGTTTTTCACATTTTACAAAGCTTATACACATTTTAGAACTTTATTCTTAAAAATAAGAACAACTTTTCAATGCAATAGAAGAACTTTAAAAACAAGGTTCTTAATGATAACCCCAATGTTAAGAACTACTATTGCTATTGCTCTTAGTGAAAGTTCTTAGATGAAAAACAGCTATAAAATGAATAATGTTAAATGGTTCAATACATTTTACAAAGCTATATTTATTGGTTGTACAGATTATGAAAATATGTAGTGTCAATTTTTTTGAGTTGATTTTTTTTGCACATACTCGATATGTAACTATGTAATATCTTACTACGTATTATAGTAAGTATTTTGTAAATCGAGTCGTGTTTGATAGTGAAAAACATGTAATTTGTTAAGCTAATTAATGATTTACAATGTAGTGTGTGCATACTACGTACAAATTGGTTTTATATACCAGACTATATGATCTATGAAAAAATAAAAGACAACAATTGTTAAGAAAAAAGTAAGTTATAGACTGGGTCGCCGAAAATACATGCTCATCGTCTGTGTCTGATCTATTGAGCTATAACGAAACGTCACATTTAAATTAACCCAGCATAACAATCTCGCTCATGGTGTAAAAGGTTAAGTATTATCCAATTATGATTCTTATAAGATTAAACATGCAGATAATTAAGTCTAGAATATGGAGTACCATAACATAATAGATTTCTTTTCGAAATCAGTTGGCTTAATGTGGTGAGAACCTGTCGAACATTAGAAAAATACAATAGAAATAAATGATAATAGTAATAATCAACACTAAGGCCAGGTGGTATGACGGTGGAAACTTTTGACCAACTTCAAAAAAGAATTTCTGAAAGGATTGTCACAACAAGACAACAATCAGTAAAAGGACAAAGACAATGAGGACTATAGCAAAATAAGAGAATAAGAGTAGTTTGCAAAGTTAATATTCCACTATTTGAATGCATAATTTGTGTTGACTTTGCTTATAGGCTTTGAGAATAAGTTGTTTAAAGTGCTCTGATGAAACAAAAGACAATACAATTTCCCATTTAATTTATATACAATACCAGGCTTCGAAATCAGATAATGGACATTCGTATGTTCTTTAAATAATTTATATACAATATCAGGCTTCTGGACAGGTGCTTTAGCCGCCTGAGTTGATTCAACCAACCGTGCAATTTGGGAAAGTACAATTTCTGATTTTTTTTTAATTTCAGTCAAGATATTACCATTCGGGTCAAGAGTCCACAATGTTGTTGCCTCAGGTATGGTGCCAAGTCCATGAGCTTGGCAATTGCTGCTGATGTCTTCTCCTTCGCCAAAACCTCAAGATATTTACTTAGGAGAACAAAGCAAATAGTCATAGAACTTGTCTAAATGAAAATCAAACTCCAAAAGTTAGGTTCAAAATGAATTGCCATAACAATACGAAATAGTTTAATAATTAGAATCATGGTGTAATCCGCTTGATGCCGGATCGTTCAAGATTTATCCGTGTACATATGTATAGATGATAGCAACAAAAAAAACTAAAAACACCAAACAAATAAAACATCATTAGTCGTAGAAGTAGCAGTATGATAATGCAGTAGAATGACCTTAGATGTCCATGCTTCTATAATTACCTTTCTTCCATGTTTTAATTTTGTACTTATATAGGATAGGTTTGTAGTTGTCATTCAGTCTTCTACGTGTTCATTAGGTTACTGTAATTTACATTATCTTTTAAGATAATTAATATCTCCATATTGATTTTTTTTTTTGTTTTCAAGATAAAATTTTATTTTTTGTATAGGAGTATTTGTTAAGATTGATTTTTTTTTTTCAAGATAAAATTTTATTTTTTGTGTTTTTAATATATTATCTTCTATATATTTGTTAAGATTGATTTTTTTTTTTCAAGATAAAATTTTATTTTTTGTGTTTTTAAAAACTTGGAGACTACCACGTGTTCTGAAAAAAGCTTCTATTATATATATATATTGATTCTCAATTTTTATAATTATAATTATCTGGTTTAATACGAAATATATTAAAAATAAATAAAAAAAGTGAAAATGGTAAATTATATCCTACTCCCAGGAGTAGGAAGCAGATACTCTCATGGTAGTTATAGAGGGGAAAAAAAAAATTAAAAAAAAATAATAACTACCCACTACATCTTCATATATACAGTACTTACCACGTTTGTTCTTCTTTTTAAATTAATTACTCAATTTACAAGTTTACTAAAATCTTATCAAATTCATGAAATTTATAATTTTAATCTATTTGTACTCAAATTTATCAAGTTTATGAATCATAATCATCAAAATAAATCATCATATTCATTTAAGTTAAAGTGAATGTAATTGCGTCTTAGGGTGAATATCACACTAAGTTATATATATTCATCAAATTACCCTGACATATTCACTAAACTCAAAATGAATATAATAGTGTTATATGATGAATATCATAGTACCTAATACATATTCATTATGTTACACTATCATATTCACTAAACTGAAAGTGAATATAATAGTTACATATGATGAATATCACACAGTCACACTAGATAACATATATTCATCAAACTAAATTACCATATTCACTAAACTGAAAATGAATATGATAGTATCATATGATAAATATCACGCCCGAAATCACAAATTTAACCATGAATAATGAAAGAGAAAACGGAAAAAATCAATTCAATTAATAGTATATGCGATTTTTAGGGTTTTAACGTAATTTCAACACTTACCTGATTAAATAATTGATCAAAACAGAAAACGAGATTACAAAACTAATAGGATGGATGGAAAATTAAATTTGTGCATAATTTATTTTGTGAATATAGAAGCTGTAGATTTGAAATAGGAAAAAGAATGGTTATTTATGGTAGATGGTAACTACTTAATAGTGGGAATGTTGGGGGTTTTTATTTTTTTATTTTTATATTATTTTAATAGGGGAAGTATGAAGTACTCTACACCTGGGTGTAGGCCGTAGGGTATAAGAATTGAGTGAAAATTGTCATTTATCACCTACTATTTACTGTATTTTACAAAATAGCACCTTATATTTTGTTTATTACAAATTACCACCTACATTACATGGTATATATCCCATCTACTACCGTATTTCATTCCTGATCGTCATTTTACATAATTCTCGAGACTCCCGACTCGTTAAGTTATACCCAAAATATGGTTTAATACGGAGTATTGAAATCAAAGACGAGCTTGGCTTGCACCCAAAATCTTATTTTTTCCTATGAACTAAACCAAAATTAAAATTATTTCGACATATCCGATTAAAACGCAAAACCGCGAACTTGAATTAAGTCGAACCCGAGTTAACTTAATTATAAAATGTCTTACAACACAAACTAATCAATTACTCAAATTACATAAATCATCTGTTAGATTAATGAGCTACAGCAGCTACAAATTAGCATTAATCTACCAGCTGGAAGGGCTAGGTAAAGGTTCGATTTGATCAAACATATCAGAAGGAAAATCATCAAAAAAACCGTCTAAGGTGACTGGATTATCAATAACACCGACTGATGGTCCGCTCATTTGACCAGAAAACTGCAACCCATCATCAGCAAATACAGGCCCATCTGTACACCCAAATGGCTGCAGGAAACCGGAGTCGAGCCTGTCAATGAGTTCCTGTGTTTCTGGAGGAAATGCAAGGTCTGTTTGCAGGGCAGGAATTGCAGGAAACGACATCACCTCGTCGAGGTGCACTTGGTTGTTGCATGGATACTGGTTTAGAGGAATCGCGTCGAGCACGAACTCCTTGTTTGGTGCAGATGATGAGGAGCTAGAACATTGCAGTTTTGATGATGTTTCTCCTGTGACTAAAGAAGTCTTGGAAACCTGCTTAAGAACAGAACAGAACATGTCTCATGAATTTACCTGGACCTGGCAAAACAGGTCGGGTTCGGGTCGGGCCAATTCGGGCCGGGTTAGCTCGGGTCTCTCATTGATTTCGGGTTAATTCGGGTCGGGACGGGTCATTTCGGGTTTCAGGTCTATTTCGGGTTTGTTGGTCGGGTCTAGTTCGGGTCAAACGAGTCGGGTTAGTTCGGGTCTCTCATTGATTTCGGGTCAGGCTGGGTCATTTCGGGTTTCAAGTCTGTTTCGGGTTTGTTGGTCGGGTCTAGTTCGGGTCAAGCGGGTCGGGTAGTATCGAGTCAGGTCATCTTAAGGTCAATGAATAATAGATAAATTGTCATTTCAAGTCTTTTCGTTTAATTAGAGTTATATTTTGTCGGTTCATTTTCAGGTTTGGTGGTTTCGAATTGGGTCATTTTCGGGTCGGGTCCGTTATGGGTCAAGAAAGCTCGGGTCGGGCCGGGTCGGGTCAATTCATGTTTTCGGGTCACATTCGAGTGATATGGTTCGGGTTACTTCGGGTCTCGGATCAGTCTTTTCGGGTCGGGTCAATTCAGGTTTTCGGGTCACATTCGAGTGATGTAGTTCGAGTTACTTCGGGTCTCGAATCAGTCTTTTCGGATCGGGTCAATTGGGTCGGGCTGTTTTTGTCAGGTCTTACCAACTAAGCTAGTTGACAACTTGACATCTGCTTTAGGTAACGTGTTATCAAAACATAATAATTTTACACAACTCATATAATATTAAGTTTTTTTGGGGAATACCTCTATGAAGAAAGAACGATTTCTTGGAGCAGTATCACTTGAAGAAGACAATTTAATTCTCTTACGAGGTTGAGGCGACTGAGAATGGAAAATTCTAGCCAATCTTTTTTGCCTACTACTCCAAAAATTCTTGACATCATTATCAGTTCGTCCTACTAAATGTGTTGCAATTGTTGCCCATTTGTTACCTAATTGTGATTGTAATTCAATCACCACTCTTTCTTCTTCGGCCGTAAATTTGCAGCCACTTCGCATATAACGCAACCAACAAATTAAATCGTTAGTATACGATATTAACACGAGTCTCAAATCTCAAATAACAAAATATTAAATAGAACAATTCGTGTCTTTTAACGCGAACATATCCGTTTTAAGATTTGAACAGGTTGAATTATAACATCTTACTTAAGGAATTATGTTTTCTTCTCATTTATCCTATCTGACTCGTTTTATGTTTATGACGGAATTATTTTTTTTTAAAAAAACTAGCAATTAAATCATTGAATGCTAAATTTTGGACGTTCATGACAACCCATTAGATGCTCAATTGCAAATTTGTATTTTAAAATTCTATCTGATTCGAATATGATAAATAACGCGAAATTTGTAACATCAAACATAAAATCAACATCAAAAGATTTTGGTGGCCATTATAGTTGACAATGTATCACATTTCGCGACATAAGCATGTAACACAAAGTATTAAGACCCGACTCACGTAGAACATCCGATGATACAATTATGGTGTATAAGATTTAGGCAGGTCAAATAATAACACCTTATTTAAGGAATTATGTTTTCGTCTCATTTATCCTATTTGACTCGTTTTATGTTTATGACTGAATTAATTTTTTTTAAAAAAACTAGCAGTTAAATCATTGAAAGCTAAATTTTCGTCATGACAACCCCATTGATGCTCTCAATTGCAAATTTGTATTTTAAAATTCTATCTGACTCGAATATGATAAATAACGCGAAATTTAATTTGTAACATCAAACATAAAATCAACATCAAAACCCGACTCACGTAAAACATCCGATGATGCAATTATAGTGTATAAGAACAAGTCACAATGTATAACATTTTGTAACATGAGAATTTGTGGTAACACAAAGGATTAAGACTAGACTCAAGTAAAACACACGATGATATAAGTACGGTGGGTAAAATTGGTAAAAACTTACTTTTTCAGGTTGGGGCGGAGTTTATTAACCCAACGGAGACGACACGATTTACCGGTCCGTAAAAGAAGACCTTTGGATCGAATGGAGCTCCAATCACGAGGCCCATATTTCTTAACATGGTTAATCAAAACTTGGTCTTCTTCTGGCTTCCATGGACCTTTCTTAAGTAACCCTTGATCATTGTTAGTAACACTTCTTTTACTTTTACCATAACAGTAATTTTTACCGCTACTGTAACTACTCTCCTCCATCTAACTTCTCTGTCTTTTTTTGGGTTTTCACTGTGTTTTTTGTCGTTTGGTGGTAAATTTTTAGGGGAATTTTTGTTGTTGGAAGTTATGTTTGACGGTTATTTAAGTAGTAACTTTTAGTTTTTACCCCATTACCCCACTAATAACCGTCACTTCTCCCATTTTCCTATTTTTTCTCCCCCATTTCAACCGAATGTTTTACCATTTATTTACCCATGTCCCATAAAATACAATTACATTTTTTTTTTGGTTATGACTTGAGACCCACGCTTTTTAAAATGGGTAGGTTGTAAAAGACCGTCTTCCACTAAATTAGTGGGAAATATAACATTAAAAATAGAAATTAAGTAACTCTCTCCTCTTATCATGTGAGAGGTCTCTCAAAAGTTTTTGTATTTTTTCCTCAAAAAAAGTTTTTGTATTTTAAAATAGGTGACGGAACCCGAGTTTAATTTGGGTAAAAGATAAACGTAATTAGAGTTGGTCTTATATAAAACGGTTCACGTAAATGTGATTTTACACTTTACTCTTAAATTTGTTAAGAAACTATTCACTTCAGTTTAATTTAGTTCAATTTTATAAAGTTCAGTTTACACAGTTTCAATTCAAAAAAACAGGACCTTAATCTTATATAAAACGGTTCACGTATATGTTAATTTTACACCGTACTCTTAAATTTGTTAAGAAACTATATATAAGGGCGGATAAATAGTCAGTCGAGTAGTATAGAAAAGAAAATCAAAATTTTAATAGAAGGCAAAATTTTCATCAGTTAGTCTTGCTGAAGACGGGTCGGAGCAAGTGACGGGTAATGTCACTCACAAAACGGATAGGGGGGACAAGGTGGGGGCACCCCATGTGCTTCCCTCTCTCCTCTATTTGGGTCATTTGTGAGAGAAAATGGTATCCGTCACTCCAAAGTGACAGATACGTGCCGTCTTCAATGAGATTTTGTGAATTTTCATTGCTCGGGTATTGACCTTCCTTGTTACCCTCTCGTTCCAACACTAGTTTACAATAGAAAATAATTTCGTCTTAATTAATTAGTTTTTTTCTTTTTGAAGGACGTCTTAAGTAATTAGTTTTAATCAAAGCTAAACAAAATACTTTAGACAGACGGATCGATTTTAATGGTAAAATCATACAAATCAAACTTATTTAAATAATACTCCGTACTTAAAAGTAAAAATAAAAATTTATTGTCTCAGCTTAGAATCAAACTTATTTCTCAAAATGATATCCATCGAATAAAATTAATTATGTTTTTCTATGATTTACCTCTGTGTTTTTTCGAATTCTGCGGTATACATTCGGTTTTTCAAAATCACACAAAATACCCCTAAACTTAATAAATTGTCCTACAAAGACCCAAAATGTTGAAATTTTACGATTTTAAATACGGAGTACTATATTTGGACGGTTTTAGTTGATTACGCATCCAAAAAACGTAAACCAATAAATATAAACTTTATTTAATCATCAATGTACATTTTTTTGTGACAATATATCACCATTATTTATTTATTTTTTTGTCAATTAAAGCGCGCACAAAGTCGCATTACAATAAAGGAGAAGGGGGATTCGAACCTGGAACCTATTATCCACAATATCTCCGTCTTAACCACTAGACTCAGACATCTTCGGTATATCACCATTAAATTAAAAAACTCAAATTTAAATAATTAGATTTAGGAAAAACACGAGGTACTTTGTAGAAAACCCAAAATATAAAAAACAATAATGGAGATCGCACCGTCAACAAAGAATCTCAGGATAAGCACTGAAATATTAAAATAATGGAGAAAGCACCATTAACAAAGTAGAAGAAGATCACAAATTCTCATGGAGTAATACAGTAATACTGCACCTGAAAGTTAACAGGAAAAACGTACGAACGTCTGGTAGCTTTATGTACCAGGTAAATGTCAACATGTTGTTCCACAAATTCTTGGTTGTGACGGTCACAAACTTGTGATGACTCAAATCCGATTTAAATAATGTTAAAAAAAAGGGGGGTTTGTGAGCCGTCACAAGCAAGACTTACTGATGTTCTTTATGGCTACATACTTTGATTCATTTATTTTGCTGTTCCTTTACTTTGTGTTTACCTTTGATTAAATGACTGTTGTCGTCGGTGAACATCCTCGTTTAGATTTTTAAAATCTTTTGTTGATAATATGTTGGGCATTCATTGATGTCTGCCTCAGTTCGGTCCAATTCACTACATTTGACCAAATATGTGGATTTAATTGAACAGTCTGCTTGTGACCTCTCACAACCCTCTCCCACTTGCTCCTCCCACTTGCCCCTTTTCTCATGTCACAAGCTTGTGACGGATTTTGTCCGTCACAAATGAGAATTTGTGTTAATTAAAAACAACATTGGATGATGAAAGTGTTTATCTTGAACTGTTTGTACTAGTGCTTGTCTAGGCTATGCTATTGTAAAATGAACATCTGAACCCTATCCGAACAAAACGCGTTACTCTTTGGGTGTTCGGAACAGATGGAATAATGTAAAATGACTCACTGCACGTGTTTAAGGCTGCATACATCTGAACCCTATTCGAACAAGGGGGCAAGTACCTTTGTACAATTGTACCCTACTAGACTACTAGTGTTGTTATTTTGGTCTTTGTAGCCTTAAACTTTGCTTACATAGAGAAAATTGGAGAGGAAAAGAAGAGACGGTTTCCAAATCCGTTGTTTGGATAACAAATGGAAAGAATGAAGAAAGTGAGAGGAATTGCTTCAGCTAGAATCAGTGGTGGAGCTAGGGGGTCTAGCAGGGGCGCTCGCTCCCGCTGGCAGATGGAAATCGCAAAAATTTTAGTTGAAATTTGCGAAAAAAATTCGAGTTCCCCTTATACCATAACCCATTCACCCCCGCTGAAATTTTCCGCTCCCTCTGGGTTCAAATCCTGGCTCCGCCACTGGCTAGAATTACTTAGGAAATGTAAGTCGAATGCTTTTATCTGTTGTTTTCATGAAACATGAGCTATTCCTTTTGCAGTGATTATATTTAAGGTGTGAACCGCGTACCCAAAACTCGGGAAGCAATGTCACACCCTTTGAGATTGGTAGAAATCGAGGGAAAGGGAAGAGGATATGTAGCCACCGAGCCATTAAAGGGAGGCCAAGTAATATTCCGCGAGTCTCCCATACTCGTCTACTCAGCCTATCCCCTGAAACGTTCTGAACATCAAGAACTCGGCTCAGTTTACTCCCGATACTGTGCTCATTGCTACAAAAGCCTTGTTAGCGGAACTGCTGGTGACTGTACAGCATTGACATGTCTGTCATGTTCTCATCCTGACTATGCCAGCTTCTGCAGTCGTAACTGTCAGTCTTTAGCCCTCAGTTCAACACATTCACCGTTTGTCTGCGAATCGCTTAATTACTTGAGAAATTGTCCTTTGTTGTCGGATAATCAACCTGAAGAACGACAAGTTCAGGCTCGGTATCTAGTGACAGCATACAATCTTGCTATGATCTCTCCCTCTGCCTTTCAGACTCTACTGTCGCTTCATGGTAATGGAGCGAGGTATATGGATATCGCGACATTTCTTCACCCGATCATCTCATCACTTCCGTTTCCAAAGGGATTTGATATATTGTCGATAGGAATGTCAGCGGGTCTCCTGGACAAGGAAATGAGTAACTCCTTTAATCTAATGGAGCCGCGTCAGGAAAGTGGGAAAAGGGGGATTCGAGCTTATGCTCTATATCCAAATGTTTCGTTATTCAATCACAGTTGCATGCCTAATGCCTGTCGTTTTGAGTACATTGATAGCGAAACTGACGGAAATAATACTGATATAATTATCAGAATGATGCATGATGTTCCTGAAGGACAGGAAATTTGTTTGAGTTATGTTCGGGTCAATAGAACTTACTCTGACAGGAAAAAGAGGTTATTAGAGTATTTTGGATTCGTCTGTGTTTGTGACCGGTGTAAAGTCGAGGCCAACTCGTCTCAAGATGAATCGAACTGTTTTGATTTCGGTATGAAATTTGTGTGTGACAAGGAAAACTGTGGAGGTACTTTGGCACCTTTGCCTACTTCTGCTGATGGGTGTTCATCTGATTATATGGAGTGTAACTACTGTGGCAGTTTGAAGAATCACAAGCTATAGGGCTATAGGATGGTTGCATTCATTTTGTGAGTAGTTTTACAAACATTTTGGTCCTGTTTGGTAAATGTCATATCGAGAACCTTTTGGCATATTAACGCTTTTAGCATATTTGACTATTCAATTTACTATATCGAGTTATCAGTTATTGATAAAGAGCACATTGAAACGGAAAATTGAGTTTTAGTTCCTCTTACAATATGGTGTTATCTCACAACACAGGACCGTTAAATGAATTTGAGAGGTTCGGTTCTACTAGACAATTAAGCCCCCTTAACTTAGTTTTTGTAGCAAATGGTACTCAATAACTCAAATCTAACATTGGACTAGCAAACAAGAACGAATGATAGGATATGGGTCCCGGTTTTGAAAACCTTTTGAACATGTTATTAGACTGCCTTGTCACAACATATTCAATTGGTAATTGATAAATTGAAGAAATGGGACCTTGAGAATACGAAATAGCATGTGAATCACTGATTTCAGGTCTAAGGTCAGCAACGAGACATGTGTAGCATATTCACTTAATAGATTGATAAAAAGAGAAAACTGAACAATTTAAAAGACATTTTCCTGTAACGTTAGATATTGCACTAATTGGACATACGAGATAGCATGTGAATCACGAATATCAGGTCTAAGGTCAGCAACGAGACATGTGCTTGTAATCTAAGTTGTCCTATAAATGTTGCCTGTCCAATAAACACCTAAACAAACTTGACAGGAAATAATCAAATTATAGAAGGTTTAATGAGTTTAATTAAATGAAGTTGTCCTTTGTTTTACTATTTTAATCTAATTTTAGGATGATCAAATTATGGAAATCTGGGGATCATGTGTGTAAGAGTTACATAATTTGTCCATATCCCCCAACACAAAGGAATTGCACATGACAGGTTTCCATTCAAGGTGGAATTGAGGTTAAGACTTCTTCACGATTGAACACAAGATTCTCTACTTAGTCAAACTCTCTTTGCCTACGTAATATTAGTAGCAGTCCGTCTTGCTTGTGACGGTCACGACACTCACAAGCTTGTGATCTCTCATAATCCTTTTCACTTGCCCCTTTTTCTCATGTCATAAGCTTGTGAAAGATTTTCCGTCATAAATGAGAATTTGTAATTTTTTAAATAAAAAAAATGGAGATATTTTTTTTTTTAATAGTCTGGATTAAATATGGGTTTAATCGAATGGTTGTAGATTTACTTGGGAAAGAAAAGATTAATGAGGGCAAATAGAAATATAATATAATCTTATCTTTATTAATCCAGAAGCATTTCAAGCAATTTCATGCTTCCACGTCATCAATGTGCAGTTTTTTTTTTATTTTTTTTTCCGGAAATTGAGTTAGTGGTGGGGCCCACTGGTGTACAAATGCATTTATTTGATAAAACGTCCCGCGATTAAACACACTCGATAAAAGTCGATAATTAATTGTATTCTAATTAACTTCGTAAGATTTTGTTTACAGAAATTAATTTCATTAAGCCAATTAATTACGTAATTAATTATAAAGTCCATAATTACAATTAAATATATCGTCTATATAAATAGACTGTATTAAGGCAATAAATTTTGGATGGAACTAAGAATAATATAAATACAAATGGACTTTAGGCTACAACTTTTGCTGGACAAATAGTTCAGAAAAATAATTTACTTATTAGGAAAAAAAATACAAAAATTTGTATTTTACTTACAAAAACTATACACTTTTTAAATTCACTAAAATAATTATATTATTATATTATTATATATCAAAAATTTAATTGTAACGCAAATATTATATTTCAAAAATCGTAACGCAACTATGTCACAATTTAATGAAATATTATGGTTTAAAAATATAACGCAATAAAAAAACAATTTTTGAAATATAATTTATTTTTTGAAAAATAGGTAATCCTCTCAAATCTATACAGAAAGTCGTTCCACCGAGGATTTACTTGGAGCAAAGGCGAGGTCAAAAAGTGGCAATGATAGGCTACCGAGTAATTTCTACTTCCATGTGCAATCTGCAAATAAATCCATAATAAAATTTCGAAATTTAAAAATCAGAAAATAACAACGACTGGTGACGTAATCAGAGAAGTCGTGAAAGAGCAATCTCCTCCGAAACCTGAATCTGCAATTAAGTACAAAAGTTACAATTCAGAATAGGAATAACGAACATCCATACAAAATAGAATATTAGTTTACATAACCAACATGTGAGTCAGGTCGGGTCATAGCCATGTGGGTTGGGTCGGGTCGGGTCAGACGCATGTGCAGTTGGGTTAGATTAGACCCATTAAACTAGGGTTAGGTCAGACTCATTGGGATCGAGTCGGGTCGGGTTAAGTCACGTTTTTCGGGACAAGTAAAACCGAATATTATTTAATTTTATAAAACAAATTAAAAAATAACTTTTTTTAATGATTTCAATCAAATAAAATTAGAAGTAAAAACGCGAATCGGCAATTAAGTATAAAAGTTACAATTCAGAATAGGAATAACGAACATCCATGCAAAATAGAATATTAGTATACATAACCAACATGTGAGTCAGGTCGGGTCACAGCCATGTGGGTTGGGTCGGGTCGGGTCAGACGCATGTGCAATTGGGTTAGATTAGACCCATTAAACTAGGGTTAGGTCAGACTCATTCGGATCGAGTCGGGTCGGGTTAATTCACGTTTTTCGGGACAAGTAAAACTGAATATTATTTAATTTTATAAAACAAATTAAAAAATAACTTTTTTTTAATGATTTCAATCAAATAAAATTAGAAGTAAAATAGCCTATTTATTTAAATGAATTAATTAAAAAGTCCACATGTGAAAAAATTCAACAATATCACCCTAGATCTATTTATTGTGTGCATTAAAATTGATAGAAAAATTAAAACAACTCGCAAAATCTTATCTTTATAAAAGCAAGAACATTTAACTCATCCTCATGAAGTCACATCATCACATAGATTAAAAAAACAATAAATGTGGAACCCGCAGCAAAGAATTTGGATTTAATTTCTAAAAAAACTTCGTATTTATGTTTTGTACGTAAATGTTTACATTTATGTTTTTTTTATGCATACATAAATATTAACGAATAACGAATAATTAAATTAAAAATAATTCATTAACTTTTATATGATGCATGTAGCAACTAGCAAATAAAGACATTAAAGATCATAAAAATACATATCAAAAATAAATTGAAGAAAAATGAAATTGAAATGTGATTGAACTTATGGCCTTTAATTAATAAAGTCAATATTACTAAACATACAGTCAATATTACTAAAGATGAAAAATTCTTACGTACTCCGGGAGTACCGTACTCCTTACACTTAAAACTAATTCACCAAATAGAATATAATAATAACCTAGGTGTAAGGAGTACGGTACTCCCGGAGTACATAAGAATTTTTCACTAAAGATATATGTGCTTTCATTACTTATTGCCATTATACATCTAAAGTACAATAAACTGTATAATAAATTACCTAATAAAAATTGTTATTATATTTATTAAATATTTGAATTACATTAAATCGGATATAAAGCTTTTTTTCACCAATTCTTGAAAAGAAATTTTGAAAAGTATAAAAAAAAAAGTAAAAGCAATAAAAAAATAGTGTTAGATAATAGTTTGAGTTAAAATGGGAATGATTCGTTTTGAGTTTTGCAAGTAAATTATCTTCTTCTTTTTTCTGTTTTTTTTAAAATAGCTATTTTATCATCAAATAATATCAAAGTTATATAAATTGTTGTTAAATTTAAAGTACTAAAATTAATATATATTTTTTGTATTCATATTTAACATCAAGTTATTAATTAATGACGTATCGGGTAGAGTAGGTCGGGTTGGATAGGGTTTCGACCCCAAAATAACTAATTATTTTACGTTCGTGTCGAGTTATGAGTCAAGGTTTACGGGTTTGACCTTGGAAATAACAGGTCAGGTTAATTCAAATTAAATTAAATTTTTATAGGTCTACATTATGAACTTAAAAAATGTAAAGACAAATTTATATAATTAATCAGTTTATTTAGACTCAAATATAAACGGTTCGGATCAAAACTCAAAATTTGGGAACTCTATAACATGAGGCAAATTTGTAAATATGAGTTACATGACGGGGACGGGTTACAGTCAGTAAATAAGTTTATGGCGCTTTTATTTTGCCATTTATTTTTACTGTAAAACCCATTTTTAAATAGGGAAGCTATTTTTATTAAAAAAATAATTTCCTTTTAATACTTTATTAATAGTTGTAACTTATACTATATTTTATATTAAGATAAACGTATATTTAATCCTCAGATATAGACATATAGTGGATCAGATTTCGACGTAAGTTAATGAGTTACTTAGAACTAATCGACATATCAAGCTTCACGAGTCAAGACCCAGGAAAAAAATAGATTCAGTTGGGTTAAATATTAACAAGTACATGCTTTGTTGTTTAACTTTGTCAATTATAAAAGTTTTAATAAACAGAATCACTAATTAATTTTCACGCACATTTACATAAATGCATTAAAAGATGTTAATCTTCATACAAAAATCTCCTTTCATTTTATTTCTCGGTTTTTACTCAGTCTCTCGATTACTATGTTAAATAGGTATTTATACTTTAACTATCAAGAGGACAAATCATAATTAATCAGTATTCAGACAATAAACTTAAGACATCATGTATGATGGGGCATATTCTGCACCGCTGACCAAGTCAACATATTGAGCAAGGTCAAGGGTATCCACAGCAAAGTCAACGACTTAGACAGTCTAGCCGATGCAATCCATCGGCCTGTAACTTGGGTCCCGGCCAGACAACCTGCCAGCCGGGGCACATATCCGCGTACTCATATCCAAGACCCTCGGCGAGCCTGCCACAGGTCCATCGGCCGAGGGTACAACGGTCTTTCCATCTGATAGCCACTTGGCCACTTGGCCACTACGTGACAAAAGGTGAATGCCTATAAATACTCCTCAACCTTCATTGAGGAGGAGATCCACAAATTGACCTAATAACCACTTTTCATCTGGTAATATCTTCCTTATCTCTCTACAATACACGCATAGCCAAATTACAGACAACTTCTCTCTAAGTTTACTGACTTGAGCGTCGGAGTGAGTACGCTCGGCCAAAGCCGAGCCCTCAGTTTGTTCATCGTTTCAGGAGACCGCAAGGAAGATTCAAGCAAGGACATCATTCAACTAGCTACGAGTGGAATCAAATATCTGCTCTGGAATTACACCCGGAACAATTGGCGCCGTCTGTGGGGAACAAGACACTAAAAGCTAGTCACATTCATTCCCAAACAACAAAAACAAAAACACAAGAAAAGCCCACCCCAAAAGCTAAGAAGATGTCAAAACAACAAATAGTCGTGACCAAACGAACCGAGCTACCCCGGATGATACATTTCACCATTGCAGGGTAGTACAACCCTCAACCGCGGAATAGTCCAACCGGAATTCGGAATGCCGACAACACCGGACACACCGCCGCACGTCAACCAGGTCACCATCATGGGACAGGTGGTTGACATAGCAAAACTGAAGACACTCCTGGACCTAATTGGGAGTGCACCAGCTCACACAGGCACGCCGACACAAGCGACGGAAGCCATCCAGGAGACCAGGGCCCAGGGCGTGACTCCAAGAAACTTGAACGAAGCCCTGGGAGAAGCAGACCCTACCAAGACGCCGGAGGAGCCCAGGGTGGTCGTGGTGAACATAAGTCCTTCCCGGACTCGGGAGAGGACACCGCCGTCGCAACACCGACGAGGCACGCCCCGGGGAAACCAGCGAAGCCCGACTCAGGAGAGTCGGAGAAGAAGCCCAAGCCGGAGAAGGAGTCCTTCCCGCTACGAGGAGAGAAGCCGGACTAGGAATGCGAGGAGTCGGTCGCCGCGCGTCATTCGACACGTGGTCAAACACCCCTCGGTGACTACGTCCTGACACCGCCGTGCCACCCAGTGAAGTTGCGGCGCTCACTTACAAAGGAGATAGTGACCCAACCGACCACGTTGAAGCCTTTGAGTCACACATGTCGATGTGGGAGCGACCCGATGAAGTGCAGTGCGGGTCTTCCCAACGACTCGCTTGGGATGGCTCGAGTTGGTACAAGGGTCTTCCGACGGCTCGATATCTTTGTTTCGCCGACCTAAAGGACGCCTTCTTAGCCCAAAGTACTCTTGTAACAAAAGGAGGGCCGTGGAAACATCGGACCTCCTAACTATCAAACAGGAGGAGGGCGAGTCCCTACGAGGCTACGTGAAGAGGTTCGAGGACGTGGTGCGTGCAGATTCGGGAGATCAACCCCGGGCGGCGGCGTTCGCACGATGAAGGGCCTCCCGGAGGGAAATTTAAAAGACGAGCTTATCAAGCACGGGGGCACAGGCATGGACGCCGCACGGAAGATGGCCGACCAGGCCATCAGGGTGGAGGATTACCACAAGACCTGGGTAGGCCCAGCGAGGCCGAGACCTCGAGAAGAGAAGCCGCCGGGATGATAGCCGGATGAGAGACGCCGCGACACTAACAGGTCGCGGTCGATGAAACGCCGTGACAAAAACAGGTCACGGTCGATAGATCTGCCAAGAAGCGAGGACTCCACGGGCGCCGGGGGGAATTCGGGGATGTTTTACCAAAGGCATTACCATGACAAAACCCCTCTGGTAGCATCGGCCGCCCAGGTTTTCGCCCTGAGCAGAAGCGAGGGCCAGAAGTGGGAACGGCCTCCCAAGCCAAAAGGAGACGGAGACGCAAACCAGTACTGCGAGTACCACGGTTGCGCCGGCCACCTCACTGACAACTGCCGGCACCTGAAGAATGCCATTGAAGAGCTAATCCGAAAGGGGTGCCTCGACAAGTATGTGGCCAAAGGCCGGAAGGCGACGCCGGCGGCTCAGATAAGAAATCCGTTTTTCAACGGATAGGAGTTATCCACGTAGTCATCGGAGGTAACGAGAACGGCGGGTCGGCTCATGGGCACAAAAGGCACCTGAACGAGCTGTATCAGGCCATCAACTTTGTGCCCAACACAGCGACCCTCGCCTCCAGCATTCCCGATATGACTATTGGAGGGAAGGACTACGAAGGAGTCATCGCCCCTCGTGACGACCCACTCGTAGTCAACTTGGACATAGCCAACCACTGGTAAAGAGGTGTCGATTGACACGGCGCCTACACGAACATCATGTTTCGCGAGTGCTTTATGACCTCGGCCTTAGACTCAAGGATTTGAGCCCTGCACCCATCCACTATACGACTTCTCCGGTGGCCTGGTACCCTTGGGTTCAATCAGACTCCGGTGATGTTCGGCGAGGGAATGCGGCCAAGAATGTCCTAGCCGAGTTCGTCGTCATCAACGGCTCATCCGCCTACAACGCATACGATAGGCCGAGTCACTCGAGCGATGCCGACGCGGTGATGTCCATCCGGGCCACGACACTAATGTACGTCTCGGACCGGGGGAAGCGCATAAGCTCGTCTCCAAAGACGAGAAGGACGAGGTGGTCAACATCCGGATATCGCCGGAGGATGCAACATGCAATCCCTCAAAGTGGCGAAGCGATCGGAGAGGGAAAAAGCTCATCCTCACAACCAAAGGGCGACCTTATGGATGCAACCGAGCGGTGACGACGGGGAAGAGCGCCTCTAATAAGGCATTAGGAAACTAATAGGCCTTGTGTAGCGCCGGAGGTGCCCAAAACAGCTGTGGGCACCCCGACGCATGTTAATATCAAATGTAAAAACGGCCAAGTCTTTCTTCAAAATGTTCATTTTTCAGGCTAGGCGCCATAAGAAGGCCGACGCCGTCTCATCTTGTCGATTCGACAAGAGCGGCGATCGTTGAAAGAAAAGGCCGACGCCGTCTCATCTGTCGATTCGACAAGAGCGGCGTCGTTGAAAGAAGGCCGACGCGCCGTCTCATCTGTCGATTCGACAAGAGCGGCGTCGTTGAAAAAAGGCGACGCCGTCTCATCTGTCGATTCGACAAAGCGGCGATCGTTGAAAGAAGGCAGCGTCTCTCATCTTGTCGATTCGACAAGAGCGGCGATCGTTGAAAGAAAAGGCGACGCCGTCTCATCTGTCGATTCGACAAAGCGCGATCGTTGAAGAAGACCGACGCGAAGTCGAGTCTTTATGTGATCACCCCAAATAGTAGACGCTTGGCGATCACTTAAAGTGGTAGACGCCGCGTAACACACTATCCGGACGCTTGACTCACACTGTCATAGACAAGAGCGGCGGTCCCCATGAAGAAGCGAGTCTTTGTGGCGGTCACCCCAAATAGTAGACGCTTGGCGATCACTTAAAGTGGTAGACGCCGCGTAACACACTATCCGGACGCCGACTCTTCTTCATAAATGCCGACAAGAGCGGCTCTCCATCAGAAAGAACACCGCGACAAGCGCGGCGGCGCGATTGATAAACAAAATCAGAATGCCTTAAAAACGTTAAAAACAGTTGAGTTACACACTCTAAACCGCCTCGGCCAAAGCCAAATCGGAAACAAAAAGAGACGCTCAATTAATGACGTAAAAGGGCAACTCAGACAAAAACGAGAAAAGACCTCGGCATCCCGAAGGCAAAGTGGAAACACTACCAAAAAAAAAAAAAAAAAAAAAAAAAAAAAAAAAAGGGTGAAGACCTCGGCATGCCGAAGGCAAAGGAAGAACTCTTATTAATAATAACAGTTTACAAGCAAAAGAATGGAGATAACAGGCCGTCCCCATTGGGACAAACCAAAACACAACCCACCAAAGTTGTACAAAATACAAGTAAAGAAAAGCAAAAATTACAAGTATCATTTTGAAGCGCCAAAAGATGGCAGGAAGGAAGGCCTAGATAAATTAGCTCTCGAACAGCTGAAACAGATCTGCTGTAAACTTGTTCTCATCAAGCAGCACATGGTAGCGTATGAGGAGCTGAAGCAGATCTGCTGTAAACTTGTTCTCATCATGCGACCCTATGCCCGTTCTTTGCTCACCATCGCAATGTCGCCGCATCCTCTTCAATAGGCAACCCAGCAGCTTCCCTAGCAGCCTCAGCTTTGGCCTCGGCGTCGTCAGCCGCCCTCATTCTATCAGCTTCATCCTTGGCCGCCTTAGCCTTCTCAGCAAGAGCAGCTCTCTCCGCGGCCGCCTCCTTCTCAGCCTTCGCCCTTACCACCTCCTGGGCCTTCTCCGCCATGGCTTTCTCCTTAGCCGCAAGCTTATCATCAAGCAGCTCCTCATATCTGTCCCACGGAAAGGAACCGTCAACAGGAAAAAGCTCCCCGATCACTTCCCTAGCGGCTCCTTCGGCCGGTCCGGAATTCGGCGCACAAATTGGGAAGCATGACGGTTTGGAGCATCTCAATGTCCGCCTCCTTCTGCTTGATGATAGCCTCCTTACTCCGGACCACCTCCGCCTGGGCCTTAAACAGGTCCCCGGATTCGTTCCTCTGCTGGAGATAGAGGTCGGCACGCCCTTGAACAAGGTCACACTTCCTCTGCAGCTTCGCAGCTTCGGCTGCCGCAGCCTCGGCCTTGGCTCTCTCAGCAAGGACCTCCTTTTCAGCGTCCTCCCTGAGTTTTCTCTCAGCCAAGAGCGCCTTCTCAGCATCTCCCCTAAGCGTCCGCTCATTGAGGAGATCCAGCTTTGCCGACACGACCACGCAGCCGTGACATCGCGCTCATGAACGACGCGAGCCACGGTCTTCTCCTGCTCCTTAAGACGAGCACCGGTGGCCACGTGCCACCTTGCCCGGCTCCTAATTAGCTTCGTGCCTTCCTCTATGAGCTGGGAGACGGAAGCCTTCTGGGGTGAAGGGACGGTGGTAACAATTTGTCCACCGACCTGCGGATGGGAGGAGGAAGCCTTCTGGGATGAAGGGTTGACGGTGGTGCCTCGATCACCAACCTGCGCAGAGGTCCCCTCCACCTGCTGGCCTACAAAAATAACCAGAAAGACATCAGTATCAACATGTATCGACATGTCAGGAAGCCTGTCATCAGGAGCACCCAATGACGGCTGAATTAAGCCGCAAGCCAGATAGGTACCATGCTTGGCCTTCTTGGCCGGGGGGGACTTCTCCTTGCCAGCAGTAGAGACTGTCCCTTTCCTCTTACGAATGAGGGAAGATTCCTCCTCGTCGGAGTCCCCATCAAGAATATCAACAACCTCCACCGCCTGCTTCTTAGGAGGAGGGGTAGGAGTTGGGCCGTGTCAGCGCATTCACCGTCGAAGGAAGCTGTTTCCGCGTTCGACGCACGACACCGCTAATAACCCTCGCCTGGGCCTCCTCCCTGCTCAAGCTCTTCAGCCGCTGCTCCATAAGATCATTCGGCAACGTCCTACGGTCATGAGCTGAAGCCTTCGGATGCAAGTTAGCAACGGTCCCATCTTTGTGCAGCCCCATTCTCCGAAGAAGATCCTCAGACAGGTCCTTTCCAAAGTGGTCTGCGAAAGAAACAAAGCAAGAATAAGGGTAAGGGAAATAAATCAAAACCGAGAAACAAGAGCTTTAAGAGTGACGATGGGCCTCACACCGACCCAACTCACCCTGTGCTAGGCGGTATGAGGCCGACGTGTGAGCGGCTCATCCGAAGGATGATCTGCGTCGGGGGAATCCATCTTTCGGCACCCCACTCTGTCACACCTCAAAAGCCTCATCTTGACTTCTCATCCTCCGTAAGAAGGACCTTGCTGGCGTCCATCTTAAGATGCTTCCGGCTGACCCATCTGTCATGCTCCGCCTTAGTCTCACACCGCAAATTAACTCGGTGCTGGAAGGAACGGGGCAGCGGATAGTCATCCGGCACCTTAACGTACACCCACCGACCTTGCGGTCCTTGCAAGAGGGAAGTTTGTCAATGAGACATAACCCCGCTCCATCCGCACACTATACCATCGGCGCGCCGAGAGATCGATGGTTTGAGATAATGAAGCCGGCGGAATAGATTCACCGTTGGAGCCTCTCCCTTGAAGAGACAAAGCCAGACAAAACCAATTATGGCTCGCATAGCCAACGGATGCAGTTGGGCAACGGCAACGTTCATGGCTCTTATTATGGCCATAACGTACCCATTCAGAGGAAACCGAAGCCCGAACTCCAAATGCCGCATATACACACCGTCTGACCGGTGGAGGACAACAGACGGCTTTGACCCTCCTCGGGGATGACAATTTTGTATCCCCTTCCAAAGAAAAAATGGCCCTCGAAAAGTTTCCCGCCAGAACAACTGGCAAACTTGTGGGACCAAGCACGGTCAAGGCGGATTTTACAGACATAGCCATGATCCATGACGAATTGTCTCCCCTCGCTAGGACGAGGCCATTCCGCTTCGTCACCAAAATCGTCACCAAAATCGCCATAGGAGTCAGAGTCCTCCCATTCCTCAAGAATTTGAGGATCAACTTCAGGAGAAGGAGACCTAGGGCCCCCCGACGCGGGTTTACTAGGTCCAGCATCAGCAGAAGACATGTTCACAACAAATCTAACGAAATAAAAGGAAATTTGTTTGATTACCTTGAAGAAATGCACTCGCCGGATCGAAGACCGAAGATTGGAAGAAAACAAAGCCCCTGAAAGTTTAGAAAGATGAAGATTTTGGGAGAAAATTTTCGAAAAATTTGAAGAAATGAAAGTAATGGCCAAAATCACGGAATAAACTTCCCTATTTATAGGGAAAAGCCCACAAAGAGGGACCAATCAGGGCACAGCCCATGAAGCGTCAACCAATCAGCAAGCAGACACGTGTCAGACATGCAACCACGGAATGTCAATCGTTGCAACAGTTGAATGTCAATCAATGCTACAGTTACCAAGCGTATTCAACACGCCCTTTCACATCTCTTCGCCTGTTCATCTTCCACAACAAATTCCTAGGCACCTGCTCTCCGTCGGCCACATGATCGACCAAGCCAGGGAGCACCGGCCGGGGCAATCGAAATAACCTTAAGCACTCTCGTCCTGGTCTCGGCATCACATTCTTTCCCACATCGGATACCCTTTACGCATCCATGTGGAGGGGGATATGGTAGGCCTACGAATGATCAAGCCGATGCATCGAAAAAGCCGACGATCGAAGAAGCCGACGAGAAAATTTTTGCATAACACTTGCGCAGAATATACACTCAACATACATCGGAGCCCATGCCACGGCATAGACTACGCTGGGGGCAAATTGATGGGGCATATTCTGCACCGCTGACCAAGTCAACATATTGAGCAAGGTCAAGGGTATCCACAGCAAAGTCAACGACTTAGACAGTCTAGCCGATGCAATCCATCGGCCTGTAACTTGGGTCCCGGCCAGACAACCTGCCAGCCGGGGCACATATCCGCGTACTCATATCCAAGACCCTCGGCGAGCCTGCCACAGGTCCATCGGCCGAGGGTACAACGGTCTTTCCACCTGATAGCCACTTGGCCACTTGGCCACTACGTGACAAAAGGTGAATGCCTATAAATACTCCTCAACCTTCATTGAGGAGGAGATCCACAAATTGACCTAATAACCACTTTTCATCTGGTAATATCTTCCTTATCTCTCTACAATACACGCATAGCCAAATTACAGACAACTTCTCTCTAAGTTTACTGACTTGAGCGTCGGAGTGAGTACGCTCGGCCAAAGCCGAGCCCTCAGTTTGTTCATCGTTTCAGGAGACCGCAAGGAAGATTCAAGCAAGGACATCATTCAACTAGCTACGAGTGGAATCAAATATCTGCTCTGGAATTACACCCGGAACAATGTATTTTACGTCCTGTTTGATAATTACAAATGTAATTTATAATTCAAATCTACATCAAAAATGTAATTATGTTTTTTTTTATAAATAATCTTGCTAATTTACAATATTGAATAACATACCCGTGCAATTTTGCACGGGTTAAAAACTAGTAATTCTTTGTGTGAGGAAATGAACCAAAAGCAAATGGAGAAGATCATTTCCCGTACTTAGGTACTATCCTTCTGAACCTCAATTTTCCTTGGTAAATGGTGAAAGTAGATTTATGATAGCAAATAACATTACCAAAATACAGTTAACTAGTAGCAGGTTTGACTATCACAATAAATAAGTAGGATTAAGAAAGCACATTTTGGTAATTAACAAGTTATAAGACAGTACAATTAGACTGTTTTCATGTATAAATTGAATATACTTTTACAATATGATGCTATTAGTAACATAATACTCAAAAATAGTAGATTTTGGTCAATATGTTTTCAGAATATGTCATTTACCAAACACATGAAATTAGCAGGAGGATGATCAATCTAATAATTCGATCATGATCTACTAATTTCACCCAATACATTTTACTAAACAGGGCCGAGATCACAAATTAGAATATGTTATTAATTTAGTAACCGGTATATTGGATAGAAAAATTAGAATATGTTCGTAAATGGCCCAGATCATAAATTAGAATATATTAGATATTTTTGGTCTTTCTTAAGATCGTCTTAATTTCAGACTTTTCACAACTTCCTCTTAATTCCACCTCTATTTTAACGAGTATGAGAGCCATCTTAAGTTTTATATAAGAATCAGTGTTTTTATCTATATAATATTATGTAGGCAAATTCTATGGTAAAACTGTTTTACATGACTCTTATTATAAAATTAAAGGATAATTTATCTTAATAGATCTCTTAAATTAACTTCTACCACCATTTTCTTTAATAGAGACATCAAAGTCTTTTATAAATGATTCCCCCCTACTACTAAGAGAATACAAATTCTCTTAATTTTCCCTCCAAAAAGCATCTAGCTAAATAAGGTAATAAATAAAATTTTCTTTCATTACATTATTATCTTTTAAATGAATACATTCTTATAAATAAACTCTAATTTTTTTAAATAAATTCATAATTATGATTTTTTCATTAAAATAAAATAAAATTGATATTAAATTATAAAGTATAAGTTGCTAAATTTTTCAGTAATGCAATAATTATTATTGTAGAGAATAACTTGACACATGCTTAGTTGCTTACTATTACCTTCGTGACAAAAAAAAATCACTAAAAAAAAAATCACAACTTAGATAATTTTTTTTATTAGTTTTCCATTTCAATTTTTTTGTTTCATATCAAAATACAATGGAATAAACTGATAAATATTAACGTGGTGCAAATTTTAAAAGTATAAATCCTCCTATATACTAAGAGAATACAACTTCTCTAAAGTTTCCCTCCAAAGTGTTCAAACTTATATATGGAAACAAATTAGATTTTCATTTATTAAACTAATTTTCCATTTAAAATAATCTATACATAAAAACTGTATCTCCTATTATTAACTTCGTGACGAAAAAAAGATTTTTTTAAAATATTTGATGTAGTTAAAATATTTTCATAAAAAACACAATTCATGGAATTATTCAATTCTTTTGATTAATTTTAATATTAGTTATTTTTTATAAATATTCGCGAGATATAAACCTAAAATCTATAACTAATACACTAAAAATAAAAAAAGCTTATATTTACTGCGCATTTGCGCGAGATCTACACTAATTTACAATATTTATTGTAAACAGTAACCGTCTGTCACTATATTAGTGTGAGAATGTGTCTATGATATGGGAATGTGTCTAGCTTCTTCAAGAGTTCAAGTCAAGGAGGACTTCTACATCTATTACATAGGGGTAATACTCTAATTACTCAAGTGGTTAGTAGTATAGTACGTACAAGAATTTGCAAGGTAATTAAATAAATCATGCATCATTTAATTAGGTGAGTTTCTTGTAACTTTCATATCAAATCAGATTATAATAGGTCAAGCAGAAGATGACATTGTAACAAGCTTAACCTTTCTATTAGTTCTATAGTTAAGCTGTCATTATAATAGATGTTAATAACAATAATAATGCATTGTATGTATTAGCAAATTCAACTTCTGATTACCAATTAGTCAATAGCCAATAGATTGTTTAGTCATAATAAATCACTCAATAATACCTTTGTTATTTTATGCAAGGCTTGTTTCACATTGGGAAACTTTCTAACCTTTATTATTACACTTAGGATGGGGAAGCGTTTGTTTTGTGCATGAGTTTGAAATCAGAAATTAGAAATCATATCCGAGTAGTATGGGGTTGAAACTTAATTCCTCATACCATGCGTTTGTTTCAATTTTGAATGATATGAGTATGGAATTAACTTAAAAATTAAAATCAGTAAAATAAAATATTTTAAATCCAAAATTTTAGTATTATAAAATCATGAAAATAACTTTGAGGACCTGAACTTTGGTTTTGTAGGTCTAAAGATCTCATTTGATATTTTAGACAAAACTAACATTAATCAAAAAATTAAATTGAAACTCATTTATTAATCAGTTGGCCTCTCTTAAAACAACCATATCTGATTTAAAATAAAAAGGAGTTCTTATTCAAATAAGAGAGGTAAATATTTTGCTAATTCGTACACATTTTAATCCGTTTTAAGTTGATTAAATACTCGTACTAAACTAGAAGTTCGTGGTTGCATTAACTATTAAAGGGCAGCTTTGGCATTACTCGACACTTTGTTTCTATTCTAAAGTAGAAGAATACATGGAGTATGCTAGAAGCTTAGAATACACGAGATTTTAACTTAGGAAAAAGTTGGGCAAAGACTTTTGTACGTAGGGTTAAACAAAGACCAATTGCTGCCGGCTTTTGGTGCAATGTAGACTACGCAATGTCGCAATTCATTAATTTGGTACGTGTAATTTCTTCTACTAATATAGTAATATTAGGGTTGATTGTATAAAATATACATAGGTTAATTGCATATACGTATATAGTTTTCCTTATATTATTTTGCATGTGTTTCTTTTCTTCTGTGATTGGTCTTTGTTAATACGATCAAATATGTCTTTCAAGTAAAATGGATGGCAATAATTTCCATTTTTTAAACATTCTGCTTTTCGTCTCTTATCCATCTAATTGACACGTTTTATTGTTTAAAACAGATGTCCGACTTAAATAAGAATTTGTGTTTTTTTTTATGGATGAGAGTTAAGTTTCTAGAATCTAGAGTATTTTAATTTAAATCATGAATTCTAAATAATAGGCTGCAAATCATGCAAGTAATGCTATACGAGTACTAATTATCTTTTGTAGGTATAGGTGGCATACAAAACTTGTGCGGATTACGAAGTATATACAAATGTCCCACATAGAGGGAATTGAGGTATTCAAATAAATTAGTCCATGTGTTACACAAAGGAGTCACTATTTACCTTTTTCTTTGTAATGTAATATACGCTATATTATTGCAGATCTCAGTTAGTTAGCTTAATTGTCAACGTCATAAAAGATAATACTCATGATCGATGTAAATTCAAATTTCGTCACCAACAAATTGACCCTTTTGACTCCCTTTGTATCGAACAAAACATACGATATATTCTAATAATAAATGATCGAAATTAGGGAAATATCAAGAAAGATTTAACATAATGACTACAATCAAGTTTGGTTACTATACTAAATCTCAAATTTAGATTCCTCACTACCTCACATTACTTGTGGAATGAATAATTACATATAGAGTACATGATTACATTGATTAGAATACAATTATTATACAAACACTAATGATACTTTAGTTAGGTAGACAAGTATAAATCAAATGACATCACCCTAGATCGATTGGAAATTGATTTTCTTTTACAAATCTCAATTATATCAATAAACTCTAATTTTTGTTGGTCAATTATCATACATCAATCAACAATGCAACTAATCCTTGGGTCTACCACAAGTTATTTTTATCAATGTTGTTGAATTGGAAACTTCAAAAGGTCCATATATTACTCCATTTTTAGCTTTTAAAGTGAAAACTTTTAGTATCGCCCATTATACCACGTCATCATATATCTTAATCAACGAGAAAATTAGAATAACCGAGTAAAATTATGCAAAGAAAGTTTTTTAAAATTAAAAAAATGTGTTGTATCTATTAATTACGGCTTATATATAATAATAACAGCACATGAAACTTTGCGTACCCAATACCTTATGGAATTTTCCTGAATATTAGAAAATATTAATGAATAAAACTCCAAAATATGAAATTAAAAAAAAAAGTTTGAGACATTTAAGAATAAGTCTCTTGTATAACGGTTTTATAATATCACTGTAAAATCATTAGAAAACGTTGATGCCTTTATCATTGAAAAACAGTGATTGGTGAAAGTTAATTTTATTGAGATTAATTTGGTAAAATACATGGTATGTTTTTTTTTTTCAATAAAACTTATGTAAAACAATTTTATACAAGAATTATTGATTTTGTATACACCAAATAAAAACAAATTCTCTAATATGAACGATATACCGAAAAATGTCAAATAAAAATACAGAGTAGTTGACAAAATTAAAAATGTTTTTTAGTATGAAAAAATTGGATCTCTAGAACCGTTATAATGATAATGATAATATAACACCCGTGCATGTATCAATCAAGTATGCCACATGGGGTATCTTACAAACTAAAATGAACTGTAATACCATCAATTTTGCCAAAACAAGGGTCTTCTTTTCCTTTTCTCCTACCCCCTTTAAACCTTTTTTTTTTTTTTGCCATAATATTCCCTTCGTTCCGATCAATAGTGTTATCTGTTGTATTATGTTTGGCGCCAACTAAGAAAATATAAGAGATGTAATAGGAAGTAATATTCGAATATTACGGTAATATTGATAGTTCATGATAGAATATTATTATGATCGTATTTCTGTAATATTCGAATATTATTTTCTGTCAAGATTGATTTTGAACCACACAAATTACCAATCTCTTATATCCAATGACAAAAAACCCACAAAAATATACAAAAAATGAAAAAATAATTATTGATTAATACAGCCCAAAACGAAAATGAATAACTTCTCACCGGGACGAAGTAATAATACTCTTAAAAAGTTATATATTTATATTCATATATATATAAACCTCCTCTACCCTTGTTTTCCTCTCAAGTAAGCAACAATATATATACACACATAAAACCTCTTATAAAATTCCTACCCACATTATGGAACCACATACATCTCCATTTGAAACTTTAGACATATTCTTCCAAACATCTATGTCTCCATTGTCTACCTCTATCTCACCTTATATCACAACCGCAACCACAACCACAACCACGACCACGACCAGTGCCAGTATCAGTATATCTCTATCTTCATCTTCAGCTTCTGACTCGATCTCTTCAAATACCCAAATGGGCATTAAGAAAGTGTCCAAAAAAGTAAAATTGGACTCAAGTGTACGTGATAATCGATCCAAGGGGCAAAATGGTCATAATAATAATAATAATATTTGTGACCATGATAATGTGCCCGTGACACACAAAGAGATAACGTATAGAGGGGTACGTAAAAGAAGTTGGGGAAAATGGGTGTCCGAAATTAGAGAGCCTAGAAAAAAATCAAGAATATGGCTAGGGACGTATCCAACGGCCGAGATGGCGGCTCGAGCCCATGACGTGGCGGCTTTAGCAATCAAGGGTGAAAATGCATTCCTCAATTTTCCAAAACAAGCTCATATGTTACCTCGACCGGCCTCTACATGTCCTAAGGACATTCAAGTCGCAGCTAATAAAGCTGCTACTGAAGCTGAGCTGACGATCACCCAATGCCACGTCAGCCCATCTAGCTCTATGTCCTCAACTACCACAAATTTGTCGTCTAGTGAGGGTAACTGTGAGTGGTCAAGCTCTGTGGAGCCCACTTGGCCACGTGGCGGTGACGATGAGGAGTCATTGTTTGACTTGCCTGACCTTGTGCTTGATGGTACATCTCAAAGGAATGGAGGGTATTTTGGTCATTCTGCATGGCAGCTTGAACAAGAAGGAGGGGAAGTTATGTTTGGGCTTGAAGACCATGATCCACGGCCCAATTGTTTATGGGTGGGTTTATTAGACAAGTAGTTGGTATAATTTTAATTTTAATTTTAATTAAGATTAGAATTGTTAATTATACATTTAATTTAATTAATTGTTATGTAAGTACAAAAGATGGTCAATAGTTTTGTGTTAGTATTGATCATAGCATATTTATTTAGAATTCAAAAGAAGTAGCACATGTTAGGCAATTAGTCAAACTTGCATCAAGTCATACATGAACTACTCTTAGTTTCGTGTCATTTTAAAGTAAAATTTCTACTAGTAAGATGTAAAGTTGAGAAGTTTTAGTAAAAACATTGCATTTCTAGTATTTCCTCCTAAAAGTATTAAACAATCACAGTTTTATTGTACCAGACACCAATGTCTAATCATATAAGTCGAATTACAGAATTAGATATCAGCTTTAAGAGTCACGAGAAACTGTTATAAGATACTCGTAAATATCTTAAGTTGAGTTGATATAGAGTATAAAATTAAAAGGGGTTGAGTTCAATAGTGGTGCCAGGAACGAACTACAAATTAATGTAATAAAGTAAAAAAAAAAAAACTTTTATCAAAACTTTTAATATTTTCATTGTTCAGCGAGGACGACGGCTTGACCTCGCCATGATCGGGCAATATTAACATTAAGTTTTGCAAGTTAATAATTGGAAATGAAAGTGGACAATTCTCCTTGAAATAGTGCTTGACTTATGGTGTGCTAGAAGCTATAGAATATGAAATTCCCACCTACATTTTGTAAGATTAATATAGTAACTTGTTGCACTACAATTTGATAAGTTATCAATTCAAATTCCGATTCCTTAACTAGTTGCGAGTTACAGGCCGATGAACCGTTTTGATTTTGTGTTAAATAGTCAGGTACGGAATATGTGATTCACATGATATGAGCGTAATTCATGCATAACTTGACCATTGACTATGGATTATTTTGGGAGTAGTAGAGATGGAAAAAAAAACATTGGCCACCATGAGGGAGACCGGCAACAGTAAGTGGATTATACATCTGATGTAGTACATCAGATAGTATAGTTTTTGAGCATCAAGATAAAGTTTTTGAGTTTTAATCTAAAAATTTTGAGTTTTATTTTAAAGTTTTTGAGCTTATTTACTTAAAACTTTAATTTCAAAAAGTTATATTATAACTCAAAAAAATTACATATAAGCTCAAAAAAAATTAATTTTTGACATCATAAAATTAAAATGTAATTTATAAACTCTATAGTACTCGAAAAAAATACACAAAAACTCAAAAAGTCATTAAGTATGATGTATTACATCCGATGTACAATCCTTTTTCTCGACCGGCAATTTCTATTTTTTTTACGACAACTAAATTAAACACGAAAATTCGTATTCTAGTCGACGACATACAATATTTTAGTTATAACATAAAATTGTACCCGTACCCGTCATCATTGTGGATACCTTCAATATTTCGACAAAATCCAAACATATGGATTACGAAGTACTCCCTCCGTCTCACTCAATAGTTTACCGTTGCTTTATACACGATTATTAAGGTAAGGAGAGAGGAATAAGTTGACAATTATTAGAAAATCAAAAGTAACTTGAGATGAGAAAATGTAAAGGTCTCACCCACATGGGTCGGTTTGTTTACTACAGTAGAAAAAAAAAAGTGTAAACTATTGACTGAAACACCCGAAAAAATAAATTAAAGTGCAAACTATTGACCGTGACGGAGGGAGTACTATTTTAGTGTTGATCAGAGTCATGCAAGGGTATGATCCCCTTCCAAGTATTTTTTTTTTTTTTTTTTTGACAACAGTAGGAGAATAACTTACAATGTTCCACAAGATACAACGTAAGCTACTCGACTAGGTAGCACCGGAAACTCTACAGCTAAGTCTAGCACTACAAAGCCATACCTAAGACATACATAAAACTTATTTAAAACTGAAACAACAACATAAAGAAGAACAAGCTCCTCGGTGATAGGAAGGATAAGGACGGAAGGATGACCACGAATAAACATAGTAGATTTACACAATATTTCTATCCGCACAAATTCTCATCTGGGACGGTCGTAAATTACAAGACATCTCAATCCTGGGAAAACAAGAAAAACGTGCACCAGAAGGGAAGTAATAGTAGAAAGATGCTATATGTGGCCTACACTATTTACCTTTAGCATAAGGCAGGAGTGCAGCACCCAGAAAAGGAAAGAATGCAAGATATAAAGGAGTAAAAGGGTAGAAAAGTAGAAAAAGAAACCAATGAATTCCTAGTTTAGTAGATGTACTCTCCAACTTTGTTGCACAAAGAAGTTTTGTACCATATAAATAAAGAATAACACCTCGTGGTAAAAGTAGTTGTGACTTGTGACCCTTATATATGTAGTTGGTCTTGCTTCG